>NW_016805783.1:322386-490153 GCF_001698545.2 Rhinopithecus bieti
GACTGGAGTGCAGTGGCCAGATCTCAGCTCACTGCAAGCTCCGCCTCCCGGGTTTACGCCATTCTCTTGCCTCAGCCTCCTGAGTAGCTGGGACTACAGGCGCCTGCCACCTCACCCGGCTAGTTTTTGTATTTTTAGTAGAGACGGGGGTTTCACCGTGTTAGCCAGGATGGTCTCGATCTCCTGACCTCGTGATCCGCCCGTCTCGGCCTCCCAAAGTGCTGGGATTACAGGCTTGAGCCACCGCGCCCGGCCGTACTCTCTATAAGTAAATTGCTACAAATGAAGACTTGTGACAGTTTCCATATACATTTCTCATTTTTTGGATGTAAAAATTAATGAATACTCAATTACTAAATTTTGCATAAGACCTAAAACTATTCTCATTTCTACAGATTTTCAAGTGTTTGTCTCTTTCTTTTGAATATTACATAACTTTAGCATTACATTTTCAAGTGTTCTCTTTCAGCTTAATGTTGCTTTTAACAGTAAATCAAACTCTTATTAGCAAGATGGAGGAACTGAGTAAATTTTGATAATGAGGGATACTTAGTTCTGTTTCTGGAATTTCATGTAAAATAGTAATTACAAGACTTTCCCCTTTAGCCACCTCGTACATCTCATCCTGTAGTGAAGTTTTCCTGTACAGACTGTGAACCAATGGTTATTGATAAACTTCCTTTTGACAAATATGAGTTGGAACCTTCACCACTGACTCAATTTATCCTGGAAAGGAAATCTCCTCAAACGTGTTGGCAGGTGAGCTGAACAACTTATAGTGACCCCAAAATTTAAATGAGGTGTTTCTTAAAAAGCTGAATTGAATCAGTAGTTTATATAACATTCTTTAAAGGTTATTAAAGTTTTAATTGCTCCTTTTTAACAGGTGTACGTGAGCAATAGTGCAAAATATAGTGAACTTGGTCATCCTTTTGGTTACTTGAAAGCCAGTACAGCACTGAACTGTGTCAACTTATTTGTGATGCCTTACAATTATCCAGTCCTTCTTCCCCTCTTAGGTAAGTCATTCTTGTCACATTCTCCTTGACTTAGCATGCAAAAGTTCTCCTAAAGAGCATTTCCTTATAGATTTTCTTGTCTTTTGGAAATCAATGAAAATATTTCGAATATTCTAAAATATTGAACATCTTGAAGAAAAGATAACAAACTGTTTGTGTTTATAGTAAATTAAAAGATGATACTGAAACACTTCTTAGTCTGCAATTTAATGAAGGTTTTTTTTTTTTTAGTTTTTTTGGGGATAGAGTCTTGCTCTGTCGCCCAGGCTGGAGTGCAGTGGCATATTCTTGGCTCGCTGCAACCTCTGTCTCCCAGGTTCAAGCGATTCTCCTGCCTCTGCCTCCCTCCCAAGTAGCTGGGACTGCAGGCATATACCACCATGCCCAGCGAAGTTTTTTCTTTTTAGTAGAGGCAGGGTTTCACCATGTTGACCAGGCTGGTCTTGAACTCCTGATGTCAGGTGATCTGCCCGCCTTGGCCTCCCAAAGTTCTGGGATTACAGACATGGGCCACTGTGCCCGGCCAAAGGTATTACATTTTAAATTTTTTAATTAAATATTCTAACTTTTCTGCAAGTTAGATTTCTAACAGTTAGAATTGGTAATGTAGGCTTTCCGTTTGAAATGAGACATTTTGTAGAAGCATAGTATAGTTAACAAGATCTGAGTGCATTTTCTAAGAATTTATTTATACTTTAATTTTCATTTGGGAAATATTTTTTAAATAAAGGAGTTTGTTCCAAAATAATATGATAAAAGCCTAAAGTTAGTTTCTAGGTACCATCTAGCTATCATTTTTGAGGAGTGCTGTTGGAGAAAACTTACGCTCCATGAAATCACTTTAAATTTAAAAGTTATAGTCAAAATATTAGTAGATATATTTTATAGAAAACATTATGCATGCTTTGTTTCTGTCTTCAAATCTGCTTTGTGTCTAGGTCTAGGGAGAGCATAGATTTTCCTTGTGTATTTTCTATTTCTAACTTAATTCCTACATGTACTTTTAGACCATAATTGGCATCTTTTCATTTTATAGAAAATGACAAAACCATAAATCTTACTGCCTTTCATGTTAAAAAAAAGTCTGATATTACTCTCTCAAAAATAACAAGGCAGACTTTAAAAAGGAAGCATCTTTGACTTGACTTCTATGTGTGAAAATAATGAGTAGTGATAGTTTGTTCACATTATACGTTTCTAGATGACTTGTTTAAAGTGCATAAAGCAAAACCAACATTGAAGTGGAGACAGTCATTTGAAAGTTATTTGAAGACAATGCCTCCCTACTATCTCGGGGTAAGAATATTATTTAAAAGAACTTGTTGGCCGGGCGCAGTGGCTCACGCCTGTAATCTCAGCACTTTGGGAGGCCGAGGCGGGCGGATCTTGAGGTCAGGAGATCAAGACCAGCCTGGCTAACATGGTGAAACCCGTCTCTACTAAAAATACAAAAATTAGCTGGGCGTGGTGGCGGGCGCCTGTAATCCCAGCTACTCGGGAGGCTGAGGCAGGAGAATCGCTTGAAACCGGAAGGCAGAGGTTGCAATGAGCCAAGATCGTGCCACTGCACTCCAGCCTGGGCAACAAGAGCGAAACTCCATCTCCAAAAAAAAAAAAAAAAAGAACTTGTTAATTATATTATGCTTATGGTTTATTGTGGGTATTGTAAACTTTTATTTATTGCTTTTGTAGATTAAATGACATGAAAATTGAGTATACAAATGACCACTATAGATGTAAAGGTAAAGAGAGGTTTCAGTGATTTGCAGAGTAGTGATGATGATCATGATCACGAGAACATTTATGTACTGCTTACTCAGGCCAGGTATTGTCCTAAGCAACATCATTAATTTATACAGTTACCCTATGAGGTAGAAATGATTATTGGTTCTGTTACACAGATGAGGAAACTAAAGCATTAAAAATTAAATAATTTGCACAAGGCTACATAGCTAATATGTGAGGGGATGAGGGGCCTGAAATTCAGTCTGGCTTAGATTTAGGCTTTTAACCTCAAGTGTTGTACTACCTTTTTAAATTACAGTTTTATGATTATAGTTGTCTCTCAGTATCTGTGAAGGATTGGCTCCAGGATCACCTATGGACACCAAAAGTCACAGATGCTCAAGTCCCTCATATAAAATGGCATAGTATTTGCATATAACCTACACACATTCTCTTGTATACTTTAAACCATTTCTAGGTTACTTAATATGTATGTACTTATTATACTGTATTGATTAAGGAATAATGTCAAGGAAAAAAGAGTCTGTATATGTTCAGTACAGATGCAACGATCCATTTTTTTTTTTTTCCCTAACGTTTTCAGTCTGTGGTTGGTTGAATTCACAGAATACGGAATCCACAGATATGTAGGGCCTACTATATTTCTTTTTAAGGGTGCACAATAGTTTTTGTTGTATTATTTCCCAAATCTCTGGAAACACCTTGTAAGGTGGATAAGTGTATATTCTCATAGAACCATATGCTTTAGAGGAGTTCATTACTTCAACACTAGTGTATCATAGTAGGTAAAACCAATAACATACATTTTATTAAATACGTGATTTAGTTTGTGAAAGGTAACTTTTTAACAAAAGTACTTAAAATCACTTATGTATTACTTCTGTTTTTGATGCAGGAATATTATAGCATTTGGCTATAAATAATCTTTCTAAATCATCCCTAATATAATTAGGAGATTAATTTCTTGAGCTTTGAAAATCATGACATTTTATAGTTCTAAGAGATAAGTTGTATTGAATGTGTCTAGCACACAGTGCCTGGCAAGTAGAAGGGCAAAAAAGAACAAACACTTTGAATAGGAACTGTTACATATATTGACTCATTTATGTTTCATAGCAACCCTGAGGATTTAGCCAAGCCAGATAGGTGTTAAATATCAGGGCTGGGATTTGATTTCATTTTGACACCAGTGCTTATACACTCTAATGTGTCAATGGTTATCATCCTTTTTCTGGCTCTATCCCATTCACATATGCTAGACACTCTTGGTAGTGATATTTTTTGTCATGCAAAGTAGTTCTCAGTCTCTCCTTGCAATTGAAAAGTTTTTTAACTTTCAGTTACCACATCCATAATAAATATTAGATTGTTTTTTCCTCCTGCTTATGTTTCCTTCAGAGCTTGTTTTTTTCAGCTCAGCATATTATACTAATAGTAATGATTAATACTTTGTACCCAATGGTTTTATAAAATGCTTTATGTGTATTAACTCATTTAATCCCATGACAACCCTGTAAGGGGTAGGTATTGTTATTTTCCTCATTTTACAAATGAGAAACTAAGCCACAGAGAGCTTATTTATAATCTAATCTAGAATCATGTAACTAGTGAGTGGTTGAGCAGCTAATTACTCAAAGTAGAAATCTTGCATTTTCCTTGAGTGTTTTTCACTTACTACCCAGAGCTACCTCTATAATGTGTCTTCTGTCCATTTCTTCCAGTATCTCCTAGTATCTCCCAGTGGTACCAAGGAAGTCCAGTATTTTATCCTTCTTGTCTTGGGGAGTTATTGTGGCCTCTAAATCCTTTTTAACTACTTCAGATGGCCTTTCATCCCACTGACAAACATTTTACTGAAACATAAATATGATTGTGTTACTTCCTTATTGAGGAGAAGAAGGGGAAATAATTTTTTGGAGAAAATTTTAAGACAGACTATACATGGAACCATAAGTTTTTAATAAGCTTAATATTGAATGATGTTTTCTTTTTTCCCATAGCCCTTGAAGAAAGCTGTTAGGATGATGGGAGCACCTAACCTAATAGCAGACAGTATGGAATATGGACTTAGTTACAGTGTCATTTCATACCTCAAAAAACTGAGTCAACAGGTAATATCAAGAAATAGAGTGAGCCATTAAGTATTTTGAATGGTTTGGACTAAGATAAACAGGTTAAAGCTGGTTCTTGATGGTTCTAATGGAATTCCATTATATTACTATATTACATTTTAGAGCCATATATTACATAATTCTGTCTCACGCCCATGGTGTGCTATGGTTTGAAATGTTAATTTGAAAATTGTATAATAGGCTGGGCATGGTGACTCACACCTGTAATCCCAGCACTTTGGGAGGCCAGGGCAGGCGGATCATGAAGTCAGGAGATCGAGACCATCCTGGCTAACACGGTGAAACCTCCGTCTCTACTAAAAATCCAAAAAATTAGCCGAGCGTGGTGGCGGGCGCCTGTAGTCCCAGCTACTCAGGAGGCTGAGGCAGAAGAATGGCGTGAACCCAGGAGGTGGAGCTTGCAGTGAGCCAAGATTGTGCCACTGCACTCCAGCCTGGGCGACAGAGCGAGACTCTATCTCAAAAAAAAAAGAAAAAAGAAAATGGTATAGTAATTCCTAATTTATGAAAATGGCTTCGTGAGTGTGGTCCTAGACTTCCTATATGTGAACATTATTTATCTTTTGAGAAATTTAGATTAGAAAGTCATTTTTCCTTAAAAGAGAAAAAAAAACTTCTTTATGTTTTGAAACCTGCAGATTTTTCTTTCAGAATGGGAGTTTCTTTGAAATGTTTGTACAAAACACTGAATTTTGTCATTCTGGCCATAAACCACATTAATAAATGCTATAGTAGTCAAGCAGTATATAGTTTAACTGACTGAAATTGTTAATGTCCTATGAAATAGTTTATTTTTCCAGTACTTCTGACTCGCTACCTTAACTACAAATCAAAAGGCAGTTTGGGAGGAGTCAAAACATTGCTTCTTGCTTTCCGGGGAAGAACTGCATAATTATTTGCCATATTGATGTGCTAATAAAAATGTCTTATGTAATGATGATTTTAAAAAAATAATCTTCTATCACCCCTGAATTGGAAATACACATTTCATTTAGTGTGCATTTACATTTCATGGCTTAAGTATAATGGGTGTTAATAAATAAGTTGAAAGTGTGTTTGTCCTGTTCCAAAAGTTTAAGAGTTGTAATGATTTAAAATCATAAGACGTTGTTGTTTAAACTATGTTTAGTTTACCCAATACTTGACATAAACTATGCTACTTGAGTTTTTAACTTCTTACATACTTAAAAAATATATATTTAATTTATAGAAGATCATAACCATTAGTATCTGATTTATTAATTTAGATTTTATCAAGATAATTCTTATTTTTATTTTAGGCCAAAATAGAATCTGATCGAGTCATTGGATCTGTAGGCAAAAAAGTAGTACAGGAAACTGGAATAAAAGTCCGGAGTCGATCACATGGTTTATCAATGGCGTATAGGAAAGATTTTCAACAACTCCTCCAGGGAATTTCAGAGGATGTCCCTCACAGACTGCTAGACCTTAATATGAAGGAATACACTGGATTCCAGGTTGCTTTGCTGAATAAGGTAATAATCATATGAATTTAGTACTACTCTAGTTCTGTTCCGTTCTGTTACTGGATAAATCACATTTTTTGCTAATTCGGACATTCATTTTATCCAGACTTTAAAGAGTACTTCTGTATCCTTGCAGAATAATGATCATTATACTGTCACCACTAGAATTAAAACAATGTACATGGTGTGTGAATGAATGGATAGATTGATGAAGAGTAAACTAACTTGTTTATTTTATAGATGAGAAAACAGAGGTTTAGAAATTGCTTTAAGTTGCAATAGTGGATGGTAGAATTCACTATAGTTTTGTACTTAAACTGATGACCCTATTAGGCCCACACCATGATCCAAAAATGTTTTGTGAGTACTCATGGTTACAGATATCTTTATCCCAGCAGCCTTTTTGTAGAAATAGGCAAGCTGATTCTAAAATTTATATGGAAATGTAAAGGTCCTAGAATAGCTAAAACAATTTTAGAAGAGTAAAGTTGGAAGACTTATATCATCTGATTTTAAAACTTACTGTAAAACTTACTACAGTGATCCATGCATTGTGGTGCTATCATAAGGATAAACATAGAGATTAGTGGAACAGAATTGAGTCTAGATGTAGGCCCTCACACACACAGTAAATTCTTAACAAAGATAGAAAAATAAGTTAGTGGATAAGAAGACAGTCTTTTAAACAAATGGAACAATTGGATATCCATATGCAAAATAATGAATTTGACCATTACCTCATATTATTTGAACTGGTCATGATCTTAAATGTAAGAACTAAAACTATAAACTTCTAGAAGAAAACACAAGAAAAAATCTTCATGATGTTGACTTAGCAAAGATTTCTAAAAGCACATACCAAAAATGTTGATAAATTGAATTTCATTAAAATAAAAAAACTTTGCTCTTTAAAAGAAAATGAAAAATGAAGAGGCAAGCTACAGCTTGGGAGAAAAGCACATATCACATAAAGGACTTGTATCAAAATATATAAAGAACTCATAACTCAAAAAGACAAACATGGGCAAAATACTTGAACAGACATTTCACCAAAGAAAATATGCAAATACAAATAAGAACATGAAGTAATGCTCAGCCTTATCAGCCATTAGGGAAATGCAAATTAAAACCATAATGAGATACTACTTCATAACTTCTAGAATGACTAAAATTTAAAAGACAAAAAATACAGGTATTGATGAGAATGTGGAGCAACCCTCCTAACATTACTGATAGAAAATAGTTGATATTTCCTTAAGAAGGTAAACATAAATTTGCTGTACAATCAATCATCTACTTGTAGGCTTAGTATGCCAATTCATAGCAGCATTTTTCATAATAGCCAAAAACTTGAAACAGTCCAAGTGCCCATCAACTAGTGAATAGATAAAGAAGATGTGGTGTGTCCATATAATAGACTACTTGGAATAAAAAGGAACAAACTACTGATACACGAATAATGTCAATGAATCTCAAAAACATCATGCTAATTGAAAGAAGCCAAGTACAAAAGATTGGACACTGCAAAATTCCATTTACAAAATGGAACATAGAAAGAAAGCAAATCATGTGGTTGCCTGGGGATAAGGAATAGTGATTGACTGCAAGTGGGTACAAGGAACTTTTGGGGATGGTAGAAATGGATTATGATGATGGTTTCACAACTACGAATTTACTAATACACATCAAACTACATACTTAAAATAGGTGATTTTATGGTACATAAATCACACATCAAAGCTGTTTTTTTAAAAAACTTCGGTTTTAAAATTTGGAAATTGGTTTTACTTGAGTTTACTTCTTTTATCCAGAATATATAATAAAATCTTTAGAGTTAGATGGTGAATTGAGATTGTTTGGTTGATCTCACTACCAAATATTCATCTTTTGGCCCTGAACCAGTACATTAAGATTATATGTCTTTATTTCATTTTTTTAAGCTAACTAGTTTATATATCTTATTTTCAAACCTATGCTTCAGGTTAGAGATTTTAGTCTCTTTTAATTCTGTGTTTGACAATAAATTTGTCCTTGAATGTTGTTTAATAGGATTTGAAGCCACAGACATTTAGAAATGCTTATGACATACCAAGACGAAATCTTTTGGATCACTTAACAAGAATGAGATCTAATCTTTTGAAGAGCACTCGCAGATTTCTTAAAGGACAGGATGAAGGTTAGATCATAGTTTAATACTGGTATTTTTAATGTTTTTTTTTTCTTTATAGTCTGAAAAAGCATAGCATGGTGATGTAAATTTCAAAGAATTATTATAGTAGTATAACATTCTTATTGTAAGTTCAAATGAAGTAAAAGGTGAATCATCCCTGATTCTCTACCTTTCTTCCTACCATCACTGTTGCCCCAAATTCTCTTCCCTAGAGGTAACAACCTTTCTTAACAGTTTAGTTTCCTTTTATAGCTTTTCTCATGCATTTATGCGTGCATGCACACACACACGCCCGCACCACTTATCAAACTGTATACTTAAAATAAGTGATTTTTCTTAGTCATTTTCTTGAGATATACCAGTATCTGATGGTTTAACTCTGGATGGCCAGTTTCATGACATGTTTTGATACTTCCTTCACCTTTATCCATGGCACCTACTATAAATCAAGTCAGATGAGACTTTAAACCTTTGCCACCTCTGATTTAAGCGTTCTAACAATAATTTTATATAAAAAGGGTTAGCTATGTGGCTTCTCTTTTCCAAACTGTACTTCCGTTTTCTACAAATTCTACTATAATAAAATTCTGCTTATTTGGAATAGCGTAGAAGAGAAGAGATATACCTTTCACGGTAAGATCACACATACTTTTTTTTTTTTTTTTTTTTTTGAGTCAGAGCCTTGCTCTGTCGCCCAGGCTGGAGTGCAGTGGTGTGATCTCGGCTCACTGCAACCTCAGCCTCCTGGGTTCAAGCGATTCTCCTCCTTAGCCTCCCTAATAACTGGGATTACAGGCACGTGCCACCATGCCCTGCTAATTTTTGAATTTTTAGGAGAGATAGGGTTTTGCCATGTTGGCCAGGCTGGTGGTCTCAAACTCCTGACCTCAAGTGATCCGCCTGCCTCAGCCTCCCGAAGTGCTTGGATTACAGGCACGTGCCACCATGCCCTGCTAATTTTTGAATTTTTAGGAGAGATAGGGTTTTGCCATGTTGGCCAGGCGGTGGTCTCAAACTCCTGACCTCAAGTGATCCGCCTGCCTCAGCCTCCCGAAGTGCTTGGATTACAGGCATGAGCCACTGGGCCCGGCCACACATACTTTCTCTGTACTGAAATTAATGGCAATTTTTGTTTTGTTTAGATGATGAAATCAGTGTTTTAAATTTTATTTTAAAATATTTTGTCGCAGTGGTTATAATTGCACCAAACGAATTTAGAATATGTTGGTAAAGAAGACTGTCTAGAATAACACTAGGTAGCATTCATATATAAGGAAACATTATTTAAGAACTAATTGGAGTATAGTCTTAGTGAGGTTAACTTTTGTTGCTGTTGTGTTCTTTTTGAAAGATCAAGTGCACAGTGTTCCTATAGCACAAATGGGGAACTACCAGGAATACCTCAAGCAAGTACCTTCTCCACTAAGAGAACTTGATCCTGATCAGCCGCGAAGGTTGCATACATTTGGCAACCCCTTCAAGCTGGATAAGAAGGTAATTTTGAAATGTTCTATTATGTAATTTGTTTGTGGTAGACATTGTCAGTTTTATAGTTCTTAATTTAACTAAAGTAAGCTGAAGCTATTTTCCTGGTAGAGCATCTAATAAATGTCAACATAATTAGAATATAGTTACTTTCATTGGAATTGACACTGGTTGTGCCATTTAAACATTGTTTGTAAATTCAAGAAAATTGTATTCTTTTTTGCTAAAGGGTATGATGATAGATGAAGCAGATGAATTTGTGGCTGGACCTCAAAATAAACATAAACGACCTGGAGAACCAAATATGCAAGGGATCCCTAAAAGACGTCGGTGTATGTCTCCACTACTAAGAGGCAGACAGCAGAATCCTGTTGTAAACAATCATATCGGGGGAAAAGGACCACCTGCACCTACAACTCAAGCACAGCCAGATCTTATTAAACCTCTTCCTCTTCATAAAAGTAAGAATTGTTTTTTTCTTAAACATTATTTGCTGCCTTTTGGTTCCTTTTCAAGGAAGAGATTTTTGTTATAGATTGTAGAAGGAAATTGATTAGTAGTACAATGAGTGAATGAATGTGTAGAGAAGATATTTGTTTAAATGAGCATATGATCATTTTTGTATGTCTTAATGAACATTTGAACATTTCTTATATTTATGATGCTTTATTAGCTATAATGCTCTAACATATCATTTGCAAATCTTTCAAAATAATACTTTTGAAAGGAGCATTATCACTATCCACAGAAAGTGGTTTTCAATTTCAGTTGAAGTCAACTAATTATTAAATATGTATGCTATTTTGGATAATGCTGTGCTTTGAGGTATACCACTGAAGACAGGAGTGATCTCTGCCCTCATTTATAATCAGCAAGGAAGATCAGTCATTGAACAGATACTAGAAGTATGTTGAATGTTACAGAAAAGATGTCAAGTATATTGTGGAAGCATTTGGCAAGAGGATTTAAGTCAATGAAGTCAAGGCACTTTACTGAGGAAGTTAATGCTGAAGCCAAAAGCTGTGCATTTGCTTATACTAGAGCAATAGTATGTGCAGAGGCATAAAGAGAAAGACATTAAGGGAATTTAAAGAATTCCAGTATAGCAAGGGTGTTGGGCATGAGGTAAGGTGAGAACTGAAAGACAGAAGCCAGATGATGGAAGGCCTTGGAAGCTGTTTTCAACTGTATTCTAAGGACAGTGAGAATCCACTGAAAGGTTTTAAAGTGAAGGTGACCTAATCTGATTAGCATTTTATGAAGATCAGGTTGACTGTAATGTGTGTGGAATATTATCAGAGAGGAGCAAGAATGAATGTAGGGAAACCCTAATGAATTAATGGACTTATCACTTATAGATAGTGGTCATACTTACAGCATATTAACTGAAGAGAAACAAAATCTTTTATGACTGCTGATGGAAGTATCCAATACTGCCTTTGAAGTTGTCTTACCAAAAAAGACCCAAAAACCAAGTTGAACATCAATGTAATCAAACCAATTTATAGGAAATACAGGGGACAGAGAAACATGTGGGATACAGTTAGTAAAATCCAGATTGTAGAAAACTCTGTAGGACAAAGAATCTGTTGGGTTTTTTCCAGAAAAATACACAGTAAAAGAGGTACAGCAGGATTTTACGGATGCAAATGTAGTTTAAGAGATATATAAGCCAGTTTTTGCAATGTATAGGCCTTAACTGTACTCAGAATCAAACAAAATCAAACTTTTCCACAAACAGAAAACATGTTGGAGAGTATGGACATGGACTGTATATTTGATATTATTAAATAATTGTGCATGCACAGGAATCAGTTAGGAAACCCGGGGAACAGATGCTGGTGACCTGACAGTGGGGTTTGAAGAAGAATATGTATTTGAGAAATACTTGGGAGACATCACTAAAGGACTTGGTTACTGGTTGGATGTTGGGACCAGAGCAGGGTGGGAGGAGTCAGGCATCTGTCTTGAGAGACACTGGGTGGGTGGAAGAATAAATAATAAATGAGTTTAGTTTAGAAGTGCATATTAGGTCATCAAATGGAGATCCTAAGTTAGAAGATGAATATTGAGTTTGGGACTCAGGAGAAGAGGATTGGGCTAGAGGGGTAGTATGAGAGGCAGATTACTGCCCATTGCACTGAATAAAATCTCACCAAGGCAAACAAGAAAAAAGCTCAGAACAGAACCTCGAAAGTGCCAAAGTTAAGATAAGAAAGCAGAAAAGGAGATTGAGAAGGAAGAATTTTGGAGATAGGAGAAAATAGGGAAGAATGTAATGTCATGGAAGCTAAAGGGCAAGATAATTGAGTGGGTAGTTGTCCCAAATACTTAAAAAACAAACCAAACAATAACAACAACAAAACCAGTTCAATCAAGAGAAATGGAAAAATTCTGTGGTCTTTGGTGATCTTAGCAAGAGCAATTTCTGTGGAGTAAAGGGGCAGAGCCTAATAAGGGGTTATGGGAGGAGTGAGAGGTGAGAAAATGGAAACAATCAGTATGAGTATAAACAGCTAGTTAAGTTTAGTTGTAAAAGGAAGATGGGAAAAGAGCATGGTACCTGGAAGAGTTCACAGGGTTTTGAAAATGGTGATTTTTCTTTGTATTTAAGATCAGAGACGCTTGAGCATGTTTCAGTGCTGGTGATGGAACCAGTAAATAGGGAGAAGTTGAAAATGAAAATGAGAAAAGGCATACTCAGCACAAAATTACTGGGAACGCAAGAGGGAAAGGTCTAGAGCACAGAAGAAAGAATGCTCCCTCAGTTGAAGCAGAATGTGGGGGGAAGCGTGATGAGGGTGTAATTTAGTTAAGAGGGAGGTAAAGGAAGTCCTTTAATCATGACTTTGCTTTTCTTTTGAGCTCTGTGAGGTAGAAGGTAAAGTATACTGCTGAGACAGAAGGGGATATTGGGAAATCAGGGGTTTGAAGAGAGTGAGGGAGCTTAACAATCTCTGTGGGAGAGAGAAAAGGTTGTGATAAGATTGCTAGACAGTGCCTAGGACCCAAGTAGAGATGGTGATTGTGACCACTCTGTAGAGCTGGACCCTTTTTCTCCAGCAGTGCTCATGATTCCAAATGCAAGTCTGGGGCAAGCAGAGTGAGTCAAGAGATGGGATTTTGCTTGGCAGATATTCTGGGAAGACAGTAGAACAAGAGAAATTAAGATATTAGTAAAAGTGATGTATCATCAGATATAAGCCTGATACAGAATTGGCTACTTAGAAGGGATATGGTTAATAGGAGAAAGAAAGTAGAGGAATTGCTAGAGTCTGGCTGAGTTAAGCAGCAGCAGCAGGAGTACTCTGAAGATGAGGGTTATACTTCTCCATCTCGGAATTTGTCTGGATGTGAAAGGCGAAGGTGTAAATGTAAGTTCTTTGGAGAGAAGCTGGGGAACGGGGAGGCCAGGTTCTTACCAGATGATCTGCTTAAACATTGAAGTCCACAGCACTTCTCAGACTTGAATATGCATGTGAATCACCTGGGAGTTCTAGTTAAACTACAGATTCTCATTTACTCAGTCTGAGGCAGATGAGCATTTCTAGCAAGCACTCTGTTGGTGTTGCTGCTGCTTGTCCACACACCACATTTCGAATAGTAGTAAGGACCAAGAATGAAGTGACAAGGGCTTCAGGGGTGGAATGTGCATGGCAGATGCACTTGATAGCAATAACTGAAGCATACCCTGAGACTGACCCTGCGTGCAGACACACCTGCATGTGGTTGGGAGTTCTGAGCTAGGGAATAGGGTGGCTAACCCAAAGATCCATTCCCTATCTATGAGGAACATCTGAGCCCCAGCCCATTGTGAAGTGAATGCAGGCCAGACAGGGGATTGAGGCCCTTTGTTTTGGGTTAAATGAAGGTTGCCAGGTGGAGGTTGTTAGGGGGAAGAGTTCTAAGTGAAAATACGATATAAACTGCATACTTTTTGCAAGTAGTTGCCATTTTTCTGTCCAGCCTGCTGCCACTGGGCCACGCAGTTATCCTGTCCAGCCCACTGCCATTGGACTGTATGTAAGGGGGTTCTTCTGCCTAGCTTGCCACCACTGGGCTCGCTCCCCTTTATGTAAGCCCCCAACAAAACCCCTTATCTTATTTACTGGCTCTGGATCTCTTTGCCTTCTTGAACTTGGTGCCATCCCCACTGGAGTTGATAGGGGCTCAGCACAACAGAAGGAAGGCTGTAACTGAGTGCCAGAGACAACAGTGTCTTATAGGCTTGTGACCTGGAGGTTGGCATAAGATAGTGATAAGGAGAGACAGTGTGAGTGGCATGGTTGAATCTCACAAGAGTACAAGGGAGTAATTTTGCAATAGCACTAGGAAGTGAAGGATTCAGTGACTGCATGTCCTTTTATGCCTATGGAGAGTGTGCAAGAGAAAGCAATTTCTACTTTTGGTCTGGAAAGGAAAGCAGTCTGCATACAGGAGAGCTGGGTTTCAGTTAAAGCATAAGTTGTAGAGAATATTCAGTAAAGGGGAGTTTGCAATTCATGGAATCGAATTTAGGAGAGAGTCAGGAATTTGAGGGATTTGTGGAAATGAGTGTATAGGGGAATATGAGTAAATTGAGTTAATAGTTTGGACAGGAAATGAGGACAGTAGAGATGAATTCAGCTGGTATCCTGGAGGTTGGTGAGCAATCAGAGAACTTAAAATTCAGCAGCTTTCTGTAGGGCACGCCTAATAATCTGGTGTTAAGAGGAAGGCTTGCGAGCTTTCAATTTTAGTAGTCTAATGAGCTGAAGTGGGCACCAGGTTGCTCTGCAGTGGTGAATAAATGATGACTAGATTCTGTAGTCAGAAGGGTATACTGTAAAACATTACCTGTTTGGTGCTATGTTCCCTGCAGAATTTGGAACTTAAAGGCAGAAGTATAAGTAGAAAGTAAAAACTACCCATTATTTACTTTTACCTCTAAATGATACCAGATGTATAAGGCATATTGAGTTAGGGCTCTCTAAGGTAGAGATAGATGACCGTGATAATTTTGATCATAGATATTTCATTGAAGTATCAACCTACTTGTTTCAATAAAATTGCCATAGAATAAACTGGAAAACTAAAAACTACTTGAAATCGACTTTATTTTTTCCTCTAAGGGCAAAAATTGTAAATATTTTGTAAATACTGTGTATGTGTCACATTGAAATCTACTGTATCTTTGGCAATGCTTAAGAACTATATCACATTATTTGTTAACTTGCATTAGTCAAGGAAATCAGTTTTGACTTGCTGTAATAATGTTCTTTTGTAGCTTTATTTACTGTATGCTTTGAGACTGGACCTCATAATTTTTTCCCCATATCTTTGTTTTTAGTTTCAGAGACCACTAATGATTCAATAATACATGATGTGGTTGAAAATCATGTTGCAGACCAACTTTCATCAGACATTACACCAAATGCTATGGATACTGAATTTTCAACATCTTCTCCAGCCGGTTTACTGGAACGGCCAACCAATCATACGGAGGCTCTTGGTCATGACCATTTAGGAACCAATGACCTCACTGTTGGTGGAGTTTTAGAGAATCATGAGGAGCCAAGAGATAAAGAACAATGTGCTGAAGAGAACATACCAGCATCTTCACTCAACAAAGGAAAGAAATTGATGCATTGCAGAAGCCATGAAGAGGTCAATACCGAATTAAAAGCACAAATAATGAAAGAGATCCGAAAGCCAGGAAGAAGTATGTATAATAAGAGACGAAGATCTGATTTCTTGTATGTGCTCAAAAAGCAAAAAAAAAAAAAGGTCAAGTAACTAGTAAAAGAATAGATATGATTCTAGATCTGTCTTGAACAACATCTCAGTTAAGATTCTTTATTCATCTGACCAACACTGAATATCTTCTATTTCCAAGGTACTAGGTATGGTAGGCAGCAGGGACTAAGAGCAGAGCAACACTGTACAGATAAATTACATATAGTTCCTACCATGACAGGAACCCATAATCTTGAATATTCTTCTGACCAACAATGGAATTTTAATATAGCAGCTAGCTCACAAACGATATACTGAAAATTAAATGACTTCATGTCTGTAAAGTTCTTGTCATAGTGCCTACCACTATGTTTAATAGTTAAACTATGATAGTGATATTATAGGATATGTTTAGGCCGAAAAACTAAAGTTACGAAAGCTATCTGGTATATGAACACAAAAGAACTTCGTGGGAAAAAGTTCAGTATTATTGGCATTCATTTAGAGGATGTTAACACATCACTTGCCCTGGGGTAGTACAGTGACCTGGGTGGTCCAGAAATGGGTACAAATCAGTCCTTGGAGTTTAGACGTTTATAGCCCTTGCAGAGTTTCATATGAAAACTTTAAACTGGAATAACACTCCTAACCTGTTTGGTTTTTACCCCCACTTCCCACTTACCCCCATGTTAGCTGTTAGAATTTTAAACTGTAAGGATGGAGTTTTGTAAAGGCCACTTGTTCTTATTTTTTAGTGATACTACCAAAAAGCTATTTACTCATCCTTTTAAGCTTTATGTTTGATAACTTAATAGGAACTTTTACTTACAAAGCAGGGTTTGATTAGTTGTTTTATCTTTGTTGCTGTGTACTTTTACATATATGTTAAAATATAAAATCTCTAATGAGTGGTGAAATTTTATGTAGAATTTTTTTTTGTCTCAGTATATCTTATAATAAAACTGTAAAAGAAGGAATATTGAATAAGAATTATAAATGAAAGGCCACTTAATTTTTTCTTTTGCTTCTTTTGCTTTAAGAATATGAAAGAATCTTCACTTTACTGAAGCATGCTGCCAGGCAGCTTTACAAACAAGGACTAATATTTTTACAAAATGTCATTAAAGAAAGCATCAAGGTAAATAAATTATTGCATATAATGAAATGGTGATTAAATGAGTCCACAGTTTATATAGGCAGTATTTTAACAATATCTGTTTTGCACTTGTGTTGTTTATAAACGTATATGGCATACCAACATATAAATAAATTCTTACTCCTTTTTAGTTTATTGAAAGAAATTCACTTAGAAAACAGCCACATACACATTCTTCAGGAATTATGGACCTTTTCTCCCTGCAAATTACTAGATACTTGGAGAATTCTTATTTATTCTTCTCTGTAGCTTTTTGATATCTTTACATTAATATTTTGCAACCTTTAATTTTTCTCCTTTATACCTTAATATTGGTGACTAAAAATAACATATTTGAATGTCATTTATTTTTACATGGGAAAGCGTAATTAAGGGGACCAGAATTGGACAAATGGGCCTTATTCTGATTGTTTCAGTAGCCCAGGATCATTAGTACATTGGCCCTCTGTATCCTTGGGTTCCACATTCACTGGATTCAAGCAACCACAGATTGAAAGTATTTGGAGGTGGAGAAATGGATGATTGTGTCTGTATTGAATATGTACAGGCTTTTTTTTTTCTTGTCATTCTCTAAATAATTCAGTCTAATTCATATAGTATTTACACTGTGTTAGTGTTATAAATAATCTAGAGATTATTTAGAGCATATGGGAGAATGTACACAGGTTACATGTAAATATTGGGCCATTTTATACAAGCGACTTGAGCATTCATGGATTTTGGTGTTCATAGGGAGGCCTAGAATCGATCCTCCATGGATACAGAGGGATCACTGTATAATGAAGGTGGATAAAGGTTATAAATGGTAATTAAGAAGTGCAATTAACTGGAAAACATAGTTGTATGAGTTTAAAAACATTTTTTATTTTCCCTTCAATATTTTGGGGATTTTAGTATTATAAGAAAACCTGGGGCTTATCTCATTTGACCTTCTAAATGTAAACACACTTACACTTTGTCCTCCTGTCTCTTCTATGCTACACATGAAGATTTTAGATAAAGTTGGTTTTTATTTCTGGCTTTCTTTTCTTTTCATACTTTTGGAGTGGCTAGAGCATAGGCCAGTTTGCAGGATCAAGATAAGGCTATAACTTTTCATATACTTTTGAGTATTTAACCTATTATGCTCTTTATGGTAACATTCTGTCAGCTAAAACCTCATTAGGAATTTATATTCCCGGTATCTGTACTTCACTTCTGCCACCTTTTAGGGAGTTGTGTAGTATTACAGTGGCTATTTATATTAGCTTCCAACTAGCAAGGAAGTAGGAATAAAATGTCCAGTGTCGGGGGATATTCTTAAAACCATCGGCAATTATGTAGACAGATGCAATTTTAGTCTGCCCATATTTGTTACTGAAAATCTTTAAAAGTTGTTACTTGAACTTTAACTGCTTGCTACACTCTGTATTATAGATGTCTATCCTTGATTTGCTAGTTTTCAAATTATAATAGAAGACCATGGTTTTTAAATACTACTGCCCAGTTTTCATTTCTTCTTCCATTTTGTGGGAGTTTATATTCATACTTTGTTCACATTCCTTTCAACATTCAACTTACAAAGAGCATGAGAAGAAGCTATTGAAGTATTTGCTTTGGGAGCCCAGATTTCACTAGAGTGTTTGCAGCCCTTGAATATATTTTGAATATATTAGTTTTTTGATTTTTTTTGTTTTTTTCCTTTTTCTTTTCGGTTGTGGAAGGAACAACCTCTTTCCCATTGTTTAGGTATAGAGTGTTTTAGGGACAAACTAAAATACTGTACTGGTATAATAATTTGCTAATCTTTCAACATATTTTCTATTGTCATAGTATTGATTTTTCTATTTTCATTTCAGTTTGAAACATCTTCCCAAAGCAATTTTCTCTCCTTTTAAGAAAATTATACTGATATATACTATTCATTAAAAAGTAATTGAGAGTACTATTTATTTTTTCATACAGGTTTAAAAAACGAATGCTAATAGAACAACTGGAGAACTTCTTGGATGAAATTCATCGAAGAGCCAATCAGATCAACCATATTAATAGCAATTAAAAGAAAATAGAATGTGGCCACTTATTTCACTATCTTCTTCAAATACAAAGTAAATACAAGACTGTTGTGATCTTGCATTCATTTTCTGACATGCATTGTTGGCTATTTGAAATACTAAAAGCAAATTACAGATCCTTTTTCCATCATTTTACAGTGACCTTTTCTTCATTTTGGTTTATTTTGTAATGTGAAAAGTATCACTCTAAAAAACATTTTATTTAACAAACTAAAATATTCCTCCAAATCTCTTGCTTGTCATTGACTCTTGCGTGTCAATTTCCCTCAGGTTCTATTTTCTTAAACCAACCTTTAAAATTGTCACCTCTGTTAAGGTTGAACTTTGCCAAAAAAAATTAAAAAGAAGTTACTTTGTAATTTTGGGGAAAAAAGCACATACATTAAAACTAGGTAATGTTTTGTATATACAGTTATTTTGGATATATTATTGTAAGTTGTACAAATGTATTTTGAAGAATATTTAAGAAAAGCACTTTTGTTATTCCATCAATAAATGCTCTATTTTACTCTTGTGTGGTTTAGGAAATAATCACATTTAAAGTAATCATTTAAAAACGTCCTAAGATAATGGAGTTTTAAAGGCCTTGCTTTTTAGCATTGGAAAAAATACACCACTTGAAGTTCATGTTTGTTAAGCCTAACTGTAATTACATGTTACATAATCTGCATTGCCTTTTACTATATGTTTGTAGTTTTTGTTGGCCATGCCAACATACTCCCATTTCTGCCTAGATTATGGGAATGACTTTGTCTGGGGCAGATAGATACTTTAAAAGCTATTTAAAAAGCAGACAACTTTGGATATTATTGGTTTCCTTCAACACCTTTTCCTTTCTCACTAGGATTGTGGGTGGCACAAAGTTGAAGCTGTTAGGGAGTGGTAGGTTTGGAGTGCATACATACTCTGAAATATCTAGCCTTTAGCAGCTTTATGCCATGCTTGCAAAAGCCCACAACAAATTGGAGGCCTCTTTGTTCTGCTCTGCTGTTCTCACACTTAAACTCTGTTTTACTTATAAGCTAAATGTAAAGGAAACACCTTTAAGAAGACTTTCCTCATTTTGCATCCCCCCCTGAGTTTCACAGGATAAGGAAAACCACAGTATTCATTCTCCACCCTCAATTAAACATGGCCTAGAATATCCTTACTGAGGAAGCGATCTTACGGCCTGACTCACTCACCATTCATAGATCACTGCTGTGCCTTTTAGTGGTTTGGGGGTAACCAGTAGAAAAGAAGGTCAAAATAGATTTGGATTAAGAGTAGACAAAATAAACTTATAAAATTTAAAATTGAAGTATTTTAGGTTTATGATATTGAAAACCACATACCCTTAGCTTTTTACACTTTATCAGAACATTTTTTTAAATTTCAAGGGTATAGCAAAATTATAACTTTATGAAGAAAAGCATCGATGAAAGTGGAGAACATGCATTTAGTCTAGGGGATTTGAAACTCTCCCGATACTGAAGACAAACCCTGTCAAGAAAAAGAATTTAATATTATATAGTATTTTCATATGCAGTTCTTTAAGCTTTGTTTACTTCTATACAAATACTTTCAAGTAATGCAAGATAACAATTACTAGGTGGAATTGTTCAGGTAATTGCCTGTAGTCACATTGCTAAATTCAATGAGAGTTGCACAAAATCCAGAATATATTGTCTGTTCCTAAATTATATGTATTTAGATTCTGGGATTAGTAGGAGGGATTAGAAGTCATTCAGATAAAAATTCATACTTAACAAGAGTATCTAGGGAAGAGATTCAGCCTATCCCAGTATTTAGCAGCTTTCCCTATCAGAAAGTTTTATTTTCTTTTTCACAGATTGCTCATGACCTTTAATACATTTTTCTGAATGAACCCTGGAGGGAGGTGAAAAGTAGCAGTTTTGTTCATCTCTTCTTTTTGTCCTTTATCTCTCTGCCATTGTTCCCACCTCATCCTAAAACCTAGTCAGGAGAGTTTGAAACCTATTAGAACCAAAGGTTAATATCCCATCTCCCTCAGGCTTTTTTCATTTAAAAACAAAAACCAAAAAACTATGGGTATATTATTGTAGAATTACTGTTGGAAGGGGATTACATCTAGGGGGAACATCATGTCTTTTAGGCCCTTTATGTCACTGAATGACTTATGGCTCGACAAATGATATTCTTGGAAAGTTTAATCTTGAGGTTTTCAAATCTTTTTTTTTTTTAAATTCTCCCATGTTTCCCATTTGCTGATTGATTCATTAGTTGCTCTTAGTAAGATATGTCAGTTTGGAATAATGAAGGCTGAGACTCATTTCTAAACTCCTCCATAACCATCACCAGAAAAGCAGCCACTGTGTTGTGTGATGTGAGCTAATGCCTCCCAGATAGAGGTAAATAAAGTCACAAGGACTATTAGAATTCCGGTGGATTGTGGAACTGGTTTTGGATTATCCTTATATTTTCATTCTGATTACTGAGGCAGTTCTGAAAACGCCTACCATTGAAATAGTGGTGTGTCTTTTCCTTGTTTAAGGATTTTACATCATTTTTATGCACTTGAATTCCAAAATCAGAATCTCTCTTTTACCTATCAACCTTTATTGGCTATTGGCTTTTGGCAATGACCTTTCCATTCAAATGTAGTCCTGTCTCTTTGTTTCTTTAGGGAGTAGAACCTGTCCTTTTTTTGATCTTTCATTTTTTTGATGTGTCCTTTCTGAGAGAAGGTTCTCTGCTGCCTGTTCTGGGTGATAAGTGATATTTTCATCTAATCATTATGGGGTTGGGATGATCATGGTGAAATACTAGGAAGACATATTCTGTTGATGGACTTTTTCTCCCCAAATAATCCCAAATAGATTATTTTCTAGTGAATGGTTTATATCTTTCTCGTCACAAAAATGTTCCTTTGATTTCTAGCACGAGGTACAGCAGGATGCAAATGATTCTCAGATAAAATGATGTTGACAGTATTTCCTTAACAATTTATGTAAAACTATGCATAATTTTCATTATCCTAACTTCTGACATTTTTTCTCCATAAATAAAAGTAATGCTTGATGTTTAGTTAAAGTAGATCCACCTTTGCTTGATTTTATTAGTCTTGTTCTATCCTATTTCTTTTTAATACACTGTTTAGACTTGCCAACAACTCTTAACTGAGAATCTCTTTTCCTTCCTAGGCTAAGTAATTGTGAGTGGGGGAGGAAGAACATTAAGAGAAATAATCTAAAGACTTTGTTCAATGTTGTCGAAGCCTAAGGATATTTGTGTGTCCTTCTGATGTACTGAGGCTTTGCCGGTACCACACCATCTTTGGATTACCATAAGGTTATGTAGTAGGACTTAAAAGTACTAGGGCAAACATTTGATTTTTGAGAAAGATCAACAGAACAGTATAGAAATCCAGGTGCATTCATCAGAATACTAGGATCACAAGAGGACTACTCTGGTATACTCTAGTGACCTGAAAAAAAACTCTAAAATGGTAAGAAAGCTAGGGGACAAAGGGAAAAAAAGGGAAAGATTTATAATTTATTTTGCTTTCATAATTTTCCAAGTATCTTCAGAAGTAGAAATCTATAGCATTTTTTAAAATCTACATTAACTATATATGAGCTGAGAAAATGAGAAGGTAAAAAACATGGAGGATAAGTTTCTTTGTACTTACGAAATAGTTCCCTTTCTTAGGACACAAGACAGCAACTGGGAAGCTTCTGAAGCAGCTAGAAAGAATGCTTATTTTTGAGGGGATAGTGGACAAATGAGCCCTTGTTGCTAGAGAGACACTGATACATAATTTATCTGAATCCTGTCAAAAAACACTGTAATACCTGTATTAGGTTCTCTCAGGAAATAGATGAATGGCCGATCTGCTTTAAAAGTAGGAATCCGAGACCTTTTCAATAACAACAGAGCTGCAGGAAAGAAAGAAGAATCCCATTGCATTTTCTGTGCATTTTTAAGAAAATAACTATTGGTTATGAAGTAAGTTATATCCCATTTTTTTAAAGAAATCAAAGCATCCTAATGGCATTTCATTGTTTACTGTTGTGATGGGGGTGCAAATGGGAAAATTAAAAGATGCCATCTAGCCAATCCTGTCTCCTGTTTTGAACACATTCCATGGAATAAATTCCTTATTGAAGGTAACTTTCAGAATGATTTTTATAGGATGGATATCTCCTCTTCCCCATCATTTTCAAAATCTTTTGTTTTCTTTAGTATTCCTTTTAAAAAATGCTATACCACACCTGAACTTGGGGGTTATGGAAAGATTCAGAAGTGTGAAGATTCAACTAGGTAAATTTAAGAAAGGTAGATATGGGTGAGCAGTGTGACTGGGTATTCTCTGTTTGAACATACCTGTGGCTCCAGATGCCTTGGTGCCTTCCTCCAAAACTTCAATCTTGGCCTTGTGGATTGCTTCAGAAACGTAAAAGCCATCTTGGCCTAACCCCAGAAAATGATAAAAATGTGAGTTGCTCATTAACATTTTTCTAACACATTTAGAACACATTCTTTAAAATGTACTTACAAAATTTATAGTATCCAATGCTGGTTACTGTGTAGCTAGGGAAAGAGTGGAAAATTCTTGTTTTTGTTTTTACTGGAGGCTCGGGTAGCTGTTTGGAAAATTCTTAAGGTTCAATATGTTACCAAACTTTCAAAACTTTTAATTTGTTAAATATATGTAATCTCTCCCAAAATAATATTCAGAGCACTGCCCCATTTTTTTCGGTGGTTCATTTTCAGAAATGATTTCTAGTTAATACTACAATCCCTCCTTCAGCCAGTATTTCCAAAACTTCAGTAGTCATAAGAATCACCCGGCTATGTGTTAAAATGCAGATTCTGTAGCCCAGGAATCATTTTCACCAAGCTTCAGAGATCATTTCCCTTGAATGTCTTTTTGGACTGCATTTTAAGAGCCACTTTTAAATGACAAAGTCACAGGATTTTATTACAGGCTTTATTGAGGCACAATTCAGAGTAATATGAATGTGTCTAGTGTTGCATGACTGCATTCTGTATACTTAGATGTATC
Source organism: Rhinopithecus bieti (assembly GCF_001698545.2). Lineage (NCBI taxonomy): Eukaryota > Metazoa > Chordata > Mammalia > Primates > Cercopithecidae > Rhinopithecus > Rhinopithecus bieti. The sequence goes on from NW_016805783.1 coordinate 346,380, forward strand.
AGTTATGCAATTAATATGCCTCATGGGCTAGAATCTACAAAGCAGAGCGGTTAGTATAAATGTTCTATGTGCTAAGTTTCACAGATTATAAGTTTAGCAAATAGGACTAAGTGATAATTTAGAGGAATTGGCTGATTTTGTAAGCTAATCATTAACCATTTTAAACAGCTCTAAAGATGAAAGGATACTTGATGACACAGTAAAAAATGAAAGATTTAGAACCAGAAGAAACTTAAGAAATCATTCAGTCCAATCCTTTCATTTTAGAGTGAGCTGTTAACTCATCTGAGATCACACACTTGAAAAGCAGAGTTGAGAATATTCTGATTGAAAGCCCACTCCCATCCCATCTCTCCACTCCACTCAAACATTCCCACCTTTCAGAAAGTGTATGCTAGTCAACTCCAACATGCCACTGGGAGGTATCTGTGGCATGAATATTAAAACAATCAGTTTGATGAACACCTATGTGAGGGAGCTTTGTTTCATCTTAGACTAATGCTTAAATTGGTTTGTTTGTCACACTCATACAGGAGATAGCCCATGAATGCCGTGAGAGAATAAAACCAGACTAAAATAAAGAATATGCGGCATTCCATCCATCTTGTAAGTAAGGTGTGCACAGAATGTTGTGAGTTGGCTATATTCACTGTAAGGAACAGTTATTTTCCAGCATCAGTGAAGGGGACAGGAAGGGCCAGAGGAAGTAAAAATCAATAGAAACATTCACTAGTGTCACTTGTCCTAAAACCAGCAAAGAATTTGATTTATTTTAGCAGTTGGTATTTTTCTATAGGGTCTTTAAGAAACAAATTTCACTATCATTAATAATTATCTCCTCTTACTAGCTAATTAAGCAACCTGAAATGCAGTGCCAAAGTTACAAAGAGAGCTTTAGGGTTAAAGAATGGTTATTTTATGAGAGTCATGAGAGGGTTTTACTAATTTCCATGACTTCATTACCATATAGGATGGAGTCTGAACATTTTAAATGAATGTTGGTGAAATAAGCAGAGATTCACTACGAAACCCCTTACCAGCTAACATGTGTCTGTCTTAGTCTGGGCACCTTGGCAGTGTGAGAAATGGGACCAGTTGATGTGGATGAGTCTGGTTAGATGGTCCAGGCTATTTCAGTATTTTGAAACTGCAACTGAAGAGTTTCATTTAAATAGTTTCTCTCCATCAGACTATAAGAGTGGTCCAATAATTGACATATGTTTGCACAGCCATAAACCAAGGTCCATAGCCTATGCATGCCATGCCCCAGCATCAGCATCTTTTAAATATTATCTCTGGTAAGAGTTGACATTTCAAAAGACCAACATGTGATAAAAATGAGAATTTGGGAGTCATCTGTGGTTTTGCATTTTTCCTCCTGCTTGATCTTGTATTACAGATTCCTATTATTTTTTTATTGAGTACCTTTTGAAATATTTCAAAACTAATGAAATGAACCTAGAAGAAGTCAAGCACAAAGGGATTTTCCTGGTCTTTTTCTACTCCCCTAAAGTGTTGACAGCTGCTTAATGCCGTTGAGGGGCATACATCCTATTTTCCCAAAAGTTGTTCTCAAGATTGTTTACAGGTGGCATTCTATAAAAGGGTTCCATGATTAATTATATGTGGGAGATAGTAAACAGTTTTGCACTCACGTTTTCAGTAGGGGACTTCTTAGAGCTGCTAATCTGCTAACTTTTATAATCTCTACAGGACAATTATGTGGTGTTAAACCATGGAACCACCCACACCATTCTCTGTCCCAGATTTACAGGATTAGCATTTTGGGAACATACTTTGGGAAACTGTAGCCCACCATAAACCCGCTTGCTCCTACAATACATTCTGTATACAAAGCAAAGGGGTGATACTCTTCCTACCCTCCCTCCTGGCATACTCTCCACTCTTCTTCCGTAACATCTTCTAGGGTGTTTATCTTCCTTTTTAGACTATTAACTCCTAGAAAGCGTAAATGATGTCTTAATCATTTTAAATATTTCTTTGCCCAACTTACATTAAGAATACTTGGTACATAAATGTGTTTAGTAAATGCTGGATGAATTAATAATAGACACCCCTTACCACTATACAAATGGCCTTAATGTTCTTTAACCTTGTTAAACTTGTAAGGAAATGCCGATTGGTGTTTGTAGAACCATAAAGGCACGGCACAGGATGGGTCATCTGCAAGTCTCAGCCAAATGATTGTTTCAGTGCTTTGTTGGTGGAGACCATTATTCTTTGTGTGTGGCTGGTCATACTCAAAAGTTTAAAAGGTGTGGCTGGTCATACTTAAAAAGTATGACCATCATGTTATGAAGGTCATACTTCGTAACATGATGTTGTATAAACATTGTGTCCCTACATTTAATCTTCAGCTTCTCATAAATCAGGATAATCATTTGCTGTTTCTTTTGTCTTTACAATTATTATTTTCTGTAGGCAAAGTTAGTGGCTTTCAGAACTTGTTTCTAGTTTATCTTTTTCATCTTGTCACTTAGTTGCTAACACTAAGTGTTGGGGAGAGAGAGAGAGAGACATAGTATCCGGCCCAGGATAGAGAGAAAGAGTGCTAAGAAGAATCTGAAATGGCCTTTGAAATTAGGCTATGGTTAGTTGCTTTCTCCATTTGTCTCCTCTAGCCCACTCTGCACCTCTTTCTATTGCAATTCTGACCAGACATCTGGTGTGGCATGAGTTAACTTATACGTAACTTCCATACTCAACCAAACAACTCTGGTGGTTTGTTCATTTAAGTCATAGTAACAGAGAACTTGTACTTCTTACCGGGCAGAGACTGAAAACTACCTACTTACAAAAGCCAAGAAGAAGACAGTTTCTTCAGAGTTTCAAGTTTGTGCACAAGGAGTATTTTGTGGACTAGGAGGCATGGGTCTATATCAAAGCCTGCTGATCCTAAAGCCAGTGGGATTGCTTAAGGAGAGTATCTTTAGCTGGCATCTTCAGTGTGAGTGAAACGAGAATTACTCGTAAAAGCTGCATAACATCTAGTATCAAGGAGACTGGGAGGAAATTATACTCTGGTTTCAGTTGGGCCTTGAAATAATATTTAATGAGTCCTTCAGGCAGCAAAAAAAATATTTGATGCCAAGAAGGAAGAGATGAGTGACTTGTAAATGGGGAAAGAGAACTTGAGTAAAATGATTCTGGGACCGAAAGGCCAAATGTCTGCTGTGGTTGTTGCAGTTCCATCAATAGTACAAAACTGCTTGGTAATCCCTTGTAAACTGGAAGAAGAGAGGCCTGCATTTTCTGATCACTTACTCTCCGACAAGTTCTCTGCTGATGCCATACTTTATGTAAATGATTTTGTTTCTACAATTAAGGTGTGTGGTGAGTGGTAGCTACCCCCGTTTTAAGAATGAGGAAACTATTTCTTGGAGAGATGGATTTGGTGGCCCTGTCTCTAGAATATTAAGATGAAAGCCAATTTGGGCAGAGAAGTGGTTAGTCTCTTGATTATGTTTAAAGAAGGACATTAAGAAACAATACTTTGGTTGGCAATCTTTTTCTATAAAGGGCCAGATATTAAATATTTTAGCCACTGCAGGCCATATGGTGTCTGTCTCAACTACTCAATTTTGCTGTTGTAGCAGGAAAGCAGCCATAGATGATTTATGAATGAATGAGAGTGGCTATGTTTTAATTAAACTTTAGAAAAGTAGGTAGTAGGCCATTGTTTGCTGACCCTGCTTTAGGGGAACAAAACTTCACAAGAGAAAATTACCAGGCTGGCATGTTTTGTCAGTAGGAAATGTGAATGCAAGCTTCACACTTGGCACATGATAATTGCTTGATAATTATTAAATAAGCCAGATCTGCCTGCCTACCTTTCTGCTGGTTTGAGCAAATATAAGTAGATTTGAATTGCATTAAAAAAAAAAAAAAAAAAAAGAGGTTTGGTATCAAAAGGTACTTTTAAAACCAGGTTACTTATTAGATCTTGCCAGAGGAGTTTGTGGACCTTGGAAGTCTTCACCAATAGGGGAGCTACATGATGTGTGTTAAGATCAGTCCTGTTTGAGAACACAGGGTTGATGGCACATTAGAATATACTTTTAGGACATAAAAGGGAGAGCTTTAGGAGTTGTGAAGGGACAGTCAGTAAGCCCTAGTGATTCGTTGAATATAGTGATGTAGAAGGAAAGGTCAAGAATGGTCTTAAAGTTTTGAACTCTGATTTTCAAAATCACCACCAACAACAGGGATGCCATGGCTGAGCTCTGGAGTTGCAAGAAGACACTGGTTAGATTTTGCACATTATCAAACATAGAATTCTCTTAAGTTCTTCATCCCTTGCTCTTTCCTTGCCCTCTGATCTTTTCTCTTCAGTATTCCTCCTTTCCCTGAAATGTGAGATTATGCCTGTGTCAGTAAGGAAAGTTTCTGTTTGAGTCATTTGACCAAGTCAACAATATTTACTTGGTATCCCACTGTGTGCCCAGCATCGTTGTGGACACTACGCCCAAACTTGACTATTGCTTTGCTTATCTCTTCGCGTGTTCAGGCAATGAGTACAGAGCTGGTAGATTTTAAACTCTCTAGAATAGATTCTCACTCCTGTGTTTTATTTGATAAGTAACTCTGTCAATCTGGTCACCAAGACTTCTCTTGTGGGTCAAAATCTCAATTTTCCTGTGATTGCTTAAGAAGGAAGATTCTGAGCCAAAATTTAGAAAAGTCCACATTATGATGTTCTAGAATTCAAAATAGTGATTTTCAAGCTCTTCAGGTAAGGGAAATGTCAAGGCCAATGGAAATACCAGCTACAGTATCATCTTTGCACAGATAATTTAATATCCAGAGTAGAAACAAACCTGAGCCTCTGAGTTGGCAATAGTTTAGTTAATGGTGTCTTGAGAGGATTGTAGAACATAGGTTCTGGCATTCACTCCCTGTTTATATTTGATATAAATTCCCTATCATAAGCAAACAGCATGTATTGATTGGTAGTAGCAATTCAACTATGTGCAAAGAAATTCAACATGATTGGTGGAAAGGAGAACATTTTAAGGCAAGGTTGTAAGAGCCTGGGTAATTTGAAGAAAGGAAATTGGACAGATGAGGGAGGTTTCAAGACTAGCTTATTAGAAGAGGACAGAGAAGGTATAGGGAAGGAGAGAGGAAAAGGGTGTAGAAACAAAGGGTGCCTGTGAAGCTGATGGAACAGCAGGAGGTCATAATGAAGAATCTATTGCTGTAGCAATGCCTTGGATCCACTCCTAGTCATGACGGTTGGAGGGAGGGTCACTTTATTGTATATTGTGGACATTGACCCCATGGTGAAGGTGGTATCTGAAAACCGTGATTAAGGCCTGAAGAAACATCCCTTCCTCACAAGATCTAACTCAAATTTGACTGTTAGTAGAAGCAACACATTTTTATATCAAACAGAGCACCTTTCTTATCTTTTACATAATGTTGACTCTGATTGTTTACCACTGAAGGCTCTGTGGAAACGAGAATCCCTTAATCAAAGTATGATAAAACTGCCCCAAACACAAGGCTAGAAAGTTTGGAAGAAGAACCATTTTTACCTGAAATTCCTTTTAAGTTAGCTTTGAGTGGATCGAAAAGATCAGTGACTCCCCAAGAATTTAAAATGCTTTTTAAGTTGAATTGATTTTGGATCCTAAACCTGAAAAGCAAAAACAAACCATCAACTTTCAAAATTCTTACTCAATTTGCTTTCATGCACACCACATGAAGTCCGAAGTCCCTAACTTGGAAGTCGGACTGGCTCCACCAGATTTATTTCCAGCTTCATCTTCCATGGCGCCTTCCCATAAGCCCTAATCTGACCACACAGAGCTCTTCCCCACCTCTGTACTCTTGTTCCTGCTGTTCATTCTAAGTCTTCCCATTGACTTGGATTATCTTTTAGTTATCCATTTTTCAGTTGTTACCTCCTCCTCCTCTTCTTCAGCTATTTTGTGACCTTTGGTTCTTAAAGCCCCATTAACACCTTGTTTTGCTCTTATGATATATAGAACATTCTGCTTCCTATTAGCGTCATTTATGATATTGTAAACTACCTGAGAAGAGTGGCTATCTCAATTCATTTTTTAAACACTTTTTTTTTTTGAGATGGGGGTCTCCCTATGTTGCCAGGCTAGACTCGAACTTCTGGCCTCAAGTGATCCACCTGCCTTAGCTTCCCAAGTAGCTGGGACTACAGGTGTGCCCCACTGTGCCAGACTCCAATTAATTTTTGTTTCTTAATAAGAATTAATATTTAATGAATGCTTACATTATGCTAGATACTATAAAAGCTTTATGTGGATTATCTCATTTCATCTTCATATAACTATGTTATTATTATCCTCATTTTACAGATGGGAAAATCAAGACTTAAAGAGTTTAAGAAACTTGCCCAAGATGACATAATGAGTATGTGATGGACCTCGATTCAAATCAAGCCTGTGTGTGTGCAGAGTCCATGCTCTAATCACCTACATTTTGCTACCTCCCATCTCGTGTGGCATCTCACTTATAGTAGGTGCAGAAAAGAGGCTGTTGACTAATTGCCTTATTGACAATTAATAGAGTATTTTATTTAATAGAGTGTTTATACTGGATAAAATCTATTTTCATATTTGCTGTGTGCAGTTTATGCCTTTGGAGCACAGTAGGAAAAGAATGGAACTTAAAGCCTTGGTTTTCCTAGTAAACCCTTTGAGCATAAAGAATCAGCACACCAATTTTATATTTCCCCAGGAACAAGGCTTTTAAAAGTTTACTGTTGAAAATCCTTTAAAAGAGCTGCTGATACTATTTTCTTTGAAAATATAAAAGATCAAAGTGAAAATTAGATGGTCTTTTCTATAAATAATACAGAACTTGTAGGAGAGTAAAATATTGAACAAGACCATTTAATATCAAAGGTCTTCATTGCTATACAAGACAATGTGACTCATACTTTAACCAAAATATCATACTTTCTCATAAAGGTATATTTTTGAATCTTCAGAATAGTTTCCAAAAAAGAAATATACTTTCTCCAAATATGCTGACATTTCTCCAAAATATTTTTGGACCATCTCTTATGAAATTTTCTTAAATACTGAAAACACATCCTTTTTGAAACCTCTAGTTGCTGAAGCAGTGGTTATGAGCATGAACTTGGGAATCCAATGTCTGAATTTGAATCCTGGATCGAGTAACTACCTGCAAACTAGTTACTTTACCTCCACAGGAAGTTACTTTACTTCTGTTTGTCTCAGTCCTCATTTGTGAAATGACCATAATTGTAATGCGTGTTTGTAGGGTTGTAAAGATTAAATGAATGAATCCTTGTAAAGTGCTTGGAACAATCCCCAGCACACCCCATGCACTTACTGTTACCATTGTGATTTTTAAATTATTTTTCAATTATATTGAGAAAGAGTTAATTAAGGGCTATTTGAAACTAAATGTGATTATGGTGGGTGATAAATTTTTTGTAAACTAAAAACAGCAGTAAAAGTGAGGTATGACTATAAAAGCTTACAGTGATTGTCTTGTATGGCTGTGAAGGCAGATCCAGAAGAAATGCTACAAAAATAACTTGATTTAAAAAATACCCTTTACCAATACCAGACAAGGATATTACAAGAAAGACAAATTACAGACCAATATACCTTATGAATATAGATGCAAAATCTTCAACAAAATACTAGCAAATTGAATCCAACACCATATAAATCTCACCATGACAAAGTGGGATTTATCCCAGGAATGCAAGGTGGGTTCAACATATGAAAACCAATTAATATAATATACCATATTAATAGAATAAAGGACAAAAGCCACACCACCATCTCAATAGATGCAGAAAAAGCATTTGACAAAGTCCAACACCCTTTCATGATTAAAAACAAACAAACATCAAACATACAACAAACTTTGGATAGAAGGTAACTTTCTTAAATTGATGAAGGGCATCTACAAAATCCCCACAGCTAGTATCACACTTTACAGTAAAAGACTGAAAGGTTTCCCCCTAAGATCAGGAACAAGACAAGAATGTCCACTCTGACCCCTTCTATTTCACATGCTACTGGAGGGTGAGTAGGACAATTACATGAGAAAAAGAAATAGAAGGCATCCAGGTTAGAGAGAAAGAAGTAAATCTATCTCTATTCACAGATGACTTGGTCCTACACATAGAAAACCCTAAAGAATCCACATACACACACACAAAAAAAAACCTATTAGAGCTAATAAATGAGTTCACTGAAGTGCAGCATACAAGATTAAGATACAAAAATCAATTATGTTTGTATACACTATAGAACAATCTGAAAATAAGTAAAAATTCAAAGGAGTAAAATACTTAGAATAAATTTAATAAAAGAAGTGCAAGACTTGCATATGGAAAACTACAAAACATTGTTGAAAGAAAGAAAAACTTAAAGGAAAGATATTCTGAGTTCATGGCTCAGAACACTGAATATTGTTAGAAAGTAATACTCGCCAAATTGATCTATAGATTCAACACAATCCCTGTCTAAATCCTTCCTGCCTTTTTGGCAGAAATTGACAAGCTGATCCTAAAATTTATATGAAAATGCAAGGGGCCCAGAATAGCTAAAACACTCTTGAAAAAGAAGAAAGTTGAAAGACTCACACTCCCGATTTCTAAAGTCACTACAAAGCTACAGTAATGAAGACTGTGTGGTACTGGCAAACACACATCTATGCCTATAGGATAGAATTGAAAGTCCAGAAATAAACTTACACATTTTGGGCGATTGATTTTGAAAAGATGCCAAGAAAATTCAGTAGAGGAAAGAAAAATCATTTTAACAAATGATTTTGGGACAAAGGGATAGATACACACAAAAGAATGAAGTTGAATCCCTACCTCATACGATATACAATAATTAATTCAAAATGGATTAAAGACCTACATATAAGAGCTAAGCCTATAAAGTTCTTAGAAAAAAACATAAACCTAAATTTTTGTGACCCTAACTAGACAATGGTGTCTATTCAAAAGAATATGGCATCAAAAGCACAAGAAACAAAAGGAAACATAGATTAATTGAGCTTCATCCAAATTAACAACTTTTGTGCTTCAAAGGACAGCATTGAGAAGTGAAAAGAAAAACCACAGAATGACAGAAAATATTTACAAATCATAAATCTGTTAAGGTACTAGTATCCAGAATAAAGAACTATTACAACTCAATAATAAAAAGACAACCAATTTAAATATGGGTAAATCATCTGAAATAGACATTTCTACAAAAAAGACATTTCTCCAAGTACATGAAAAGATGCTCTACCTCATTAGTCATTAGGGAAATGCAAATGAAGTGCACAATGAGATACTACTTCACACCAACTAAAATGGCTAAAATAAAAAGATGGTCATTAAGAAGTGTTGACAAGGATGTGGAGAAACTGGATTCCACACACATTGCTGGTAGGAATGTAAAATGGTGCAGTGACTTGGAAAACAGTCTGGTAGTTCTTCAAAAGGTAAAATGTAGGGTTACCACATGACCTAGTAATTGCATTCTTAGGTGTATATCCAAGAGAATTGAAAATATATATACACAAAAAAAATGTACACTTGATTGTTTCTAGTTGCCAACAAGTTAAAACAAGCCAAAATGTGTCTAGGCACCCAAATATCTATAAATTGATGAATAGGTAAACAAAATGTAGTATATCAATATAATGGAATATTATTCAGTCATAAAAAGGAAGATAGTATTGATTCATGCTACTATGAACCTTGAAAATATTATGCAAATAAGCCAGACACAAAAGGCCACATATTGTATAATTTCACTTACATGAAATTCTGGAATAGGCAAATCTATTGAAAGCAAGTAGATCAGAGGTTGCTGGGAGGTGGGGAGGGGAGTTGGGAGTGACTACTAATGGATATGGGGTTTCTTTTTGAGGTGATGAAAAGGTTCTGGAATTAGTAGTGATGGTTGCACAACTTTGTGAATATACTAAAAACCTCTGAATTGTGTACTTTCAAAGAGTGAATTTTATAATATGTGAATTATATCTTGATTTTTTAAAAAAGAAACACTCCTAGAAAAGCATAAACCACACACCATGATAATCAGCAGCTCCTGGGAGGAAGGGCAAAACTCATTTTGAATATGTGGGATCTGGTGGATTTTAAGAAGATATATATTATGTCTAATATCAAAACATTGCTCAGCCTTCTATGTTGACCTGATAATCAAATGTTTTATTCATTACATACATATTTGACATTATTAGTCTTTCTTGTGGGACATCACATGATTGTGGTTATAAATAACCCTTAACACATTCTTGGTTTTCTTGATTATTTCTTTTTTTTTTCTTTTTTTTTTTTTTGAGGTGGAGTCTCGCTCTGTCACCCAGGCTGGAGTGCAGTGGCCGGATCTCGGCTCACTGCAAACTCCGCCTCCCGGGTTCACGCCATTCTCCTGCCTCAGCCTCCTGAGTAGCTGGGACTACAGGCGCCCGCCACCTCGTCCGGCTAGTTGTTGTTTTTTTTATTTTTTAGTAGAGACGGGGTTTCACTGTGTTAGCCAGGATGGTTTCGATCTCCTGACCTCGTGATCCGCCCGTCTCGGCCTCCCAAAGTGCTGGGATTACAGGCTTGAGCCACCGCGCCCGGCCAATTATTTCTTTAGTTTGCTAAGCATCCCTCATGAAGATTAACAGTCCCTATGCACTTTTTTATTTATTTATACATAAAAGGTTACTTTGGAAGCTAGACCCCATAATTCATCCAGAATCTACCAGTGCACTGCTTGGTGATGTGTAATCTGAAAGCACATCTCATAGTCACACAATTTTGCATTGCTACCCACGGTGTGCAAAATTTTTTGCTCTTGTTAAACAAAAAATGCCTGCTGACTGTAGAGCAGGTCATACTAAAAGAAGAATGAGTGATTTGAGAGAATGAGAGGTAAATTCCTGCCTAAAAGCTGACTTTCTGTCTATCATGATCCAAAGCTTATACCTAAATCTAGACCTAAGACAGTTTTTACTTTTCTGTTTTGTTCCCCAAAGGATTTAAAGCTAGCTTAGAAACAAACAAACAAACAAAACTTGGTTAGTTTTACTTGTGAAATAACTTAATTTTCCTAAAAACCTCTATCCTTCTTGGACAGCAGTCTTGGTAGTCTTAAGGAGATTAAAAAAAAAAATTATCAGAATGAGGTTAAGTGCTAACTAATAGTTGTGTACTAAGATTTCTGCCTTGCCTTGCCTTGCCTGCCTGCCAGCATTTTTCAGGATCACTGCTTGAGGGTTTGAGACTTCTAAAAGCAGAATCAGGACAGTGGAGAGTTCTCAGTGGAGCTGAGCATTTCCCTGGGGTGTCTTCCAGGGAAGAGCTGCTCCAAGATGAGGCCCACCGTCTGTCTCTTAAACCCAAAAAGGTTGTGGCAAATTCCCGCAGCAGCCTCCTTTTTCTTTCTACTTTTGACATGGAACGCTGCTCTTCCTTCCCTTGCTGAGTTTCTCTCAAATATAATAGGAAGATTAGGGTTGCTTCTGCTCCCTCCCTGAGAGATCTGTTGAAATATTCATTCTTTGTGTTTTGGTTTGGGTTCCAAATATTTCGTTTTGAGAGATACCCTTTACCTTAGAGTTAGGTGCACCTTTTGCCCTGGGCTATGCCAGATCTCACTTTAGACCTTGGCCCTTAACTTGCTGGGTCTCTCTTTGTATGTTTTCCTTCTAGTGCATAGATTTATTTTTAACTCCTTGAGGGAGTACTGCCGAGGACTTTGCCTTTGCCTACTGGAAGCCCAGGCAGTGGAGAGAGGCCAAGGCAGCTAGTGGCTACTGGACAACATTCCTTGCTTAATGCTGGTCAAAAAATGGTTATAAATGTACTCTGATTTCAAATATATCACAGAAGCTCATCATTTAAAGAAGCCCTAAGAGGAATCTTTTTGTAAAGTTATGAGTTTTGCTAATATATTTTGTTTTGAAAAAGCAAAATAGAATGCTGCCAGTTCACTTGTTGATTTATATTTGTACCTATTGGGTCTTCTTAAAGGAGAATTCACCTCTATTTAGAAAGAATGAGAAACTTCTGCATAGAGACTTAAAGTGTCATATTTTTATGCCTTAATTTGGCATCTCATCAGAATTTTATCTGTACTTGCTCAATTACATAAGTCATCTTATCTCTTTGGTTTTGGAAAAATGACAGTTGTATACTCTTAGGATGGGATAAGATTTGGGGAACGTTCCTACAAGGGAACCATGAGCATTTCCTCTCCAAAAACTGGTTGTGGCCTAGGGCTGGATCAGGGGTCCTCGGGGGGCTCCAGTCCAGCCCAGTGAAGGCAGAATATCTTGTCCTGGGAAGACTCTGGGAAGTTAGTTTATTTCAGTCTGTGCCATGAGCTAGCCAGTGGTGGCTCTGAAATGGACTCAAACTCTAGGGTCACCTCCTCTTGGCCTAACTTCTGGGGGTACACATTAGACAAGTCATCCCAGTGGCTAAGCACAGACCCTAGAGGCAGACCACCTGTGTGCAAATCTACGCTCTTCTGACTGCTGGCTGCACAGCACCTGTGAGGGGGACTCAGCTGCTCACCTGGGCAGGAACACATCCATCCTGGCTCTCCTCAGGCTGGTGGTCCAGAGGTGGATGGTGCTGGCTGTGAGGTGTGGCTCACTGTGGCTCAGGGGGATGTCTTTGTCACGGGGCAGCACCAGGAACAGACTCACTGCACTTCCCAGGTAAGGCAGCTCCAGCACCCCCACCTGATGTCCTGCGGTGTCTTGGAACTGACCTGAGGGTACAGTGGATCAGAGGTCAGCTCTGTCCCAGGAGCCAGGAGAACGAACCAGTGCCAGACCCTGAGAGAGGCTGGCTCAGAGGACTGGAAACAATAAAACGGAGCATCCACCTCACCCTCAGGAGGCAGTTTCAGGCCAAAGACTGTTGGGTGATATGGTCGTTTTATAAAAATCCTAGACCTAGAGTCTTTAAGATACCCTCACAGGACCAGAGCCAGAGGCTCTGTAGGGCTGGGTATGGGGGGGATGATGGCATGTGCAGAACCACATAGAGTAGTGCCACCTTATCCTTGGCAGATATGCTCCAAGAACCGCAGTAGAGGCCTGAACCTGTGGATGGTAATGAGCCCTGCATATACTACGTCTTCTCGATCTGATAACCAACATGGCTACTAAGTGACTAATCAGCGTACCGTAGACAGCCTGGAGATGCTGGACAAAGGGATGATTCATATCTCAGGTGGAACAGAGAAGGACATCAGGAGATTTCACCAGACTATTCAGAAGGGCGTGCAATTTAAAACTTGAAAATTATTTGTGAAATTTTCCATTTAATATTTTCTGATGCGGATAACTGAAACTTCAAAAGGCAAAATCATGGATAAGGGTACAGTGTACTACTGTACCCAGTCTTAAAGGAACAGCCAATTCAATCCGGGCCTATTGTGCCTGCCAGGGTGGCAGTTTGGTCCAAATTCTACTAGTGCAGAAGGAAATGTCAAGCATGAAACTGAGTTTCTCTTCCACATCTGTGTCTTTTCACTGTCCTGTCAGAGCACACTGTCCAACACTCCTCTCTAAAGTCTCTGGGCACCCTAGTCTTTCCTTCTGCCATGTGTGCCCAGTCCAGCAGCTAAACCCTGCAGAAACACATCCCAATCCCTTAGGAGCAGGGACCTGGCCTCCTCTCTCCTGCCCTCTGGCCCGGGCTTCCTCTCCCTTTAGACAAACCAGCAGGGGCAGAGCTCACCGTAGTTGACCTCGGCCATTTGGTGCATCATGGGGACCTGAAGGACGAGGCCATGGGCACAGGTGAAAGGCAGGATCTGCGTGTCTGTGGAGGAGAATCTCTTCCGCCAAGTGCCTTGGAAGGACATGGTGCTCACAAGCACAAGCTGAGCAAATGCTGCACCAACTTGCTCCCACGGCCAGCCACCAGGGCCCTCACTAGGGCTCTCACCTGCAAGCAGGAAAGCAAGGGGGGCGTGGGTTAAATGTGCACTGAAGCTGAACCGAACCCAGTGCATGTGTGGACAAGGAGTTAAATGCTAAAGTTAAATGCAGAGTTAAAACGTGAAAATGAAGATCTTTTTGCTTAAGGTGGTTTCTCTTCATCTTACAATATCTTTTCAATTTACTTAAGAATATTTAATTCCCTGTCTCAGCTCCTTGTGCTGTCAAGGACCCAAGGCACCAGGAGCTGCTCTCAACTTTTGGGGACTGTTGAGTGATATGGTCATTTTATAAAAATCCTAGACCTAGATAGAGTCTTTAAGATAACCTCACAGGGCCAGAGTCAGAGGCTCTGTAGGGCTGGATATGAGGGCGACAATGACACCCCTGCTGGGGATGAGGGTGTGGAGAGGGAAATGGAAGTGAGAACTCAGAAGTCCTGACACTTGCATGACCAGGGAGGTAGGGGCAGTGAGGCATCTCTGGAGTTGGGTTGGTAGCATATTTATTAAAATCTGTTAATTGCAAATCGATACGTGTTTATAACCAGCTGTTACTGAAGACTCTGCTTTTTATTCTTTTCTGAACAGGTTGGGATGCTGCTACTGGTTCTGTTTGGGGCCATTTCCTAGGAATTATTAGACATTCCCTCCCCAGGCAGACCCTTGGAAGAAGTATGTGCTGTGATGGGAGATCCTGCACAATGTCGCCCCCAGTCCCCATCCTGCCCTGCTGCTGAGCTGAATCTCTCATTGAGCCTTTGCTTAGACAACAATATTCAAGGTATGGTCTTTGGAGGGCTGCAGTTAAAATTTCATGCAGTGCCAGAAAGAGGAGAAGGCAGACCACCCCTAAGGGGATAGTTTTTGTCCCAGCTGTTTATTTGTTTAATAAGCACACACTTTGTGCTAGGCTCTGTTCTAAGTGCTTTAGCAAATCCTCACCGACTCCTCCTAACAGTTCTGTTGTTATTCCCTATTTCACAGGTGAGGGAACTGAGGCTCAGAGAAGTTGGGCAAGGTCACATACTTATGAGGGGTGAAGCCACCATCCACCCAGTTAGCCAATGCAATGTGGATTGCATTGAAATAGAACCCCAGCAGCTCCATGGAAAGCTTGAATTTGAATCCAAGCAGCCTGGCTCTGGACTCTGTGTTCTGAGCAACTGAGCCAACTGCCCCTTTTTCTTAGAGGACAATCAGCCTGCATTGGGAGCTGCTTCTCTGGCCTTATGCCCTGGCAGCACAAGGATCTGAGCAGGGAATTAAACATATTTAAGTAAATTGAAAAGACATGGTAAAATATGAGAGCGAGAGAGAGAACTTTATCACAAATGATGTTAATTTTTGCATTTAATTCTGCCATCCTTGTCCACACACTCACCGCTTTCCATTCAGTCATAGTATACATATCACTTCCTATTCTTTTTTTTTTTTTTTTTTTTGAGGCAAACTCTCGCTCTGTTGCCCAAGCTGGAGTGCAGTGATGCAGTCTTGCCTCACTGCCACCTCTGCCTCCCAGGTTCAAGTGATTCTCCTGCCTCAGCCTCCCCGAGTAGCTGGGATTACAGGAACATGACACCATGCCTGGCTAATTTTTTGTATTTTTAGTAGACATGGAGTTTCACCATGTTGGCCAGGCTGGTCTCGAACTCCTGACCTCGTGATCTGCCTGCCTTGGCCTCCCAATCCTGTTCTGCTATTTAATCAACACTGGGTCTTGAATGTTCTCCACATTGCTGTGAAACTTTTGAAATGATCAAGGATGCTGGAGCCAGACTACCTGGGTTAGAATTCTGGCCTGTGGACCTTGGGCAGGAGGCTGAGCTTTCTGTGCCTCAGTTTCTCCAATTATAGAATGGGGAGAGTAATAGCGCCTACCTCTTAGGATTATTGTGAGGGTGAACTGAGATAATAAACTTGGAGCAGTGCTAACTAAATAAACTAAACACTCGGTAAGCATTCATTATTTTAATTATCTTTTGTAATAATTACAACTGCATAACATGCAGGTGCTGTGCTACACTGATTTACCCCTCATTGCGGGGCAGCGAGGCTGTTTGTAAGTCTCTTTATTCAATAACGCTGAGCTAAACATCTTATTGTGTGTAACTTTTTCTTAAATTGTTTCCTTAATCTAAATTCCCAGGAAACCCTTTTTTTGACTCCTGTTGCATTTTGCTGTCACAGGTAGTTTATTATAGATGAGAGCAGAGCTCAGTGGGTGAACAGTTGCATGGGACAAAGCCTGTGGGGTCCTCCAAGTTGGGAGGCTCTGAAGAGCACACTTCTTTGTTCTTGTGTGTTCTTGTGGCTCATGTGTGTGTGTATGTGTGCCCATGTGTATATTTGTGTGGGGGAGGGTCAGAGCAGGAAAAGCGGCAGAAAGGGACTTAGTGTCCCCTTGTCATTCAAGGGTAGGATCTCCTAAGTGGACAAACTTCTGCTGTAATTGAAGATGGCCTGAGCACCATGGCCTCTGACAAGTGATGAGTGAGACTCTTTCTCTGCAGCCCTCTGACTTAGCCTTATTGAAATGGACAGTTTTCTTTTACCTGCAGTCTGTCTGGAAGCCCCTTCGCTAGTCTGGATGGCGGTGCTGTTGGGCTCACCGAGGTCGGCTGGTTCCAGGCTGCTATTGGCCCACCAGGAGACCTGCTCCACAAAGCAGGGGGACAGCGGTGTTCCCACTTGCACAAAAAGGCTGCAGGCCAGCTCCATCTCGGCGCCTTGGCTGGAGGTGGGTATTGTGGCATAAACAGCATGCAAGAAATCTTTCACCCTTTGGTCTGTGAAAAATAAGTTGGGATAAGTTGACAATGGTGAGTGTGAGTAAGGAGTTAGCACAACCTCCAGCGCACATTGCATTGAGATGGAACCCCAGCAACTCCACTCTTGCTCATAAAGTTCATCTACCACACAAAGCCAGTTTGAAAAAGTCATAGCTAATGTGCTCAGGAATCAGCCTGGATCCACCAATTAAAAGTTGGGAAGAAACCATGCTAGAATCTGAAAGAAATCAGGCTGCAATGAAGTCAAGTAGAAAAACACTACCAACATCCTGTAGATGAATAGAGGTTATTCTTCCTTAATTTCCTGCCTTAGGAAGGTTGATGTGTGCTGGAGTAGATTTTCTAGAGCTGGGAAAACAGCAGGTCCACCATGCAGGGTGATGGGGTTTCAAACACAACATCAGGATATTTATGTGCAATGTCACAGTGACAATGATGAGAGGTGGCCAGGATGTTGTACTGTCAATATGTCTTGTTCAGGGCTTTAAATCCATTCCCACAACTACGTGTCATGAGCCTGAGTAACATTTGGATTCAGCCTTGTGTAGAACTATGCTTTCAATTTGAGAAATACAGAGGAAAGGTAAGAACTCCTCCCATCCCCCCTTTCCCTAAGACCCAGCAGACAGCTTGTGTTTTTAATGTCAGTGAGAGGCTGCAAGAATGTCGAGGAAATAATAAGCATTTGAGAGAGTCGATAGCTTCCACCTTCATGGATGGCAGCTGGACTTCTATTTATTTACTGTTTATACAGGAGATTGCTTCCTTCTCTCCATGATCAATAGTGGATTTTGTTTTCATGTTATTATTCACAAGCTGCAGCTTCCGTCCTCTCCCAGGCATCCCTTAGGCTGGAACGAGGGCTCTTGCCTGCTGGTGAGTCCAGACACAGTTGCATACCCCAAGCTTCACATTCCTGGCACATGCAAGCTGAGTGTTTCCGGAAGTGAAGCCCCTTTGCTTAGGCTGCTTCTACTCCCTTTTAGGCACAGCCCTGCAGTTATCTACAAACCCTCCCTGTGAGACAAAATGCTGGGTATCTTTTCCTCCACTACCTGGCTCCAGCTGGTTTTCACTGGGCTGAAACTCTCACTCAGTTGGGGTCTGTCCCCTCTGACACCCTTCATGTTGCAGAAGCCAAGCCAGGAGGCAGCAGCAGACCCCCGAGTTTCCTGGCTAATGTTCTCTGGAGACACAGGAATCCAGAGTCTACCCTTGCCAGGGCCCCCAGCCACGAGGCTGCAGAGGACATTAGTAGGCAGACATCACTTGTCCACAATATGTTCACTACCAAAGCTGCTTCTGAGAATCCACAATTGCAAAAGATTGACTCAGAATCTTTATCTCATGAATCAGCCTAACTTAAGTGCTTGTATTTGAGTGTAGTAAGAAAAAAAATGGATAAAAACATACTTATAATCAGATTTTACTCTATCGAGGAAGGTCACATGTATTTCTAAGATCACATTCCTAGGAATATTGACTGTCTGCAGAGAAGAACTGAAACACTTCCCTGGTCCATAGTGTGATGTGACCTGAGGAATGGTCACAGAGCTCTCCTCTCTATCTTTCCACCCTCTCTGGGCCAGGGGACCCACATTCTTTTAGTCAGAAATAATACAACAGCAGAGTACATTGGGTTGAAGTGAATTTTTGTGTGAAATCTTTTCTCTGCCCTAGCTTAGTTTGTCCATGCATATTTGCACACAGGAAGAACATTTTTAGACCCACCAGAATATGCAATGACAGGGTGAAAAATGCTGGAGGTTAACTGTGTTTATAGACATTGTGCTAAACACTCAACACTCCTGATCACACTAAACGCTTTTGACAGTTCTGTGAATTGAGGGCTATTATTATCCCCATTTTATAGATGAGAGAGCAGAGGCCCAGACAGATTAATAAAGGTGCTCAGTGTCACCCAGGTATAGGTGGTGGGGCTTTACTACCCTGCCCACCCACAGGGTGAGGAATGGGTGGGCTGGGATGACCCTACCTAGGACAGCTTCATTCCACTTGGAATGAATGTGAGGCCACAGAGCTCATAGCCTCTTTTTTTTTTTTTTTTTTTTTTTTTTCTGTCTTTGCTGAATTCCTAGATCCTAGTCTAGGAAGAAAAAAGTATGTGCGTGAGTGTCTGTTTTAGCTGGAGCTGGTAGGTTGGTTCTGAGGTCAAGCATTGAGCTGAGGCACTGAGCGTAGGCAGAGGTGAAGCTGACCTGGCATTCGAAAGACTCATGCTGCTGCCGGCAGAGTTGCTCTAAAATACATAATCCATAGAAATAAGCTGGCAGATCTGGCACTGGCTAGAAGTCACAGATTTATAAAAGCAGGTTGGTCAAAAGCATGGGCTCTGAAGCCAGGCAGCCTGGGCTTGAGTCCCAACTCTGCCACTTATTGACTCTGTGACCTTGAGCAAGTTGCTTCAACTCTCCATGCCTATTTGCTCATCTCTAAAATTGGGATGATAATAAAATTATCCTCAACAGAGCTGTTGTGACAATTAATTCAATTAATGTTTGTAAGTGCCTCCAGCGCTGCCTGGCACCTGGGAAAGCATGATGCTAGGGCATGTCAAATGAAACTGAAACATTGCCACGAAACCTGTTAGGTTAAAAGGAAACCTTAAAATTCAAGGGTCACCACCATTCCAAAGTCTGAATGCCTTCTGTCACAGACCTGTCCAGTGATCACTATTCCCCACTTGCACGCCATAGGGAGCTGAGCTCCCTATCTCCCAGATAGCCTGAGTAGCAGAGTGAGCTGGAGAGAGTGAGTGTGAGTATGAGCAGGAGGGTGAGCTGGAGAGAGTGAGTGTGAGCAGCAGGGTGAGCTAGAGAATGTGTGAGTGTGTGAGCAGCAGGGTGAGCTGGAGAATGTGTGAGTGTGAGCAGGAGGGTGAGCTGGAGAGAGTGAGTGTGAGTGTGAGCAGGAGGGTGAGCTGGAGAGAGTGAGTGTGAGTGTGAGCAGCAGGGTGAGCTGGAGATAGTGTGAGCAGGAGTGTGAGCTGGAGAGAGTGAATGTGAGCAGGAGGGTGAGCTGGAGAGAATGTGAGTGTGAGCAGGAGGGTGAGCTGGAGAGTGTGAGTATGAGCAGGAGGGTAAGCTGGAAAGAGTGAGTGTGAGCAGGAGGGTGAGTGAGTGTGCATGTGGGCAGGCCTCTTACCATGGACAGTGTACCCCAGGGCATCTGCCAGCTGCTGGCCAGTGTTCCCTTCTGCTGCAAACTGCAGGATCTCCAAGGGGAGGGACACACCAGCAGGAGAGATGACGAAGTTCGTCTCGTTTTTACACGCGGCCACGCTCTGGTAGAGGCGAAGTGCAAATTCAGTCTTCAGCAATGTCATTCCTTCACGGAGGTGGCCATTTGCTTGGAGGAAGCAAGAGTGAAGGAGGAAGAGGGTGACCAGGAAAGGTGGCATGGAGGCTGGGAGGGTTTCTGCAATTCAGAGGGAAGAGATGCAAGGTAGGCTGGAAACTGGTGATGAAAGAGGACTGTATCCCACAGACGACTGGGACCCCCAGCTCTCTTTTTAGGGGCCGGGGACGGCTGAGGGAGACATGCATTGAGCTGTCTTGGTTACCCACCCTGAGGCCCACCCGCCTGGGCTGCAGAGCTGCACCCTCTTGTTTCAGCATTAGAAATACTCACTGTGGTCCTTTGGAAGCCAAACTGTGGTCTGAAGATCTGCTTCGTCCACTTACTGGATGTGTGACTTTGGCAAAGCCCTGGTCAGATCAGAAGCAAAGCATTGTGTTGGGAAAAGAAATGTAAGAGGTAATCCTACTCATTGTTCTTGGTATTTAGCCAGCTTATAGCTGTGCCATGTCTATCAGGAATAATAATAAATAATTATCTACTATGTTAAAAAGGACTTTGTACATTTGCAGTTAATCATCCCAACAATGTCACTAGTATCTGTTATTATATTTCATCTATAAAGAGGATGATTGAATCTTTGAGGCTCAGTGACTCATTTATATGGGGAAAGAAACAGGGCTCTGACTCAAATCCTGCTCTTCTATGAGTGGTGTATACAATTTTGAGAATACCAATGTACATTAAAATGTTGATACATGAACTAATTGTACCTCGAATATCAGAATTCTTGTGATGCCAATTTGTCTCTAAAAAAGAATATTTTCACAAAGATAGTTCCTACCACAGAAATACACTCTTCCAAGGAAGAGAGATCATTAGCTGGAAAATAATGCAAGAAGAAAAAGGCAAAGCAAAAAAATGTTTTCGATGATCATGCCACACATCCAGCCAGCAGCAATTTTTGCTAAGTTATCTAACTGTGGTATCATACCAGACTGATGTAAGAAGAGGTCCAGAGTCACTTCCTGGACTCGCCAGTGAGCAGCTTACCCTGCTGCTCACATTCACACTCACTTCTCCAGCTCACCCTGCTGTAGAAGTTTGCAAGCAAGGCCACTGAGCGTGATGGTGCCTATTTTAGGTAAAGGTCCAAGATAGAAAACATCCTCTTTTTTCCAACCCTTCCTCTCTGCAGCCAAGTACAAATGCAGTGCTTGGATGACCTTGGTACACAGGTCTCGGTCTCTCTGTCTCTCTGTCTCTCTCTCTTTCTCTGTGTGTGTGTGTGTGTGTGTGTGTGTTTGTGTCCCAGCCCAGGATCATTTGCAAAACTCTTAAGCCCCAGGGTTATTGCAGCTCTTATAACTTCCCACCTCCCACAAGAACACTCTCAGCAATCAGACCTTGATGCCCCTGGGCTCCCCATGAACAAATCCCTGTCATGGCTCACCTCGAATGGCCACTTACTCACGGGCTTTTGTATCACTGTTGCACCTTTCCTTGCTCAATTCTGTCCTTGTGGGTCTCCAGCATTCATGTGCTCCCCTTTTAAAAAAGTGGAGCAGAATCTGCTTTGAATCACAAGACAGCGCAGAGAGGAAGCTGGCGATTGCCGTCTCTGCCGGCGATGTCTCTACCACTCGGTCCAAATTCCTGGAGCCTGGAGGTCCTGCAGAGAGCCAGGAGAAGCAGCCCAGCCCAGGGCAGCAAAGCCCAGATCAGAAACAGAGCAGGGCCATGGGGGGGAGCCAGCCACACCCGTCAAGCCTTCTTAGGCTTGTGACCTGGTTGTACCAGCAAGGAACCCCTCATCCAGCCCTTTGTCACATTGAGGAATTCCACTGATAACTTTGCTTATTGGGCTTTTGCTGGGTACCAGGTACCTAATGTTTCCCCCCTCCTCTTGTGAAGAAAACAATAAATCAGTCATTGGGCACTACTTAATTCAGCAAATGAAAAGAAATTCTGCAAAAGAGAAAACAACGCAAGATATGGCACAGTCAGTTCGGAGCAGGGTGACTTGCCTCATTTATTATTAATAAAAGTGAATGCACTAATTTATATATATAACTTGAGCTATTAATAATCTGGTTCTTCTCAGATACAACAGTTAGTAAGTCCAAGAACTAATTTGAGAAAGAGACCATATTGAGTAGACAGAGACCAATGAGTAGACAGATATTTTTGAAAAATATGAGCAGGTTCTGTCAAAAGTCTGTCCTTGTGATCAGTTCAGAATTACATACATTTCTATTAAGGACTTAGGCCTTGTATTAAGTTCAAAATAGATGGTAGCTTATATGTGGTTACAGATTAAAGAAGAACTAAATGCAATTCTTAATAATTATGTCTCAGGCATCTGTAAGTGTTAATATTTGAAAATCAATGGACTGTTTTCACTTGACAACTACCCATACCCCTGTAATCAGTGGGTAATTCACTTTAAGGAGTTTTATTACTGACACCCAAATCTGGGATTGTTTACATGTCTTAGGATAGTTACAATTCTGTAACTGCATCACATAAAATATCCCCAAATCTTTAGATTCAGTGCCTTGGACTCTAAGCCATAGTATGAAAGGAGAATAAACAGGTTTAACTTATTCTATAGCACCCAGAGAGGGCATGTCATTCATCCATCTGTCCATCCATCCATTCATCCATTCATCCATCAATCCATCTGTCCATGCAACTGTCCATCCATCCATCTGTCCATGCATGCATGCATGCATGCATGCATGCATCCATCCATCCATCCATCCATCCATCCACCTATCCATCCATCCAACAAATATCTCTTGATCATCTGCTTGGTCACAAATCACTGTGCTTCTAGGTTCTGGGCATATGGCAGTGAACCAGTTACCTGGACTCAGCTCCTACGGGACTTAGAGTCTTGCTCACTGCCTGCATATTTTAGATGTTGATGGTGATGGAGCCGCAGTAACTTGTGAGGACTGCCTTGTCACACTGTGAGCTACCTGTAGCAGGAATTGTGGGGGAAACAGCTGATTCACTATTTGCCAGTGGTAGCAGTGGAGAGAAGCTTATAAAAAGATTTCCCAGATTGAAAAAAATGTTGTTTGTGTAACTTCTACAAACATTTCTTTCTAACTCTATGAATACACCATTCTAACTTGCTTTTAAGAAACATCCTTCAGGAAAAATGCTAGGGAAATTTAACATACAGGATATATTTTCTATATAGGCTAAACATTTTAAAGTGTGAATGAATGAAAGATGAACTGGAAATGATTTTTCTTCCGTGTACTTGGCCTTGAACCTGGGTAAGTCACTGTGCCCCTGACCATTTAAGCAGAGATTATCATGTTTATTTCTATCTTGCTGGGATGGATGTTCATTATACTGCTAAGTGAAGCTCCATTCTTGGAGACATTTATTTGTAATTTTAACAACATACATAGGGAGCATTATTGAGCACTTACTGTGTTCCAGCTACTGTATTAGACCCTGTCCATTCACAGTTGCAATGAATCCTCACAGCAATCCTATGAGGAATGTATTATCATTTGTATTTTGCAGATGAAGAAACTAAGTCTGAAGAGCTTAAGATCTTGCCTAAGGTCCCACCAGGTCAAGTTGGGGTTTGAACCTAGGGCCACCTTGACGCTAAGGCATATGCCCTTCATCACAGTCTTGGTGCTGTCAGGAGCCAAGGGATGGGGTCTCCTAAAATTCCTCTTGGCTGTAGGATTCTAAGTCTTTCGATGGCCAGCCCAGACTCTTTCGCTCATAATGTGTGTTCACTTTGCCCGCATTTACCAGGAATGCTGTGCTGAATCACCTGTAGGCAGACTGCTATGAGGCCCAGCACTTTTAACAATTATGGTTTGACATTTTTCAGTAGCCGATTCTTATAAACAAATCACTTTCAAATCCAAAGGTCTACCAAACTAATGTGATGGATAGAAGCATTGCATTTCAATTCAGTTAGGACATAATTAATAGGTAGGCATCTCCTTTGTGTTTATATGGGCTGCCTGTCTGGGGTTGTACAGAGGGAGTCCCATTTGTAGCCCTGACCTTGAGGATTTTGCCATGAAGAGAGAGCACACCCACTGAAGACATGGGCACTGCTAAAAGAAGTCTCAGGGAACAGCTAGAGCAAACCAGAGGGCAACACAAGGTAGCCCAGCACATGGTGCTGCAGAGCCAGATGAAATTAGCAAGTCCTTCATGGGAAATGGTGGAGGTGAGCCTCCACCTGTCCTTCCAGGAAGGCAAAGGCAAAGCGCTGCTGCTGGGCTTCCTGCTGTCCTGGCTGATAGCTGCAACACGGCCCTCAAGTTCTTCATAACTATGCAGTGCTTAGACTCAAAATGAACCTGGGCTTCTCTACTTTTTGATATCTTTCAGAATGGTGTGCTGGAGAGAGCACAGAGGGCTGGTTTCAAAATAACTGCAGACCTTGGGCGAGTCACTGAATTGCTCTGAGCTTTAGTTGCCTCTTCCACAAAGTGGGTGTATAATACCTCCCTCTCACTGTGAAGATGACAGCAAACAGCCTTAGCATGGCACCTGATAAGCAGGAAAGGCTGAAAGCATCAGCTTCTTTGGACTATGTCCCCATCTCTCATCTCATCTTACTTAAGAAACTGCCATCGAGGTCCTTTCATGCTCACATAAGAAGGAGCTTGGGAATCGTCATGTAACCGGCTGGACTATGAATCTATGCTGTTGTATCCGGAAATATGTTTTTTTTTAATTAATTTTATTTTTTTTTTTGAGACGGAGTTTTGCTCTGTCTCTGAGGCTACAGTGCAGTGGCATGACCTCAGCTCACTGCAACCTCTGCCTCCCCGGTTCCAGCAATTCTCCTGCCTCCGCCTCTTGAGTAACTGGGATTACAAGGGGCTGCCACCATGCCTGGCTAATATTGTATTTTTAGTAGAGATGGGGTTTCGCCATGTTGGCTAGGCTGGTCTCGAACTCCTGGCCTCAAGTGATCTGCCTGCTTCCGTCTCCCAAAGTGCTGGGATTACAAGCGTGAGCCACCGCATCCAGCCGGAAGTATGTTTTTAAATGTCCTGCAAGAAATAGGTTGGAAACTTTAACAAAGGTCTCTAGACTTGAATTCAGAGCTAGTTTTTAATCTAACTTTGGAGAAAGTAAGTTGTTTAATAATTTACTTTGTTATTATGTTAACATAAGTTGTTGCTGTCACAGGTGCAGAGGGTTGAGTTAATCCTCCTCCTCAGTTCATGCCACATAGTTCCATGCAAGCACCCCTCTCTTGCTTGTCATTTTGTTTCCTCTTACGAATATGCTTTGAAAAAGATACATTGTTGTTTTATGTGCATGCATTTTACATTTACATACCTGCTTTTATGTTATGTATTTTGTTATGTTCCCTAATGTTTTTCAGTAAACGCAACGTTTTTTAAGATGTAGCCGTGTGGTGCTATGCATGCATCTGATCCTGGCTTCCAGCTTCTGGGCGATACTCGATAGTGTGCAACTGCCACATTTTCTTTATCTGCTCTCCCAGTGATGAACATCCAGGTTGCCTTTAACTCCTCGCCAGTGCAGACAGCCCTTGGACAGCTCTTGTGGACTGTGCGGGAATTTCCCTAGGATGTTTACCCAGGAAGAGAATTTGGAGGTTATACACTATTCATATATTTAATTTTACTACGTAGCTCCACACCACGCTCTGGAACATCTACATCCTTCTACACCCCGCTAAAGCCCAGCATCTCTGCCAAGTATTTCCCATCACTTTTATTTTTCAACTTTAACAGATGCAAAGTCGTATCTGATTCTGTTAATTTGGATTTGGCGGGTTACCAATGATTTTGAGCATCTCATAATATGCTTGTTACTTTTCTGTGTTTCCTCTTCTGAAATTACCTATTTATACTGTTTATGCATTTTTCTATATTGTGGTTGTTGTTTTCTTCTTGATTTGTAGTCCATATAGAGTTATACATCCCTTGCCAATTACAGATATTGCAAATATTTTCTCCCCTTTTGGCCATCATGTATTTACTCTCTTCATGATGTCTTTTGTTGAAGAGAAATCCTTAATTTTCATGTATTTCTATTAATATTGTTCTTTCCCACTGATGTGTAGTGTCCCTTCTCTTGTTTGTTAGATCCCAGTATGCACACGGGGATGCTCTGAGTTCTCTACTCCGTTCCATCGTCAATTTCTCTTTACCAAATTGTTTTCATAACTATGGCTTTAAAATATGTCCTTTTTTTATTTTTTTGGAGATGGAATCTTGCTCTGTCACCCAGCCTGGAATTCAGTGGCATGATCTTGGCTCACTGCAACCTCCGCCTCCTGGGTTCAAGCAATTCTCCTGCCTCAGCTTCCCAAATAGCTGGGATTACAGGTGCCTGCCACCATGCCCAGCTAATTTTTTGTATTTTTAGTAGAGACGGGGTTTCACCATGTTGGCCAGGCTGGTCTTGAACTCCTGACCTCAGGTGATCCACCCGCCTCGGCCTCCCAAAGTGCTGGGATTACAGGCATGAGCCACCGTGCCTGGACAAAAAATGTCTTATTATATAATAGACAAGTTCCCCTCTTTACTTTTTAAAAGTTGATTTAGCTTTCAAAAGCTTTTATTGATTCTCCAAATCAATTTTAAAGTAAGTTTATTAAGCGCCTCAAGAAAATCCAACTAAAATGGGATTATCATGGCATTTAATCTATTGATTAATCTGGAAAATTTTAACAATAAGTTATCCCATCCAAGACTATGGAATGTCTTTCCATTTATTAAAATCATCTCCTTTGATAGATTGTTTTAATAAAATTTTAAAGTTTTAAAAATAGAGATCTTGTGTATATTCTTGACTAAATTTCCATGCTTCGTGCTCTTATTGCCATGTTCTTTTTATTATTAATAGACTTTTTTAAGAGCAGTGCTAGGTTTCCAGAAAAATTGAGTAGAAAGCATGGAGTTCCCATAAACCCCCTCTTCCCTGTCCCCAGTTTCCCCAATTATTAACATATTGCATTTTGGTATATTTGTTATAATTGATACATTGTCAAATAGAGTCAACAGTTTATGTCAGGGCTTACTCTGTTGTACAGTTCTGTGACTTTCGTCAAATACATAATGTCATGTGTCCACCATGATAGTAACATACAGAATGGTTTCATTGCCCTAAAATTGCTCTGTGCTCCATACATTAATTCTTCCCTCCTCCCTTTCCCTCAACCCCAGGAACCACTGACTTTTTACTGTCTCTATAGTTTTGCCTGTTCCAGAATGTCATTTAGTTGGAATCATACAGTATGCTGCCTTTTCAGACTGGTCTCTTTCACTTAGCAAAATGCATTTAAGTTTCTTCCATGTGTTTTTGAGGCTTGATACCTCATTTCTTTTTATCACTGAGTAAAAGTCTATTATATGGATGTACTATAGTTCATTTATTCATTCACCTATTGAATGACATTTTGGTTGCTTCCAAGTTTTGGCAATTATGAAGAAAGCTACTGTAAACATTTGTGTGCAGATTTTTGTGGTTTCAATTCAATTGGATAAATACTTAGGAGTCAGTTGCTTGACTTTATGGTAAGACTATGCTTAGCTTTGTAATAAATGGCCCATTGGTCTTCTACAGTGGCTGTGCCTTTTTGCATTCCTATCAGCAATGAATAGGAGTTTCTGTTGTTCCCCATCCTCGTTATCATTTGGTGTTGTCAGTGTTTTGTATTTTAGCCATTTTAATATGTGTGTAGTGGTATCTCATCGTTGTTTCAACTTGCAATTCCCAGATGATGTGAGGGATAGCATCTTTGCATATGCATATTTACCATCTGTATATCTTCTTTGGTTAGATGTTTGTTCAGATCTTTTGTCCACTTTTTAATTGAGTTGTTTGTTTTCTTATTGTTGAGTTTTAGGCATTCTTTGTATATTTTGGATGTATATCCTTTTTCAGGTAGGTGGTTTTAAAATTTTTTTTTCTCCCAGTTTGTGGCTAGTCTTTTCAACTCTTAATGAATTACTTATTTCTATTAACATTTATAGAATGTAAACTGGTAAATGTCTGCCAAGTGTCAATGAAATTTAGGTGATAAGATCAACAGGTGGTTGGTTGACAGTCTGGAAGGGTGGATGTCACTAAATCAGAGAAAGTGTTGGGCAGATGTTAGAGGCATGCATGGTGATTTTTAAAATTCTCATATTTTGGTCCTGATTAGAAAGAGTGGATTTGTGGTTGTGAGAAGTTTAAAGTGTAGATGTGGTGTGAGAAGCCACATGCTGTGAACTATAAGTAAAAGACTTAAGTAATAAGGCAAAGAGATGGAAGGTGTCTTTGCTCCTGCTGCTATAACAAACTACCATAAACTGGGTAATTTATAAACAAAATGAATGTATTGCTCACAGTTCTGGAGGCTGGGAAGTCCAAGATCAAGATATTGGCCAATTTGGTGTCTGGTGAGGGCCCATTCCTCATAGATGATTGTGTCTAGGTGTCTCCACATGGCAGAAGAGATACAAAAGGCTAGCTAGTTCCTTTGAGCCCTTTCATAAGGACACTAATCTCATTTGTGAGGGCTCTGCCCTCAATTCTTAATCACCTCCTATAAAGTTTCAACATACAAATTTGGAGGACCATAGCAGAAGTGTTTTGGGGACATTATAAATGCTGGGGACACATGCTCAGGGCTCATCATGATATTGATGAATTTGTGTGAACCAGTGTGAATAGCACTTCTGCCTCAAACACTTTCTGGCTCCAAATAAGGCCTTGGTATGAGTTCAAAGTGATTATTATTTAGCTTGGCAAGTAATCCTAAAAACAGAAAAAATTCAGCAGAAAGTAACTAAGGTTGAAAATGGAAAAAATGTATCAAACTGTTGGTATATTCTGGTTCTTTAAGTCGTGCTTTCCATCCCATTTTTTTCAGATATTTCTATATGATTTGCACTTTGACCCCTTTTATACAGTTAGATTTTAAAAGTGAAGAAAAAAAAAAAGGAGAGTTAGGGTTATCCCCTATTTTTCTCCCTAGCACCCAGGCTGGATAACAAGACAGGTGAGGCTGGTCCTCGCTAAGCCAGCCTCGCTCTTCAGGAATTGGCAAACTTGGTTAGTAGGAAAAAGCAGCCCAGGGGCTGTAGGCACAGGGCATGTGTTTTTCCTTCTCTCCAAGGAGTGGGGGCATCCCTGATTTGTTACAATCGTCCTTCCCAGTGAGCTCGGCCATGACCTGCAATTCTTCTCAGTAGCACCTGGGAGCCACTTCCAATATGTCAAAGTTGGTGTGTGAGAAGAAACGTATCTGCCATCCCTGAAGTAGCCTGAACTATTTCATAAGGGCCGTTTGGCTCAGCTCTGAAAACTCCGTGACCTCCTGTGAACCCACAAAGTATAGGACTCCACTGGCTACTGGACAACATGCTGGACAGCATGTGGGCAAGCCACCTGGTGGAGTTATTACACAGTGGAGAAACTGATGGGTCACAAGCATGCCCAGGTGGCTCTGAAGCTCTGAAGCCCAGAGAGGGAGCTCCCCGGCGATGCCATGGGCTGTGGTCAGCCACTGCATTGGCTGTTATTCCTGTATATCCTTTTCATTTCCCACACACTATGGCCCAAGCCAAACACATCAGAAACATTTGTTCCTGGTCACATTGAGGTCACAATCTCAGAAAACAAATCACGAGCCACTGTGAAGCTGCACAGGAGTTCATGAGTGGGAGTGAGAACAGCAAGGCTGGGGGAATTCCGTGAGTCTTTCAATAGTGGCTTTAAACAAATTCTGCTTGAGGGAGAGATTAGGGCTGAGGGAGAGGGGCACATGATCTCTGGCAGACCCTGCAGACTTCAGGGAAGAGCCTGGGGACAGGATGCCATGTTGATACATCAACACGATCCATTCTAGTTCAAGTTGAAGATAAAGCAAGATGACCATTTTTTGTTTTGTTTTGTTTTTTAGTTGGGAAAGGAGGGAAATAAGATAAGGAGGAGGTGGAGAGAGCAACAGTTGGTTTTAAAGCATTTTGCAAATGAAAGTGGGCCCCTGGCACTGTGATGTGTGATGTGCTCTGCCCTTGGGGTGCCAGGGAGGCTGCACCTCCATTTTCCAGACCATTCCTGGAAGAGTGCAGCAGGGCCTAAGGGACAAGGTAAGGAGGATAATTTGAAAGCAGAGGCAGAATTGTGGCACACACATTCTTTGAACATGCCCCACAGGAGATCAGAGGTGGGAGGAGGTGGGAGGCTGTGAGATCAAGATTTCTAAACTTTGTTATTTCTATTTTTGTCACAAGAGTGATGGTGATGTGGTTTGGTTGGAGGGAAGTGAGTGCTGTGGGAGAGGCAGCACAGAGAAACCACAAAGGCTGGCACTGTTCTGGAATGTTTCTGGATGCAGGAACCTGGACACAATGTCTGTGTGAATAGCAATGACACCAAAATGCAGACTTGGTGCCCAGTGCTCCGAACCCAGCAAGCCAATTGGGAAGCAGGGTGTCAGAGCTAGGTTGCTGACGGAAGACAGTGAGGCCTCCCTGGGAGGCTGGTGGATTGCCCTTTCGGGTAATGAAGACCGTGGTCCTGCTCGCCTCTTAGACAAGGGTATGAGGGATGGAGGTCTTGGTGGACAAGTCAGGGGCTCTCCCAGGGTTCTTACCTTGAGCAAAATGTTCTACCTTCAGGGCCCGCTGCCTTACACCTTGGAGCAGCTACACTCCAACACAGCCCAAAGCTGATTGTTTATAAAAGATAGAAAATTTCACGAATGGTGGGCTTCCCAGAACCTCTTTGTTGGGATTGGCAATGCACATAGTAGTATAAATGGGTTTTTTATTCTGAGGAATTACACCTTTAGTCAAAGCTAGAGCCTAGATTTAGCATGCCAAGGAGTGGTATGCACGCCTGTAGTTCCAGCTGCTCGGGAGGCCTAGGTGGGAGGATTGCCTGAGCCCAGGAGCTCGCTACTGCAGTGAGCTATGATTGTGCCACTGCTCTCCAGTCTGCTACAGAACAAGACCCCATCTCTAAAATAAAATAAAAGGATTTTAAAAAGAATGTCAATGAGTGGGAACCATCAGACACAAAACACCACCTAGTTTAAACAGGGTTCAGTTATTTATTTCCTTCAACAAGCCAAGGGGCACCTGTGAGCCAGCAAGAGGAGGCTGAGTGGGGAACGCATGTGCCACCTGTCAGGGACTGGCCCATCTTCCCCTTGGCTTTAGCTGCCACTCACTCTTGGTTGATGCATCCAGTGGCCTCCACTGGCAGAGATCTTGGTCTCCATCTTCCTCCGGGCAGAGTCCCTTATGGGTGGCATGTGGTGAACTGCAGCCAGCTCAGCACACACCGGGAAGATGTAGGGGGTCATCAACACTCACACAGTCTGGCAGCAGGTCTCTGTGTTAACTGCAGAGCCTGGAAACTCTGAACTTGCTCATAGTTTAATGGTTTGTGGTTGGATCTACCATATTGGTTGTACTCCAAAATTACCTAAGCCACTACATCATTGCCTATATATGTGGTTTCCAAGTTATATCACAACTTACCAATTTATGCCATAAATTTTCTGTACAGTGCAAAACATGTTTATGACTTTGGGGTAGAGCTGTTTATCACTTTTGAAGGAGGTAGCCATATGTTTATTGGGAATGGGGTAAACACATTTATAATTTTAACTACTTTTGAGAAAAACATGTTTATAAGCAAAGGAATCTTTTTGGTGGAAAAGCTTGTTTACCAGTTTTAAGCACAGCAAACAGGTTTTTATTTATGCCTGTTAAAATGTAGGATGAGATATCCTTTACAAAAATTCACTTTGCATATCACAGACTAGACAGTGAACTACCCTTGGTACCTATTATTTGTTTCAATGTGTATTGAGATTAATTTGTATTTTCCAATACACCGGGCTTGTCATCCTAGAAGCAGGGCTGCACTGCTTTCATTTGGGAACACTCCATTGAAAAAATGCTGTAGAAAAGACTCAGAGGAATAATGGAGCTCTGACTGTACTGACTATTGGTGGCTTTGGGTTTGAATTTTCTGGACATTATACTCCATGAGGATGAGGGGAGTTTTTTCTTGTTCATAGCTGTATTCCCAATTCTGAGAATAGAGTCTGGCGTATGGAAGGTGCTTAATACTTCGTTATTGAACAAATGAATGAATCAATCAAAGAAAGGGACAGTAGCCTTTTTAACAGACACTTTATCATCCCACTCTCCATGCCAAGTAGTTTACAGTATCACATAGATCTTATTTTTTACTCAAAACCTTTTTCCCTGTGAGATAAGAAAACAGCAGATATTTGAACCATTGTACAAATCAGAAAAAAATAAAGACTTAGGAAGCTTTGCCCTGGGTGGATTCATGTTAAAGTGGGGACTCGTGGCTCCTCATCCCAGGCTCAAGGGGACTGGCCCAGCAGCCGAGTGGGGCAGCTGTGAGATGGTTGCCTGCCTGCCTGCCTGCCAGAGGCAGCCTCCTGTCCCATGCTAGCCCTGGGGCTTTGCATCCTGCCAATCACACTGGGGAAGGTGCCTCCCTCCTGCATCTCTCAGGCCTGGGGTTTATCCAGATTCCACAGAGTGGGAGGGGCTTGTAGGGATTAGGGGAACTCATGCCTGGTGTCTAAACTCAGGAGTTAACTGGGAGCCCAGAGTCAGGGAAAAGTGCCAGGGAATGCTGGGCTTCTTTTTCAGAGAGACTCAGGTGTGCACTGTGATGCCACTAAGGTGGCAGGAGCTGATGGAGCAGGGGGTTTGCACTGGGAACCCACAAGTCAAGTCAGTGAGCAGGGGCCCCATCATGTCCCACAACTTAATCCCGACCCTGCCACATTGCTCCTTGCTGAATTGCCTGGGCCCTGTCTTTTTAATGTCTTTGGGCCTCAGTTTCCTAATCTGTAAACTAGAAATAATAAGTGCGTCTCAAGTTTGTGTTTAAGTGAAATCATGTATATGAAAGTACTTTGTAAATCCTGAAGTTCTTTAAACATATACTGTCATGCATCACTTTAACAAGGATAGGTTCTGAGAAATGCACTGTTAGGCAATTTCATCGTTGTGCAAACTTCACAAAGTGCACTTACACAAACCGAGATGGTAGAGCCTACTCTACACCCAGGCTAGATGGTGTAGCCTATTGCTCCTGGGCTACAAACCTGAACAGCATGCTACTCTACTGAATGCTGTACACAATTGTAACCCAACGGGAAGTATTTGTGTGCCTAAACAAATCTGAACATAGAAAAGGCATAATAAAAATACAGCATAAAAGATTTTAAAATGGTACACCTGTATAGGGCACTTACCATGCATGGAGCTTACAGGGCTGAAATTTACTCTGGGTGAGTCAGTGAGTGAGTGGTGAAGGAATGTGATGGCCTAAGACATTACTGTACCCTACTGTAGACTTTGTAAACACTGTACCCGTAGGCTACACTCCATTTAGAAAATATTTTTCTATTTTCAATAATAAATTAACCTTAGCTTACTGCAATTTTTTGACTACATAAACTTAAATTTTGTTTTACTTTTGACTCTTTTGCAATAACACTTAGTTTAAAACACAAATACATTATAGAGCTATACAAACATATTTTCTTTCTTTATATCCTTGTTCTATATGCTTTTTTCTATTTAAATTTTTTTTTACTCTTTAAATTTTTTTTGTAAAAAACTAAGATATAAACACCTGCAATTAGCCTCAGCCTACACAGGGTCAGGATCATCAATATCACTGTCTTCCTCCTCCACGTCTCGTCCCACTGGAAGGTCTTCAGGGGCCACAACATGCATGGAGCTGTCACCTCCTATCACAACAATGCCTTCCTCTGGATACCTCCTCAAGGACCTGACAAAGGCTGTTTTACAGACTTTAAAAACGTTTTCTTTTTGTAGAGACAGTATCTTGTCCAGACTACCCAAACTGGCCCCCATTTCCTGGGCTCAAGTGATCTTCCCGCCTCATGACTGGCTGGGACTATAGGCATGGGCCACTATACCTGGCTAACTTGTTTTTTTCATGAGTAGAAGGAGTACACTCTAAAATAAGGATTAAAAGTATAGTATAGTAAATACATAAACTAGAAACAGAGTAATTATCAAGTATTACATACTGTTCATAATTGCATGTGCTATACTTTTATATGACTGGCAGCACAGCAGATTGGCTTACACCAGCACTACTACAAACATGAGAGTAATGAGTTATGCTATGATGTTATGATGGCTATGACATCACTAGATGCCGGGAATGTTTCAACTCCATTGTAATCTCATAGGACTACTGTCATGTATGTGGTCTGTCATTGACTGAAATGTTATTGTGCAGTGCATAACTGTATTATTATTTTTAGTTAGATTTCTAAAATAAGAGCCTACTTTTATTGAGAAATGCTGCACAAAGCCTTTTACAAGTATTATCTCATTTAATCTTTATAACGATCCTGTCAGGTAAATGTTCCTTATGGTCATTTGAAAAATATTTTTGGCTGGGTGCAGTGGCTCACGCCTTTAATCCCAACACTTTGGGAGGCAGCGTTGCAGGAATCACTTGAGGCCAAGAGTTTGAGACCAGCCTGGCCAATATGGAGAAACTCCTGTCTCTACCAAAAATATGAACATTAGCTGGGCATAGTGCTGCATGCCTGTAGTCCCAGATACTCGTGAGCCTGAGGCACAAGAATTGCTTGAACCCAGGAGGCGGAGGTTGCGGTGAGTCGAAATCGCATCACTGCACTCCAGCCTGGGCAACAGAGTGAGACTCTGTCTCAACAAACAAACATCATATTAAAAAAAAAAAGAAAAATATTTGAACAAAATAGAACAATATAAAGGAGAAAAACCACAGTCCTTAAAATTCCCCTCATCCAGTGATATTTGTTGGGTATTGTTGGAAAGCTATCCCTTTCAGAGGAAGAAAGAAATTTGAGTTGAGGGGGAAGGGCTGGGGACAAGTATGTGTGTGCAAAGGTATGCATATATCTGTGCTCTAGCACTGACTCTGGTGGCAGTGGGGTGGTGGCACCCTCAGGAGAGTGCAGAAAGGCAGGAAGGCAGGCCTGAGCCTGTTGTCCATAACCACACTATGTTCTCCCCAGCAAGTGTATTACAGATGGCTCTCCGTAGAAATAGAACCAACCCACGCGCACGCGCGCACACACACACACACATACACACACACACACACAGAGCACAGAAGAGAGTGTGAGAGCTAGAGAGAGAGAGAGAAGGAATTGGCTCATATGATTCATATGATTATGTAGGTTGAGAAGTCCCAAGACCTGCAGTCAGCCAGTCGGAGACCAAGGAGAGCCAATTGTGCAGTTCCAGTCTGAAGGCTGTCAGTCTTGAGACCAAGAAGAGCCAACGTTTCAGTTTGAGTCCAAAGGCAGAAAACCACCAATATCTCAGTGTCCCAACTCAAGGCACTCAGGCTGAAGTTCCCTCCTACTCAAACTTTTATTCTATTCAGGATTTCCAAAGGAGAGGAGGGCCACCCACATGCGGGAGGGCAGTCTGCTTTCCATAATCAACCAGTTCAAACGTTCATCTCACACCTTCACAGACACACTCAGAGTAAATGTCTGACCAACTCTCTGGGCACCTTATGGTCCAGCAAAGTTGGCACATAAAATTAACCATCATAGCAAGGATGGTACAGGTGGTGAATCTCAGTTTCTGAAACCTCTGGATCCTTCTCCGTGCCCCTGAAGCCTGGGGGACCAATCGATCCTGCTGTTACTTATTGTAAAAGCTGGGAATGCAAACTTGTATGAACAAGGGCAAAACCTGCCATCAATAGGAAGGTAAATCTCCTGGAGAAACATAACTCACTGCCGGTTCTGGGAGGTCCTCCACCCACTAGGGACGGCCACAGCCACAGCACTGGGCGTCAGGGCTGAGTGAGCCAAGCACTGGAGGTAGCCGCAGGGCCCTCTGGTCTGAAATCCCCGGGTGAGAGTGAGGCTGGCCACGCCCACCAGTGAGGGGTGCTTTGACAGCACAATAAGCTTGAGAAGAACTCGCTGAGTCTGGGATGCAAATTTATGCAAAATAGCAGGTGGGCCCATGAGTCCTGGCACTTTGTTCTTGCCACAGCAACAACACTGTTCTGATTCCCCACTGGTCTCACATTTTGCTTCTCCCATTGCACGCCCCTCTGCAGGCCTGGGCAGGGTATTCGGTTCATCTCTGTTCATTAAGGGAGGCAGCCGAGGCTACGGAGCTGGGCTGGTGGGGGCACGGTGGGAGGGTGGGTGCTGGGTGGACATCTGGGTTGGCTGCCTCAGCCAGGTCCCCTGGGGCGAGTGCCTGGCAGGCCTCAGTACTCCAGAGAAGGCAGGAAGCACACAGGTGGTGCTAAGAGCTTGCTGTGTGCCGGGTGCCAGCAGCTGATGCAGGGCTTACCCAGTGAAAGAAGAAACAGCCCCTGCCCTAGAGAAGCTCACAGTTTAACAGCGAGACAGACGTGCAAACAAATATCTGTGTTAAGTTTTGTAATTATAGTGCATACAAAGGTTACAGGAAGACAGAAGAAGGAGAAAATAGTCAATGCATTTAACCATCCCAGCAACCCTGGGAGACAGGAATTGTTGGCTCATTTTCACAGATGAGGAAACTGAGGTAAGAAAAATTTCCTTCTTTCCTTCTTGCCTGACTTCTCTCTGCCCCTCTGTCTCTCCGTTGCTCTGTCCATCCTCTGCCCTCATTGTGCCTTTCTGTCTTTCCTTCCTTCTTTTTCGCTTATTAAACAGATATTTCCTGAGTATCTCCATGTACCAGGCATGGTGCTGAGAGTTGGCAGGGAAGAGGATGCGCATAGTCCCTGTCTGCACAGGGAGTCACTGTCCTGTGGGCATATAGTCAGCACATGAATCATAGTGTGGAGAGCAATGTAATTACTGTTATGGCAGGGAAAGGACAGATGCGATGAGAACAGTAACTGGAAGTGTGGACAAAGTCCTGCAGAGGGTGAGACTCTGGCCCAGCTCCCTGACTCCTGAGTCTCAGTTCTTGCTCCGTATGGGGTAAGGGAGGGAACATTTGAACACCTCCCTGGGTAAGTTGTGATCAAGGATTTCCTGAACCTATGACTGTGACTTAAGGGAAAATCTCCAGCTGAATGACTGTGGAGTTTTAATACTAGCACGTAGGCTGTTTCTATCTGGCATTAGGCAAGGGCTCCCAGCCCAGACCTATCCTCAAGGACACAAGCCACATCTGCACCAGTCACAGAATTGCAGAAGAGTATCCTTTCATCTAATATTTATGGAGTGCTCCAGGGCTGAAGGCACAACAAAGGGAGTCGTGTGGAAAGGGGACAGGAACAAGCACTGCTGGACTCCTTAGTCTGTATAAACTGAAAATAAATTTGACTCAGACACCATGTCTGATCTGGAAAACTTAGCATCTTTGTGGAGAAGAGAGGCTGAAATCAGTTAACTATAACAAGAAATATTAATTCACTCATGCATGTATTAATTCATTCATCCGTTCATCCAAAATTATTACCTTTTCAGCACAGATTTTGGGCGAAGGCCTTAGGCTAAGTGCAAGTGATTTTTAAAAATCAAGCAATCATATGTAGCATCGAGTCTGAGCAGGAGGGAGACTGCATTTCTATCATGTGGCGAGTGTGCTGTTGGAGCCATGCCTGGGGCCCTAGAGCAGGGGTGCCTAATGTCAGCAGAGCAAGTGCTGGGAAGAAAGGGTTTCCAGGAGGGGAAGGGAGGGGAGGAGATGTTAGACAAGGCAAGGGCTTGGTGGGAGAGGGGTCTTATTTTCTTAGAGGGAAAGTGCATCCCATCCCTCAAGTGTCTGATCTGTAGAGTGCCCTCGTCAGAGCTGCATGTGGGATGGAGCACGTGGAGACCGGGTTGGGGATAAATCTAAAGGGACAGGACAGCCTGCAGGAGAGCATGTAGAAGGCTGAGACAGGGCTGTCCTTAGTGCTCAGGAGGGGCAGAAGCAAGGCCTGCGGGAGCCTCAAGGAGAATCGCTTCATTCTGACTTGGAGGGACAGGACCAGGGTTCACCCGGGAGTTGCTGCGAAGGATTGGCAGTGGGTGGGGAGGCGAGGGCACACACCAGGCAGATAACTCAGGCATGATCAAGGGCATAAATGCATATGGCACACTCAGCTTTTTCCCAGCCCCTACTGGCTAGTAGACAGCAGTTGAGGTAACTGCAAACGCCCTTCCATTGCCTGCTCAGATCCACAGGGGCAGGTCCTGGTAGCCAGGGTTGTACCTTGTTACACAGCAACCCTGGCCTAGATAATTGGCCAAGAGACAGCACCTAGCCCACACTGCCTTATAGGCTTTTCTCTCTTAGATTAGAAGTAAGAAACCCAAAGGCTGGTAGTGGGCGAAATACCTGAGTCTCCTACTATGGGCCCCAAGCTGTCACGGATTCCTTTCTGAACCCCAGTTATTCAACTCTCCTTCAAATTATCTGAGATTCTCCTTCCAAAAAGTTCTTTTTTCCCTCATTAAGTGAGTTTTTGTTATTTGTAACCAAAATAATATTAACTAATACTCACCAGCCAACGTGAATTTGTAAAACAAAAATAATATATCTTTTAGAGCTAATTTCAGGTACTTCTGGAATAATCTTGTCTAAAAGTTGATTTAGCCAAATTACATCTACATTCTCGGTCTTATAAAATTTGTGATTCTTCTAAGACCACCTGCCCACCTCGGCTTGGACATGGGGGTGGCTTTCAGCAGGGGCCAGGCTGGCAGCTGCCTCTGGGGTATGATGGAAGGGGAGCTAAAGTCTTCTGCCACCCACCTGCTCTGACATGGGCTAGACATCCTGGCTTTAGCATCCCTGGGGCCTGGTTATTCCCAGGGTATAATACGAACCTGCCCAGGCTGGAGCTTGGGATGGAGGGCATAGGGGGAAAGAAAAGGCCAGGGTGGGCCTGATCCTCACCACAGTGCCCACCCCTCAGTCAGTGTGACTAGACTCCACTGGGACCTGAATTTGAGGGCCTTGTAAGCTCAGGCCCACGGAGGCTCAGTGACAATGATCCAATTGCATGTGTGTCTTTTCTTTCTTCTAAAACATTGTCAGAATGCATTTTAGACATTCTTATTGGTCAGGAGGCAATGTTAAGCATCTCCCATGGGCCTCAGCAGGGAGCTAGAACAACTTGCATTCTGGGTGCATTAGAAATTTAATTAATTTGCACGAGAATATTTCAGTTGCTTTCTCCCTCATATGAATGAAATCCACATGATTTCCAATCTGTTTCTATGGTTTCCTTCCTCTGTTCAGATACATTCATTAGCTTGTCAGTTTATTATGAATTTTGGTGCCTTTTTCTCCCTTCAAATTTGAGCCCCTATTAATTCAGTTTTCATGTCAACAGTGTTTAAAAATAGAGCAAAATTATTTTGACTGGCACACAATCAGGCCTCTGACTGTTGAAAGAGTTTGCCACATGAGTGTAGATTTTCATTGCTTTTTCTCTTGCTTGGCTGACATATGGCTGTGATCTCCTGTTTTACCTTGCAGCAAGGTTAGCCAGCCTCAGTCTTCTCTGTAATATTCAGCTTGACTTAAAACCCTTGGCTTTTTAGCTTGGCAGGCAATTGTATGCTCTAAAAACACCGGGACTCTCCTCAGGGTTGGCCCAGGCAAATAGATCTTCATGGAAAGAAAGATTAGTTATGCCTTTTTTATTTAGTGATTCGAAAACCCAAAAAGCCCTGGACTCCCTCATCCCAAGATACTGAGAGCCATCATTTAATATTGCTCCAAAGAGCTGATGATTTTAATCCAAGTGCTCTCCCCAGGGCTGCTAGCTCCTGCCAGCAGGGGCTCAGTTCTTCCGCTGGTGACTCTGCCCTGCCGTCTCTGGCTGCTCACCTTGTTTCACCCCCAGGATGGAGGTGCACAAACCTGCCGTGCTTTTGGGTCCCCTGGAGAAACGTTTAGAAACTGCTGATACCTGGGCCCCATACAAGCTCAACTGAGTCAGAATCTCTGCGGATGGGATAGAGACATGGGTATTTTTCAATACCTAATGGGAGCTGGGTTTGAGAAACAACAATTGCTCAAAGGCATGGTAAAGAGGGGGGTTATGGCTTAAACTGTATCACTGCCCCGTGAAAAGACATGTTGAGGTCCTAACCCCTTGCACCTCCGTATGTGCTCTTATTTGGAAACAGGATCTTTGCAGATGCGGTCAAGATAAGATGAGGTCACTGGGGCTGACTCTAATCCCATATGGCTGGTGTCCTCATAAGAAGGGGAAACTCAGGGACAGCACATGGGGGCAGGCCACGAGAAGATGAAGGCAGAGGTGGGGCGATGTCTCTACCAGCCAAGGAACACCAAGGATTGCTGCAAAGCAGCCGCAGTTAGGAGAGAGGCAAGGAACAGACCCTCCTTTACAACCTTCAGGAGGAATGAACCCCATTCATGCCTTGATCTTGGACTTCCGGCCTCCAGAACTGTGAGACAGTAGCTTTCTGTTGTTCTAAGCCACCCAGTGTGTGGTACTGTGCTATGGCAGCCCTAGGAAATGAATTCAAGGAGTTATCACCCTGTTTGGAGATGTCCCGCCCTGCTGGGAGAGCCAGGGAGCTGCTTTGGGATGTGTGTAAACAAGGGGGCATTCCTCACAAGCCTCTCTTCTCCAGCCTGGAGCCTCATGTGGGCAGTGAGGGTGTTGCTGTAAAAAGCCTGGCCCGTGCACCTGTCTCCTCCGGCCATTGTTCAGGCACACCTGGCTTACTCAATGCCGTCCAGACTCTTCTGCAGATCTGCTGTCTTATCTCTGGAATTGGGTATTGAGTCCTGCCATGCTGCCCTGCACTGGCCATCGATTGACTCCAGTGCTGCTATGGGCTAGCTCTATCTATACCCGTGCCCTGTCCCTGTGCCTGAAACCCCAGTATGGCCTAAGCCTTGATTTCCTTCTTGCTGGGGTTTGGACAGGCCCTCAAATTCAGGTCCCAGTGGAGTCTAGTCACAATGACTGAGGGGAGGGCCTGGTCCCTCCCTCTGGTACCAAAGATAGGGGCTAGATCTGGTATCTGGATATGGGACATCCTCACATCTACTGTGTTGGTCGTTGTTGGCTGTCCCCTGGCAGGAAGCCCACTTCAACTGGTGTCATAGGTGTGAACATTACAACACTTCTCCTTATGAAATAAACATTTCTAGTGACTGGTACTACGAGATGCATTCTCTGGCTTGCTTCTTCCAGCTAAAAACTCTTCATGAAATCTACATGGATGATGACATGCAGGAAGAAACATAAGCCATTTCTACTCAGAGTTCACCATATTATTAAGAATGATCAGAATGACTGTGAAGCACAGGAAAATTCCTAAACATGAGAAAAAGAAGATAATTTAGAGTTTGTTTATCAAAGCATCCAGGTAGGAAGTAGAAAACACAGTTTGCCATCCAAATGTTTATTTTGTAGATTTGAATGGAGGAAATGTAGGCCCTGAATTTTTCACTTCTTACCATTATTGCTGTTAGATCTTAACCACTGTCTCCCCCAGCCCTCCTCAGCAGAAGTAACTGAAGCAAGGCACCTGTGAACTGTGCCTCCCTGCCTCAGAAGCCAGTGCTGACCAGGTCAGTAAATACAGAAAGAATCTGTCTCCCACCGTGGGTAAGGAATTGAGTCAGTCTTGCTCTTGTTATCCTGAGAGTGTTGCTGGACTGAGCCCTTGTTTGCTGAATGCCAGGGGCTTCGCCTGTAGGCAGTGGGGTGGAGAGGTTAAAGATGTGAACTTCACAATCGGGTCTGGGCTGGGTTGCTGATCTCTCTAGCTATGAGATCTTGGGTTGCTTCCTAACTTCTCCAAGCCTCTGATTCCTCATCTGTTAAACAGGGGTAATAAGGACTTACCCCTTGAGGTTGCTGTGAGGCTCAGGGGAGATGACCCCTGGAAGGCACTTGGCATAGAATAAATTCTTCACTAAGCAGTAACTACCACTGTCTTTAATGCCTCCCCTCCTCCTGTTACACGCTCCTTGTTCCTAGGGTTTCTGAAGCTTCCATCTCAGGTACAGGCCCCACTCTGAGACAGTGACTATCCTTGGATTCTGGCTGTGCTTGGTGTAAGTTTACCTAGCTGCGATGGTTAATTTTGTGTGTCAACTTGCCTGGGGCATGAGATATCCATATACCTGGTTCAACATTCTTTCTGGGTGTGTCTGTGAGGGCATCTCCAGGAGGGATTAGCATTGGAACTGTTGAACTGCATAAAGCAGATGGCCCTCCCCACCGTGGGTGTGTATCATCCAATGCATCGTGAGCCTGAATCATAAAAAGATGGAGGAAGGTTGAAGTTGCTCTTCATCTGACTGCTTGGGCTGGGACATTGATCTCCAGCCTGCGGTGCTCCTGTTTCTCAGGTCTTCAGATTTGGACCAAAATCGATACCATCAGCTCTCCCACTCTCAGCCCTTCAAACGACATCGCTGGCTTTCCTGGGTCTCCAGCTTGCAGACAGTAGATCTTGTGACTTAGCCTCCATAATTGTGTGAGCCAGTAGCTTATCATAAATCTCTTAATCTCTCTCTCTCAATAGGTGTGTGTGTGTGTGTGTGTGTGTGTGTGTGTGTGTGTGTGTGGATAGATAGATAGACAGATAGATAGATATCTCCTATTGGTTCTGTTTGGAGGACACCAACTAGTATACTAGCCCTTGTCAAGTAGCTGGACTATGACTCCAGAAGTCCCTTGGGTCTGCTTAGGACCCTACCTCAATCCAGATGGACCACAGAAAACTACAATGTATCTTCACCTGAATTCAGGTCTTGCCCTTGCCCAGATTAGACCCCCAAGGTGCCATTATAGACAAAACATCGAACTGCAAAGTGAGGTGGGAACCTCAATACACCCTTCTGAGCATGTGTGTCAAAATGATTCCTGGCCTCATGGGCTCATTTTAGCCTCTTCAGTGAATGGCTTGATGAGTCAGGATTATAAAAACCCCAAGTCCTACTCAGTACTGGTCTCTTCTTGCTTATTTACCTGCCTGCCTCCACCAGACTGGGAGCAGCTTGTGACCAGGTCTTTCTTGTGTTCCCAACACAGAGCTAGGTTTCCGGCACATACTAAGTGCCCAGTAAATACTGGGCGAATGCTAGAAACAAGGTCCTGTGACCATCCCCCACTCACTGCTGTTGCATACACAGCCTGCACTTGTTGATTTTCTTTTTTTAAAACGAAGCACTTACTAGGTGCCAAACACTTAGTTGAACACTTTTTTTCTTTTTTCTTTTTTAGAGACAGGATGTTGATCTATCACCCAGGCTGGAATGCAGTAGTGCAATCATAGCTCACTGTACCCTTGAACTCTTGGGCTCAAGGGATTCTTCCCCTTGGGCCTCAGGAGTAGCTGAGACTACAGGGACTTACAACCATGCCATGCTATATTTAAAAATTATTTTGTAGATATGGAGTCTTGCTATGCTGCCCAGGCTGATCTTGAACTCCTGGCCTCAAGTGATGCTCCACTTCAGCTTCCCAAAGCACTGGGATTACAGGTGTGAGCCACCATTTCTGCCCTGGGTACTTCTTATGTATGGTGTTTTGTTTCATTCTCACCATAACCCTGTGAGGAAGGTTCTCTTATCCTCATTGGGCCAAGGAAGGCCCCTGAGACTCAGAGGTTGAAGAATTTGCTTTGATCACACAGCTAACCAGAGACAGAATCAGGCTTCAGTTCTGATCTTTGTTTAGTTACTCAGCTCCTTTATTTTGTTTAACTTTTGAAGATCTTAAACCACATCAATCGCAACTATACAGTCACCATGTTGAGGACAGGAGCCAAGTATAATATTTCCTTGAAATTCTAACAGTGCCAGGGGTAACTGATGAATAATCATTGATTGATCCCCATAAAAAGCCTTGATATGAGACAGCTGACCAGTCTTATGACAAGCTTTTCTCTTTGAGAAACTTCAGATCCATGAGTTGGCTCCAGGGATGAAAGCAAGTATTATGTTTGAGGATAGGATTGGGCATCAAGTCTGTAACCCTGGAACCTCAAGTTCATGGTTAAGGTTCTTAATACTTTTTAACCTTCGGTACCATGTAGACACAGAGACAGGCAGTCAGCATGGATTAAGGGAGCCTCAATTAACCCCTACCTCTTAATATTTGGTCACTGAACAGAAGTGGGCTGCCAGGTACCGGAGATTAACCAGTCTGGATTATCTGCCTGGGCCGATTAGCTGACCCAAGGTAAAACAGCGGAGTGTCCCTCAGCCCAGTGGAGCGAAGTGTAGGAAGCTGGGGCCATGGAATGTTGTGTGCAAGTAGAGGTCTTGAGATGATTCTGTTCCATGTTATATGAGCGTCTTACTTAGTCTGCTTGGACTGCCATAACAAAATACCATAGATGGGGTGGTTTAAACAACAGAAATTTAGGCTAGAAGTCTAAGATCAAGATGGATTGATCAGCAGGGTTGGTTTCTTCTGAGGCCCCTCTCCCGGCTTTTAGATGACTGGCTTCTCAATGGGTCCTCACATGGTCTTTTCCCCTGTACCTGTCTCCTGTCCTGATCTCCTCTTCTTATAAGGAT
Organism: Rhinopithecus bieti; assembly: GCF_001698545.2. NCBI lineage: Eukaryota > Metazoa > Chordata > Mammalia > Primates > Cercopithecidae > Rhinopithecus > Rhinopithecus bieti. The sequence continues at coordinate 390,984 of NW_016805783.1, forward strand.
ACTGGTCATGTTGGATTAGGCCTCAGCCTAATGACCTCATTTTCACTACATCACCTCTTTAAAGGCTCTATCTCCAAATACAGTCATACTTTGAGGTGCTGAGGGTAAATTTCAGAGGGAAACAATTCAGTCAACAACAGTGAGATTCATTGATATACCAAAAAAGGCTTGTAATGGAGATACCACTCCAGCAATCACTATGGCACCTGGTATTGTAAGCGGGGTTTGTCTCCCATCATGGCGAGATGGGTTTTAAGAAAGGGGCCTGTCTATACGATTTGGCCTGGGAGCAGCATGACACACTCAAGGTGCTGAAAGAGGCCAGTGTGGTAGGAATAGGGGAGCCAAACACTGGACAGATGGACAGTATAGCAGTGAGTTAACTACAGTAGTAGCCAAAGTAAGTATTGATATATACACATATCACTGTATATAGTAGGGATATTAGTATGTATAGAGGTTATAGTGTGTGTGTGTATATATATGTGTGTTTGTGTGTATGTATAGCACATATAGTGGTTACAGTAGAAAAGCCCCTGGGTCCCCAGCTACCTTCTCCTCTGATCACAACTCTTCATTAAGCCCCAGACATGGTTTTGCATCACTTCTAACTGTACAGTGTTGTAGCCACCTTAGAGCTTTTCATCCACCCAGCTCACCTCATTTTGCAGTAATGACAGCCCCCAGGAAAAGCACAGATTGGATTAGCGTACCGTACTGTCATTTCAGCACCCTGGGGATTCACAGCTGTGGTTCACAGCTGTGGAAAGCAAAAGCTGGTTCAGCCCCACTCACTTTCTTTAAATCAGCAATGACCTAAGTAGATAAACCCCAGTGCCCGGGAAATTTAGCTGGAGTCAGTGCTCTGAAAACTGAAAGGCCACGAACAAGAATGACAATTTTATGGTTCCCAGCAGCTGAAACTGAGAGCCAGAATTTATGGATTTGTCCATGTGGCCTTCTAGAGCTCAAATTTCTCGCGGAAATTGCCAAATTGTTTAAATGCAAATTCTATAGCTGTTCCAACCTCCCTAGAGAATTTTATTTTATCATGAGACTAAAGTTTGTGGATCCATTCCTCATCTAGCATTTTCAAGTCAAACTTCAACACAATGCAATGCATTTTGGGCTCCTGAGAGGGGTAAGGTGCAACGTGGAATTCCTTAAGGAGATCAGGAGTAGCAAAGGGGAAGTCACATGCTCCCGGCAGCCCATGAAAGGCACTCACAGAGGAAGCCCAAAGGAAGTATAAGCATATGGGAGGGAGATTTTTTTGTTTTTGTTTTTGTTGTTTTTTGAGACAGAGTCTCGCTCTGTCACCCAGGCTGGAGTGCAGTGGCCTGATCTCGGCTCACTGCAAGCTCCGCCCCTCTGGGTTCACGCCATTCTCCTGCCTCAGCCTCCCGAGTAGCTGGGACTACAGGCGCCCACCACCATGCCTGGCTAATTTTTTTGTATTTTTAGTAGAGACGGGGTTTCACCGTGTTAGCCAGGATGGTCTCCATCTCCTGACCTCGTGTTCCGTCCGCCTTGGCCTCCCAAAGTGCTAGGATTACAGGCATGAGCCACCGCACCCGGCCAGGAGGAAGAGATTAATTCTGATGTGTGTGTGTGTGTGTGTGTGTGTGTGTGTGTGTGTGTGTGTAGAGGGGTTGGGGGAAGCAGGGTATTCAATGAAGCATCTCTTCCTTCTGGGGAGAATGTGGGAACTAGATCTTCTCAGACTTTCTTTGCTTTGTGTTGCTTTTTGGAATGAGACATTTTGGAGGGTGGGGGAGGAGAGTACACCCCAAGGAAACACTTTGCCTTTGTGCTTGAGAGAAATGATAATGCAGGTGAGGAGAACGAGACCTTGAGAGGCAAAGCTGACTAAAGATGCTGAAACAAAAAGGAGCTGGGGAGGAGGTCAGGTAGTGATCACCTGTGGGTGGGTTGGTTTGGGAGGGCTTCTCAGAGAATCAGGACCCACTCTACAGTCAACACAGAGCAGGGCCAGGGTGAGGTGGCATCCAACAAATGGGTGGAAACACTGGCTGAAACACATCATTTAAAATAACACATTGTCTTGGGGAAAGTGAACAGTACTGTTTTCTTCCCAGATATTGATGGTTTTATTTTACTAGATGGGCAGTTCAGCAATTTTGTGTGTGTGTGTGTTATTAAGCATTTTTGCTCATTTTCTCGCATATTGAAGATTTTTTTTCTTCCAACTTTTATTTTAGTTCAGGGGGTACACGTGCAGGCTTGTTACATGGGCAAATTGCGAATCCCTGGGGTTTGGTGTACAAATGATTTCGTCACCCAGGTAGTGAGCATAGCACCCGATGGAGAGTTTTTCCATCCTCACCCTCCTCCCAGCTCCACCCTCAAGGAAGTCCTGGTATCTGTTGTTCCACTCCTTGTGTCCACGTGTACTCACGTATTGAAGATTTTCAATAGCTTTGGAAGTTATTTTTTTATAATATTTTATTTCCAATTTACTTTCAGCCAAATGTAACTCTTTTACTTGCTGGTCACTGTTTTCATTAATTCTTAAAATTTTCCAATCACTTATTCAGGTTTTTGTATCCGCAAAATGCTTGATTTCATGTGAAACCAATTTTGTTCAAAAATTATGATTTTAATTTGTTAATTCATTTTTGACTAATAGGATGACAACGGTCCCAGTTTGCCTGGGACTGAGGGGATTTCCCAGGACATGGGGCTTTCAGTGCTCCAACTGGAGAATTCTGAGCAAATTGAGATTGTGGCCACCCTAGGTGACATTGCCAGCGTGGCAGAGATGGCCACTGTCCCCCACATATCATGACGCATTCTTTCCCAGCCACCCTTGCACCTAAGTGTGGCTGTGTGGCTGGTTCCTGTCAATGGCTGTAATGTGAGCAGCAAAGAAGAAGCAGGCTCTTCTCTCCCTTCTCCCCCTATACAACATGGATGTTGACACCCAAGGCAATCTTGGAAATGCCATGTATTGAAGATGGCAGAGCCTCTGTGGATCCGGGTTTCTGAGTGACTGCATGTGGCCCAGGACCTCACCATCTGCCCTGCCACCACTACCATGGGGCTTCACAAAAACAAGAAACAAGCTTCTGCTGGGTGAAAGCAGTGAGATGGCAGCGAATGTTCTAGCAGTTGGTGCTATCATTATTAATATATCTACCCAACATTTTAAGCCATATTTTTACTCTTTTGATTTTATATTCTTTTTATAATAAAAGGCTAGGGAGTTCCAAATAAATGTTGTTGCAAACATTGCTTTAACCATCCCATGATATTCTACAGCCACAATTTGATCCAACTTTTGCTGTCAGATTTGAAGCTACAGTGGAAAGACTGAGACTCCGCCACACAGATTCAGGCTCAGTCTGGACTTTGGCAGAGAATTCTCAGAACCAGAGTGGTGGACAGTCAATGAGGAAAGAATGCCAGGCAGATTTCTCATCTGAGAGGGGCTAGGGTTAAGGAAGGATATAAGATCACTAAAGGTAATAGTTTTCCTTCCATGCAGTCTACAAAATAACGTATTTATTAGCCCTTCCCCTAAGCTCAGGAAAACTGAATGTAAACTACCTCGTGACTTCAAATCTAGAATTTCTCTAGAAAGTTAAATCAGGCTGGCAGCTCTGTAAATACCCAGGGCATCCACAGTCACTTTGCCAACCAGAATTTCACCTGTATTTTTAAAATCCTAGGGATAAGAATGCTCCCACTGGCCAGGCACAGTGGCTCATGTCTGTAATCCCAGCACTTTGGGAGGCTGAGGTGGGCAGATCACTTGAGGTCAGGAGTTCCAGACCAGCCTGGCCTACATGGTGAAACCCCCTCTCTACTAAAGTTACAAAAATTAGCTGGGCATGGTTGTGCACACTTGTAGTCCCAGCTACTTGCGTAGCTGAGGCACAAGAATTGCTTGACCCCAGGAGGCGGAGGTTGCAGTGAGCCAAGATCGCACCACTTGCACGCCAGCCTGGGTGACAGAGCAAGAGTCTATCTCAAAACAAAAACAAAAACAAAAAACTCTCATTTATGAATTGAATGAGACAATATATTTTAAAATGCCCAGCAATACCTGACAGAGTAGATGCTCCATAAATATTATTTTCTGTCTTTCTTTGCAAAAAATGATAGCATTAATTTTTTCCCCTTTTACTCACGTAATTCAACGGTTCTAAGGTGGTGTATCAGTTTAAGTCCTCGGAGACATATATGCTAAGATGAAGTTAGATGTGCAAGAGATTCACTGGGGGAAGTATCTGAGAAGAGCAAAGGAAAGAAGGAGCAGGAGGAGGCGCAGAGAGTCATCAGACTGTAATACTGGCCTGACACCTGGGAGAGGAGAAAGGGAAGGAGAAAGATTGGGTAGGAAGAGCTTGAGAGTTTGCAACTGTGAGAAGGTCTAGGCTAGCAATGGGGAACCCCAGAGCAAAGACTGCTTGTTAGAGGATCCTGCATTGAGCAGGAATGTCTTGGCTCTAAAATCCCCCTGTGCCCAGTCATTGTCTAGGAACAGTCCAGGGAGAGCATGGCCTTGTGTGAGTTGCTTTGCATCCTGAAGGGGCAGCAGCTGACAGCCAGCTATACTCCCTGCAGCAAGTTCTCTCTGCAAGGGAGAGTTGAACCATGCATTCCCGTAGTTGCCAGGAATATAAGGGGAACTTTTTTTCTCCAAATGCAAAGAAGAACAACAACAACCTCTACTATAATTTTTTATTTTTTTGAGACAGAGTCCCACTCTGTTGCCCAGGCTGGAATACAGTGGTGCAATCTCAGCTCACTGCAACTTCTGCCTCCCTGGTTCAAGCGGTTCTCCTGTCTTAGCCTCCTGAGTAGCTGGGATTACAGGCACATGCTACCATGCCGGGCTAATTTTTGTATTTTTAGTAGAGATGGGTTTCACCATATTGGTCAGGCTGGTCTCAAACTCCTGACCTCAGGTGATCCACCCGCCTCAGCCTCCCAAAGTGCTGGGATTACAGGCATGAGCCACTGTGCCTGGCCAACCTCTGCTATTGTTGTCTGTTGAGGTTTTCATATAGATTTCGGCTTACAGCTAAAAACCAAACTTTCAATAACTGAACAAAAAAAGCCCTGCTAGGACAGATTGGGTTTTGCGACATAGCCAGCAGGTAGAAAAGCCTCCCATGTAATGAAACCCAAAGCAGCACAGCAGCTGTGCAGCCTGAGAATTCAGGAGCTGTGTGGCACATGCTGGGTTAATTTCAAGCCCTCCAAATGAGACTGCAAAGTGTGTCACTCAGCAGAGGTTCCATCACTGAGTGAATGAAGTCTTATAATTAATTCTCCACTTTTAAGATGTAAAATGAGAAGTTCACTGAGGCCTTGAGCATGTTGGGAGAATGACAGCACTTGAGGATTAGCAGACTGAGGCTTAGGAAGATTTTGGGGAAAAACCTATTTTTGTTTTCCATTCCCCAAAGAGACAAAGGTTTAAAAGCGAGTTAATGGGGGATTTAGAGACAGGGCTTTGTTTCCAGAGTTTTCACTAGCTCAGGTTACTGGGCTGATCTGGATGTCAGTGTCTTTAGTGTAAAAAACCCTGTATACTATAAAAATCACCCTGCTCTACTAGTTCTAATCTTTATGTGGGAGATTGACAAGTTCAAATTTTAAATTGATAGTGAATACCTGGTATGGGTCCAAGTTTTGTAGGGCCTGAAGTTTAAATAATTTGGGGTGTACTTTATAGAAAAAAGAATAGAAAATATTAAAATAAATTAGAAAGGAAAATAAAGACTTAGAATGAGAAAAGCCATCACAACAAATTACAGATTGGAAATATCTGACAAGTAGCATAATATACAAAATCCAGGAAAACCTATGTTAATAAGCTAAGTACCTGACACACTTCCCTAATACTTTTAGCTTCAATTTTTTGGCTGCATACTTGTTATCCATTTTAAATTTAAATTTTATTTTCTTTCTTTTCTTTTCTTTTCTTTTCTTTTCTTTTCTTTTCTTTTCTTTTCTTTTCTTTCTCTTTATTTTTTTTGAGATGGAGTCTTGCTCTGTCCCCCAGGCCGAAGTGTAATGGTGCGATCTCGACTCACTGCAACCTCTGCATCCTGGGTTCAAGTGATTCTCCTGCCTCAGCCTCCCTGATAGCTGGGACTACAGGTGTGAACTACCATACCTGGCTAATTTTTTTTTGTATTTTTGGTAGAGATGGGGTTTCGCTATTGGTCACAAACTCATGACCTCCAGTGATCCACCCACCTCGACCTCCCGAAGTGCTGGGATTACAGGTGTGAGCCACTGCACCCAGCCGTTATCCATTTTTTTATAGTGATAATTTTGTAATATCCTTTTCTGTAGAGAGATTAGAAAGATAATTCAGACTTTCCTCTAGCAAGGTTGACCAAAAAAATTTTTAATTGACAGTCAGGATATATAAAACATGTGACTTCATCTACTGAAGTACAAACTATTTGTATTATTAGCTGTAGGTTTATGTGTTACAGACAAAGGAATTCTAATGAATTATCTTCCATGTAATTCCCATAGGAAAAAAAATGCATGGTATGTTTATATTTGTATATATTTTAATACTGAGTATATTCCTAATGAGAGAACTTCTATTTTACTCGGCATCTGTGGAGAACTGTCTAAAATAAAATCAGATTAAGTTAGAAAAAATTTTAAAGTTTATTGTCATACAAAAAGTATAGATCTTGATCCGGGAGACTTCAAACCAAGTAGTAAGAAGTTTGCCTTGGTGGGACATGGTAGCTCATGCCTGTAATCCTGGTGCTTTGGGAGGCCGAGGCAGGCGGATCACCTGAGGTCAGGAGTTCGAGACCAGCCTGGCCAACATGGTGAAACCTGTCTCTAATAAATATACAAAAATTAGCCAGGTAAAGTGGCACGTGCCTGTAATCTCAGCCACTTGGGAGGCTGAGGCAGGAGAATCTCTTGAACCCAAGAGGTGGAGGTTTCAGCGAGCCAACATTGTGCCACTACACTCCAGCCTGGGCAACAGCGCAAGACTCTGTCTCAAAACAAACGAACAAAAAAAACAACAAAAAAGAAGCTTGCCTTACAACAGTTACATTACAGTTTGTAAAGCATAGGGAGGATGTATTTTGACCTTTTTTTATGATTTGCTGTTATATATTACCTTTATTTAGGGCAAACAGAGCTGTTTAAACTGATTTGTTCATAGCTGTTTAGTTTAATTTCATTGAAACATATTGACAAGGATGTAAAACTTACATGTTGTGTTTATGATTAGAATTAGCGTTTCAAGGAAATCGGAATGACTTATGTTTTGGTTGTGTGGTTATGGGCCATCGGACTCGGGGTATATCTCAACTGTGGGCTTTTATTTTTCTTTAACAGAACTGAATCTGCTCACAGTTTTACATGTGTTAGGATTGGAGGATTTTCCCCAGACAAGCTTCTGGTCTTAGACATTTCGAACCTTCTTTCTCTTCCACCACTCAAGTGTTTGCGATGCCTGGTAATGGTGCCAGAGGATACTCCCTGATGCCAGTGTGACTCCCCTGCGCTGCATCTTAACAGGGGAGGCCGAGTGCAAGGCCTGATGGGCTCTTGTGGAAGCCATTCTTAGCACTGTGACCCCCAACCACAATTTAACTCTGCATGGAAAAGACTACAAAAGGATGCAGAAGTGTGTCTCTTTTTTTTTTTTTTTGAGACGGAGTCTTGCTCTGCCACCCAGGCTGGAGTGCAGTGGCCGGATCTCAGCTCACTGCAAGCTCCGCCTCCCGGGTTCACGCCATTCTCCTGTCTCAGCCTCCCGAGTAGCTGGGACTACAGGCGCCCGCCTCGTCGCCCGGCTAGTTTTTTGTATTTTTTAGTAGAGACGGGGTTTCACCGTGTTAGCCAGGATGGTCTCGATCTCCTGACCTCATGATCCGCCCGTCTCGGCCTCCCAAAGTGCTGGGATTACAGGCTTGAGCCACCGCGCCCGGCCAGAAGTATGTCTCTTAAACTCAAATTACGAGAAGCCTCAGCTGAACTCCCCCTTAGTGGGATCCCTAAAAGGCTTGCAGACTGACTGAATTCCAGTAAGGGGAAGTGAATGAAGGGGAATTAAAAGAGACATGAGTGTTAACAACTCATGGTTAAAATATCTTACCTTTGCAAATTTACCAAAGTACCTGACCACAAGAAAAAGTCTGTGCATGTGAGAGATCTTTCTCAGTAAATCCACCTCTAGTGAAGATCCACGGGAAATCGCTGCATGTAAGGGGGAGATGTCTGTATTTTGAAAAGAGACTAAGGTCTGCAACACTGATGTGCCGGCTGTTCCCTCTTCATATAAAATGTTCCTGAAAACTTGCTAAAAGGTTGACTGTGAGAAAATGAAAGAGCAGACTTAGAACTATGGGCAGAGGAGGTGCTCTGATTTTAGAGGGCTCAAAATAGCAAAATCCCAAATAGTTATTCTCTTTTAGGCACAATTTAAAATTTATTTTTAGAAAAGGTATTCGTAAGGTTGCAAAATTTGAAAGGCGCAAAGTAACATACATTGAAAAGACTCGGCCGGGTGCGGTGGCTCAAGCCTGTAATCCCAGCACTTTGGGAGGCCGAGACGGGTGAATCGCGAGGTCAGGAGATCGAGACCAACCTAGCTAACACGGCGAAACCCCGTCTCTACTAAAAAATACAAAAAACTAGCCGGGCGAGTTGGCGGGCGCCTGTAGTCCCAGCTACTCGGGAGGCTGAGGCAGGAGAATGGCGTAAACCCGGGAGGCGGAGCTTGCAGTGAGCTGAGATCTGGCCACTGCACTCCAGCCTGGGCGACAGAGCGAGACTCCGTCTCAAAAAAAAAAAAAGAAAAGACTCTCTGTCAAAGCTCTGTCCTCAACACCTAGTTCTAGTACCCGAAGGCAACCAAGAGTACTGGTTTCTTGTGTTTCAGTTCTCTTTATGCAAACAACTATGGATATACATGATTATATTCATATTTACATTTAAATTTTTACTATATATGCATGTGTGTTATGGGCCTTTTTTCCCTTAAAAATGCAAGAAATTGTTTCTCTTCATAAAAGTCTTTCTTACTGTTTTTTACAGCTGCATATAGCTAGTAGCCTATTAACGGACATTTGGTCCATATGTGATTTTTCTTTGTGTAAACAATGCTTAAATGCATGCATTATTTCTCCTATGTACAAGTATGCCTGTGGAGTAAGTTCCTTGAATTGGAATTGATACATAAAGGGTACTTGTGACTTTTACTAGGTATTGCTAAGCTGGCATCCACGGAGGTTGTACTAGTACATTTTGACCTGCAGTGTGTGACAGTGCTTCTTTCCTTACATCCTTACCAACAAAGTCTGTCTTAGAACTTTTGATCTCACCGCAACCTCTGCCTCTTGGGTTCAAGCGATTCTCCTGCCTCAGCCTCCCGAGTAGCTGGGATTACAGGCACCTGCCACCACGCCTGGCTAATTTTGTGTATTTTTAGTAGAGACAGGGTTTCCCTATGTTTGCCAGGCTGGCCTTGAACTCCTGACCTCAGGTGATCCACCTGTCTTGGCCTCCCAAAGTGTTAGGATTACAGGAGTGAGCCATGCAACCTGAATGAAACTCCGTCTCAAAAAATAAAAAAAAAAACCCTTCTGATCTTTTCCAATCTGAAAGATAAAAAATGGCATCTAAGTGTGGTGTTTCATGGGCATTGTTTTCATTATAAATGCATCTCTCTGACTCTGCTTTCGTTGTCACATCTCTCACTCTCTTCTCCCTCCTTCTGCCACTTTTAAGGACACTTCTGATTGCTCTGGGCAATTTTACGGTGAGCTGATTAGCAACATTCATTTCATCTGCAGTTGGGCACCTTTTCATGTTTCGTTGTTTTGCTTATCCGTGGGCTGCCTATTTTTCTTTTGCTCTATCATTTTTTGTTATTGATTTGTAGGAGTTCTTTGTATATTAGAAAAATGAGTTGTTTGTTTGAGATATGAATTATATGTGCTTGGGCCTGGGGGTATAGCTCGGGGTAGAGCACTTGATTGCAGATCAAGAATTACATGTGCTCCCCCATTGCCCCTCTCTCAAAGTTGTCATTTGGATTTGACTTTGCTTGTGATGATTCTTGTCTTGAAAATACTAAAATCTTAAATTTTATATCATAGAATTAATCTGCTTTTTCTTCTTGGTTTTGGGTTTTTGTGTCATACCTTGGGCCTTCCTTGCCTTGGGTGAAAAGACTTCTCCTGTGATTTCTTCTGCCTTTATGGTTTCATTTAAAATTTTACATTTAAATATTTGTGCCACTTGTAGTTTATTTTGGTGTAAGATATGATGTTTGGCTCTATTTTTTTTTTTTTCAGATGACCACTCAGTTAATCCAACATTATCTTTTCCACATTGATTTAAAGTTCTATCTTTATCATTATATAATAATTTCCTCCATGTATCTGGTTTTATTTCAGTTCAGTGTCTTTGGTCTGTTGTTTATGTATTAGCATCATACTGTTTAGTAGCTTTATGTTTAAATACCTGGTAGGGACAGTTCCACTTCATTATTTTCCTGGCTATTCTTATTTGTTTTTCCATAGAAACTTTAGAATCATCTTGTTCACTTAAAAAGTTCCAACTGGAGGCCGGACACGGTGGCTCACGCCTGTAATCCCAGTACTTTGGGAGGCTGAGGCGGGTGGATCATGAGGTCAGGAGATCGAGACAATCCTGGCTAACACGGTGAAACCCCGTCTCTACTAAAAATAAAAAAAATTAGCCAGGCGTGGTGGGGGATGCCTGTAGTCCGTCCTACTCGGGAGGCTGAGGTGGGAGAATGACGTGAACCTGGGAGACGGAGCTTTCAGTGAGCTGAGATCGTGCCACTGCACTCCAGCCTGGGCGACAGAGCTAGACTCTGTCTCAAAAAAAAAAAAAAAAAAAAAGAAAAGAAAAGAAAAGAAAAAAAATTCCAATTGGAATTTACTTGGAACCATGTTAAATGTGTTGACTAACTTAAGGAGAACTGATGATATCTTTATGATACAGAGACTTCCTATCAAGAACATAGTAGGCTTTTCATTTTCTCCAAGTTCTTTTTCCTGTCTTGAATTTTCCTATTATAAACAAGTCTTCAATGTAGGTGTCATTTCTCATATGTGCACGTGCCTATAGGATAAATTCTTTGAATTGTTGGTGATTTAAATGGCAATTTAAACACATCTTGTAAATTTTTGGTTAAGCTTATTCCTAGGGATTTTTTATTATTGCCATTGTAAATAGGGTCATTTCTTTTGTTTTCCTTCTAATTTTGGTTGGTTGTATACATAAAGGCTATTAATTTCTATATGTTAAAATTGTAGCCAACTCCCTTACTGAATTCTTTTGTTTATAATAGTTTTCACTTGGCTCTCTTAGTTTTTTCATGTGAACCAATCTTATAATTCAAAGAATTATAATTGTATCTTCTTCTGTTCAATTTTTATTCTTCAGTTTCTTTCTACCAGTTGATTGCATTGGCTAGTATCCCAGAATGATGTTAAATAATTGAAGGGGGCGGAGGTAGACAGTCTTGACATTTTGTTTCTGACCTACATGGGAATGTTCCTAGTATTTCCTCATTAAGCTGGCCTAGGGCTGAGCAGAGAGAGCGAGTCATTACTTTATCTTAAAGAAGTATACATCACTTTCCTTAAGAGTTTATATCAATAATAAACATTGACAAAATACACAGCCTTGCTGTGTATCTGATTAAGTGTTTAAGACATCTGATTTGAAGTGAATCTTCATTCACCAGTTTTGGCATGTCACATCTTCCAAGCACATGAAACTTACGATGCCTGTGCTTCCTGTGGCTACAGATCCATGAGAATGTCTTTGAAGCATTACTCCCTGCTCCCTGCTTGCCTCCCCACCCAGTGAGTGAGAAGCACGCACATTGCTCAGGGAGAGGGACGTTATCACAGGGGAGGAGAGGAAAAAAAAATGGCTGAATGATGGCCAAGAAAAAGCCCCCAGCATCAATATTGGTGAAGATCATTTGGAAGATCGTTCTGTGGAAATGATCTTCCATAGAAGACCTTTTAATTCTTACTTTCCAGTAGTTTTCTTTACTTTTCTTTTAAATAAAGGCAGAATGCAATAACATGTCAAATAATTGCAGAATCACTAATGAGCTATGGTGACACTGGCTGAATCAAAGGGTGGTGGTTTGGAACTGCTGGTACGAGCAGTCCCACTATCATGTAATTGCTCAATCTGGAAATTTCTTTGGCCTTCTTATTGTCCTCCTGTTACAGGAAAGGGGCCTTAATCCAGACCCCCTTAGATCTCACTCAAGAAAGAATTCAGAGCGAGTCCATAGAGTCAAGTGAAAGCAAGTTTTTTAAGAAAGTAAAAGGATAAAGAATGGCTCCTCCATAGGCAGAGCAGCCCCGAGGCCTGCTGATTGTCTATTTTTATGGTTATTTCTTGGTGATATGTTAAACAAGGGGTGGATTATTCATGCCTCCCACTTTTAGACCATATAGGGTAACTTCGGATGTTGCCATGGCATTTGTAAACTGTCATGGCACTGATGGGAGTGTAGTAGTGAGGATGACCAGAGGTCACTCTTGTGGCCATCTTGTTCTTGGTGGGTTTTAGCTGGATTCTTTACTGCAAACTGTTTTATCAGCAAGGTCTTTATGACCTGTATTTTGTGCCGACCTCCTGTCTCATCCTGTGACTTAGAATGCCTTAACCATCTGGGAATGCAGCCCAGTAGGTTTCAGCCTCATTTTACCCAGCTCCTATTCAAGATGGAGTTGCTCTGGTTCATACGCCTCTGATACTCCCTGCCCCAACACCAGAAGAGCAGGTCCAGGGAAGGGCATGGGGAAGGGGGCCATGTTCCTCCATGCCCTCCACACGGTGCTGTTCTGCTGTTATCAGCTGGTGGGAGCTCATTGTGCCCATCTCTTCCTTCCCAAATCTGTGTTGAGTGACATCACCTTTGGAAACCCACCATAGGGGTAAGATTTAACCACAAGAATCAGCAAAATATACCAATTGGTGCTTTTTCCACTTGCTACCGCTAAGTTGAGATGGGTGGTGGGGAAGCATGTGAGTCAAATAGGATTTAGATTTAAAAATGGACAAGACTAAGACTTAATCTCACTCTCTCTCTCTCTCTCTCTTTTTTTTTTGTTTCTTTTGAGATAGGGTCTCACTGCATTGCCCAGGCTGGAGTGCAGTTGTACAATCACACCTCCTGCAGCCTCAACCTCCTGACCTCAAGTGATCCTCCTGCCTCAGCCTCCTGAGTAGCTTGGACTACAGGCATATGCTACCAAACCCAACTGATTCTTTTTATTTCTAGTATTCTTTTTGTAGAGACACAGGATCTTGCTATTTTGCCCAGACTGGTCGTGAATTCTTGGGCTCAAGTGGTCCTCCCACCTTGGCCTCCTAAATTGTTGGGATTACAGAAATGAGCCACTGTGCCCAGACAGTTATTTACTATCTAAATAACAGAAAATTGTTGAAAAGCTATTAAATGGGACGGAAGTCTTCTTAAGGAAGCCTGGTACCCAGCAACAAAGTTGAATGTGGCAAAGCATGATGGCATAGTGGAAAAATAATCTATTTAATGTCTATCTTTCCTAAATTGAACCTCCTCAATCAAACTGCATACCTCAACAAAACTAAAGATGTTGAAAAGGGCCCTTTTTTTCAAGAGCTGCTGCTGCTGCTGAACACACTATGAAGTATTTGGGGGTCCCAAAGAATTGTTTCCCAACATGATCCTTGAGCCCTTTCTCACCTTTGGATTTGAGCCACTGTGACCTCTTGACCACAGAGCAGCGCTGATGGGTTAAAAGCCTTGTCTGTCTCCTGCCTCCCAGGCTCCTGAGGGTCCTCCAAATGGCAGGGAGGGCAGATTAACACATGGTGGCTGACAGCTCTTACCACTCTGGAGGTGTAGGGGGACCCAAGGGCTTCTGCTTTGGCAGAGAGCTGGTGCTGGCTTTGGAAGCAGATTCCGTGGAAGTGGCAGGAGCCCCTCCCTCTGGTACTTAGGCCATTTCTAAGGATGAGCAGCTGTGCAGAGAATTAGTTCTTTTGCAGAACAAAATCCTTCAAGGAGACTAATTGTTTTTATAATAGGACTTTCACAGGAAGGAAAAAAAAAAAAACCTCTCTCATAAAAGCAAATGGATTCTCTGCTCAGAATGCACATCTTCTGCCCAGCAGGTACTGAAATGCAGATGGTGCTTTTACATTCCCAACTGGGGATTTAATGAGGAAGGAAGGGGTCTAGCTCTCAAACACCGGCAACGCATTTTCTCTTTTCTTTGAGATTCACTTGGGGAAGAGGGGATGTCTATTTTAAATGAAAGGCAAAAGATTCGAGATTCAGATGAATTCAAATAGAGAATTTAAAAAAGGGGGTACCTCCACAGTCATTCCTAGGTTGACAGTATTTTAAGAACCAAGCCTGTTGCCCAGAAGGTGCCAATCTGAAGCGATTTCAGGAACATCAAGAGGGTTTCCATACCAGTTAGGACTAAGCTTGGATGAGACAAAAACCAAACCACAGTAGCATAACCCAAAAGGGATCTGGTTTTTGAGTGTAACAAAAAGTCTGGTGCAGACAGTTTGAGGGCTGGTGCAGTTGCTAAAGAAGCCACCGTGGACCATGTCCTCTCTGACTTCCAGTTCCTCCTTCCTTAGCTTGGGGTGCCTCTGCCTGAGGTGGCAGGATGGCTTCTCCTCCTCTGGGCATTGCCCCTGAGTTGCAGGCAGGAGGAAGGGCAATAGGCAAAATGCACAAATGATGAACCACGATCCAGCAATTGCATTCCTTGGTGCTTACCCTATGAGATGAAGACTTCCATCCACACAGACACCAGTCATAGATATTTATAGCAGCTTAATTCATAATTGCTGATATGGTTTGGCTGTGTCCCCACCCAAATCTCACCTTGAATTGTAATAATCCCCACATGTTAAGGGTGGGGCCAGGTGGAGAAAATTGAATCATGAGGGCAGTTTCCACCATACTGTTCTCGTGGTAGCGAATAATTCTCACGAGGTCTGGTGGTTTTATAAAGGGCAGTTCCCCTGCACAAGGTCTCTTGCCCGCTGCTATGTGAGATGTGACTTTGCTTCTCCTTTGCCTTCTGCCATGATTGAGAGGCCTCCCCGGTCATGTGGAACTGTGAGTCCATTAAACTCCTTTCCTTTATAAATTACGCAGTTTGGGGTATGTCTTTATCAGCAGTGTGAGAACAGACTAATACAATCGCCAAAAGTTGGAAGCAACCAAGATGTCTATCAGTAAGTGAGTGGATAAACTGTGCTACAGCCAGACTGTGGAATATTATTCAGTGCTAAAAAGGAATGAGATGTTAAGCCATGAAAAGGTGAAGGAAACAAGTGCATATTGCTACATGAAAGAAGCCGATCTGAACAGGCTATGATTCCAACGGTATGATGACATTCCGAAAAAGGAGTCAGTAGAAACATCAGTGGTTACCAGGAGTTGGGGGAGAGAGGGATGGATGAATAGGCAGAACACAGAGGATTTTTCAGGCAGTGATATGGTTGGATATTTGTCCCTTCTAAATCTCATGTTGAAATGTGATTACCAATGTTGGAGGTGAGGCCTGGTGGGAGTGATTGAATCATGGGGGTGCATTCCCTGTGAATGGTTTAGCAGCAGCCCCTTGGTGATAAGTGAGTTCTTACTCAGTTCACAGAGATCTAGTTGTTTAAAGGAGTATGGGACCTCCCCCTTCTCTCCCTCTTGCTCATTCTCACCATGTTAACTCCCTCGCTCCCTTTCACTGTCCATCATGAGTGGAAGTTTCCTGAGGCCCTCACCAGAAGCAGAGGCCAGCTCCGTGCTTCCTGTACAGCCTGTGGAACTGTGAACCAAAGTAAACCTGTTTTCTTTATAAATTACCCAGCTTCAGGGATTCCTTTATAGCAAGGAAAACTGACTGATACAGGCAGTGAAACTCTTCTGTAAGGTACTACTGTGGTGTGTATGTGTCACGCATTTGTTCAAGCCCATGGAAAAGACAACACTGTGAGTGAACCCTAATGTAAATACTGTGGAATCTGGGTGATAATGACATGTCCATGTAGGTTCATTGACTGTGACAGACGTTCCACTGTGGTAGGGGATGCTGAGAGTGGGAGAGGTTGTATGTGTGTGGGGACAGGGGATATAATGGAAGTCTCTGGACCTTCTGCTCAATTTTGCTATGAATCTAAAACTGCTCTATAAAGTATTAAGAAAAGTAATGGGCCAGTTGAGTCTGCCCCTTTTCATCAACAAAATAATAGCTTCCAGAGAGATCCATTCCAGTAGACTTTTGCTTATACTCCAAAAGCCAAAACTGGGTCACCTGACCACCTGGGCTGCAAGGGAGTGACTATTTTTAAACAGTACATTACTGTTCCCCTCCCACCAAATTGGAATACTGTCAATAGTGAAGCAATGAAGACCGGGTGTTGGGCGGGCAATCTGAGGTGTTCACCACAGCTTCTCCTCCCACCGACTAGCAAATATTTGTTCCACTGGGTGCCTGATACCCAAAATGGGCCAATTAGTAGTAACTTATCCCTTTTACTTCAAGCATTGTTTTCTATTGAATTGCAGAACCTCTGGGAAGGTAGCCTATAAGCACTATAAGCATTGTCGGTCATTTTTGTTTGTTTGTTTTTTTGAGATGGAGTCTCACTCTGTTGTCCTGGCTGGAGTGCAGTGGCACGATCTTGGCTCAATGCAACCTCCACCTCCTGGGTTCAAGTGATTCTCGTGTCTCTGCCTCCTGAGTAGCTGAGATTACAGATATGCGCCACCATGCCCGGCTAATTTTTGTGTTTTTAATAGAGATGGGGTTTCACCATGTTGGCCAGGCTGGTTTCAAACTCCCGACCTCAGGTGATCTGCCCACCTCAGCCTCCCAAAGTGCTGGGATTACAGGCAGGAGCCACTGTGGCATTGTCAGTCATTTTCATATCTTGGGATGAGTGAACTTTTCATATTTTCAGAGATCAGTTTTCCTACAGGTTCAATTGCCCAGAAGCCCCACACCTGGGTGTCCTGGACCCTGGAGGCTCTCCATGGCTGTAGGAGGTGCTGCTTCCTGGTCAGGGTATATGAAGCCAAGTCCAATGTCACTGTTCCCTAGTCAGGCACAAGAGCCAGCTCACACTGTGCCTCTGTGGAGGACATTTATTTTGAAAGTGGGTACCTGGATCCATGAACAACCTTTTCCCACAATATTTGTCCTGCTTCCCCACGGGAGAAGGCAGAACTCATTTGGTCAGGCTTCCCTGGGAGCTGGAACATGGGCTTTGACAAAGGCACCCACAAAGAAGTGTTCCTATACAGAGCGATGGGAGGGAGGACCACAGCACCTTTCGGACTCCACTTTCTGGGCTGCAAGGTTGTCTTGCTGCAACAGCAACAGACACTCGGGTTCTGGTCATGGGTCCTGGTTGCACAGACTCCAAACTGACTCTTTGGCTCTTCCAGGGATCCAAAAGTAACTCCCTTTTTTTTTTTTTTTTTTTAGAAACAAATCCTTGCTGCTTAAACAGCTAGAGGGAGAGGGGTCTTGTTTATGATTCATAATTCTGCCTGGCATAGTCTTACAACCTGTCCTCCTTATGCCGCTGTCTGAAACACAGGCCACTTTGGGCTCCTGTCCTCTTCCACACGCTCATGGTCACGACTCTGTGTGTGTTCTCTCCCCATCCCATGTCATCCCTCTCCCCTCGCTGATCCTTAAAGAAACACCACTCCATGGTAAGTACGTTCCTGCATACTCGGGCCCTCTACATGTGGCTGGAGTGGAACCCTAGACCCTACCCTGGGGTTGTGATCCTTCTTCCTGACCCCACACACCCTGAGCCAGGCTAGGGGAGGGCCACCATCTCCATCCATGTCTCCTCTGCTTTGTAGATGCCATCTGTGCCTTTCAGGGACAAAGCGTCTGGTCCTATGTCTTCATCCATCCCATTTGATGCCCCAGCTCACTGAGGTGGCACATGGCTCTGAACTGCAGTCTCATCTCTTCTCTGACTGCTTACTTGACCCTCATAAGGGCTGCCTTGGGTGGGTAACCACTTACTTTACACAGTCAGATTTCACACCTCCAAGGACCAGGTCTCAGATCGTATTTCCTCATACGTGGAATCCTTGAGTCTAGTTCCATGTTCTATGCATAGTAGCCCCTCAAGAAATGCTTGATCTTACTATTTTTAGTGGATCAAAATCTCTTTAACCCCTCTTTTTTCTTTCATGGCTTCTGTATTGCAAGTCTCACCTTCCTGAGATAAACACTCCCAAACTACATCTCCCAGAATCCCTTGCAACTGGATACAGCCATGTGATTTAGTCAGAAGCACACATGCAAGACAGGAATGGAAACTGAACAATGGCAGGCAATGCAGGGAGACTGACCTCCTGGTAAATGTGGTGGCAGAGGCTTCTGGCTTTTCTGGGGCAATTTTAGTGGAGAATCTGATGCCCAGTTCCAGGCATGATCAGGACCAGTGTCACAGCAGCAGTGGCTTGTCTGCTAGAAACATTCCAAAGAGCAGTTTGGTCTCCTTCTTTCCTTATTCCTGCAGTGTGGCATTCAAGCTGGGTCTCTGCCCCTTCACAGACTCTGGGATCTGTCTGGTACCCTTTCACAAATTTCTTTCTACATTCAACGAGGAGACTGGATTGTGTTGTTTACAGCTAAGAACTACTTCAAACCAAGTGGTGGGTAAACAGGACCGTGTCATGATTTAGAGGATGGTTTTTGCAGTCTGACAGATCTGGGTTTGAAACTTGAGCCAGCTAGTAATTAGCTATATACCATTGGAAATCTTACTTAATCTCACCAAGTCTCTCTTCTCTCATTGATAAAATAAGTAACTAAAACCTATCACACTGGGTTGTTCTGAGGATTCAAAAGAAAATGCAAAGCAATTAGCACAATGCTTGGCATATAGTTGACAATCAGTGAATAAAAGTGTAGCTATTCCAGTGAGGTGTGCATAATTCTCTTTTAATTTATCATTTTAGAATTTTTCTGTGATAAAGATGCAAAATGAAGGATTGGAAATGGCTGGAGGCAAAAGTTTCTCTTTCTGTCTCATAGAGGTGGTTTTCCCACCTGTCCTACTCCATGGGACATCTGGAATCCTCTGGAAGCCAACAATGTGGTGAGGCCAACCACTGTCTTTCTAGAATGTGGGGTTGGTCTTTCTGCATTGGACATTGGTTTTGTTACTGACTCTACTTAGGTTAACTCTATTAAGACCCTGCAGATAGTAAGTGGGATGGATCAGGAGTAGAAGACTATAAACATTAGTATCAGGCATGACTTCCGCAAAGCTTTTGCAAATATATAATTTTTAATGCATATGTCTCTGTTACTTCATCACACACTTTTCCTTACCCTTCATCCTGGACTCCTTCTCCATTTGGTGAATCCTCTTTGGTTATTTCTGCTTCAGCTGTTCAGAGCATGTTGGTTCCGGGGCCCTGCTAGAGCTCTGTGGTGAGCTGTTAAATGCCTGGGAGACATTTGCAATTTAGCAGGCCTGTCTCACCTATGGTGCCATCTTTCTGCTGTCTAGAGGTGATGCATTGCAGGAGGGATCTCAGACAGTGTAATTAAATAAACAGACAAAAATCCAGTTGGTCAGGGCAGCTGCTTTGAAGACCCTATGTTGGTTATAGCAAATCAAATGCTCAGATTCCCAAAGTGATTGTACTTAGAAGAGGAAAAGCTGGCCAAATTCATGGCTTGAGGGGCTCAGTGGCAAATGCTGACCTGTGCAAGGGGCCTCTCTGCAAGAGTGAAGTCCATGTGTGGGACCAGAGACTCATTTCACTGTGTTTTCCTGAAGCTTCATCCTCATCATTTGTTTCTTCTGACCATAGCGGGACTCAGCTTCATCCTTCCTTCCCTCCGCTCCATTCCTACCCTTCATCCCTCCCTAATTCCAGATGAATGTTATAACTTACCAAATAGAGCAAATCGATGTGAATTTTGTTTTGAGAATTGATGACATCCTTCAACTGAGTTAGAAATGTCACAGATCTGATTTGATAAACTGTCTGATCTTGGCTGGATTACTATTCCTTTCTGTGCTGGATTCTCCTTATTTGTGAGGAGAATTTTAACATACCCATCTTTGGTGTCCACCATAGGGTATTGTGGAGACATCAATCCTCCCCGCTTTAATCCAAAGTGGGTATGCAGTGCTTTAGTGATGCTAAAGGCACCATTAAAGACCTTTCAGAAATGCAGGGGAGTCAAGACCTCTCAGAAATGCAGGGAAACCCCACCAAGCCTTCACCCCCACTCTCGGACCACAGTGGTAAGAAGGAGCAGAGAGGGCTGTGTCTCTCTGGTCCCTCTGGGGGACCATTTGATTCCTCCCATCCTTCTATCTGTCCTTCTTACCCTCTACTTATTTCCCTCTCCTCTCTCTTGTTGCTGCAAACATCAAAGTGGTGGAAGAATTCAGCTCTTGATTGGGAGTGACAGGAAGCTAGAGACTCATTCTCATTTCTTCTTCCTCTCACCCCAAATCAGGAAGGTGAAGAGCCCCCAGAGTTCCCTTGCCCTGGCCCCCTGGATGCAGAGGGAAGAAGCTGGTCTCCCTGTCAAACCACAAGTGTGACAAGGACACTTCCAATGAGAATATGTGGCCCTGAGTGCACTAACTGACCATGGATGGGGCCTGAAATTATGTGTATATAATTTTCATAAAGCAGATTTTTCATATGTCATACGTGGATACTCCTGCCCGCTTTTCAAAGGCAGAGTTCAGACTCAAACTCAGCACATTTCTGCTTCAGGCAGGACCTTCCCATTGAAAAGAAGACAATCCACAGTTAGTCTCGTTAATGACCATAACTAAGTCACAAGGACAGAGTTTTGCTAAATCTGTTTAGGACTTCTGAAACCTGTGTCCCCAGTGACTACAGGCTGTTCCTGCCAGATTTTTACCATCAGGTTCAACTGCCACCTCTGAGAAGAACAGGATTGTGACTTGGGCTTACAGTTAAATATGTGAAGAAATAAGACATTAATCAATTTACAAGACTCAGTACGTTTATTTAAAGGAATGAATGAATAGATGATGATAGTCTACTCCTGGTTAGTTGTGTGATCCTGGACAATTTCTTTTTTTTTTTCTTTCTTTTTTTTTTTTTGGAGACGGAGTCTCGCTCTGTCGCCCAGGCTGGAGTGCAGTGGCCGGATCTCAGCTCACTGCAAGCTCCGCCTCCCGGGTTTACGCCATTCTCCTGCCTCAGCCTCCTGAGTAGCTGGGTCTACAGGCGCCCGCCACCTTGCCCGGCTATTTTTTTATTTTATTTTTTAGTAGAGACTGGGTTTCACCGGGTTAGCCAGGATGGTCTCGATCTCCTGACCCCGTGATCCGCCCGTCTCGGCCTCCCAAAGTGCTGGGATTACAGGCTTGAGCCACCGCGCCCGGCGGATCCTGGACAATTTCTTATCCTGTCCCTGTCTGTTTGCTCATGTGTAAAATGGAGATCAACTACAATCTCCTACATTTAAGATAGAATGAGATCATGTATATGAAGTACTTGGCAAAAGGCCTGGCACACTGAGTTCTTAATACATGTTAGCTGTTTATTCTATCATTACTAACATGGAATGTATTTTTCAGCAGTTACATTGAGGTAGGGTGGTTTCTTTGCTGACCAAGGGTGCAGTGGTAAATGATGAATAGATATGATCAACAGTATCCCATAAAAGCAAAGTAACAACTATAAAGCGAGAGTAATTTCAACTGGTAAAATAATGCTTCAAGTTCTATATACAATAACAGGCCATTTCCAGAAGGGTCTCATGTACTCTACATTCAGCACATAAAAATACAACTCAACCTTCTTATAAATTTGATCTATAGCCCAGATAACTGTGTCCACTCTCAAGTGAACTCATCTTGTGCTAGTCTCCCTGTGACACAGCGTGGCTTTGGTGGGTATTTTTGGTACTCTGCTGTTTTACAAGGACTCTCCAAGGAAGGTTAAATTGATGCGTATTTCTTTCTGCATTCATTTCCCCATAGCAAGCAGAGGCCTTTGCAATCACTCTGTGACCTTCAGGTCCACACCCAAAGTAGATTTGGTCAATATCTATGGATGATAATGGGAGGCAGTTTCTCTCACTGGACAGTCGTTTTGCAAAGTCAGAGCTGGATACAGCGTTTCTCCCCTTTGTGGCCTCCAACTTTTCCAACTTCACCAAAGCTCCTCTCTATTCCTCTCTTCTGGTATCCTGCACTGATTTTCCCAGACCAAGTGCAAACAAGTGCCTCAGTCGGGAAGCTTTCCCCAGCGTCCATTAAGAGTTCCTTGCCTCCCCTCTTGCAGGATTGTTCTTATTTGCACTACTGCAACTACCTTATTAGAGAGCAGGTATATGTTTAAAGATTTGTTTTTACTGGTAGAGTGTGAACCATTAAAAGGCATGGATCTGCCTTTGATAATTTTTCCATTTCTGTGTTGTACTAGAATTTTGGCAGCAGAGGGACAGACAGCTATGAGGCCTTCTTTGAGCCTGCTTCGGGCACAGAGCCTGTCACACACAGGACCAGGGTTCTACTCCAGTGGCCCTGATGGCTGACACCGGGGAGCAGCCAGCCCCTTCCTCGATTTCCTAGGACCTCATAAGCCCACGTTATTATGTGATCCCTGGAGAGAGTATGGGAGCTTCAGTGAGGGCTGGGATCAGATTCATTATGGGAATGGCAGGTGGGTGCTTTGGGAGGTAACATGTGACCTCTCTCTATATATGTTTATATTCCCATAGAAACAAAGGAATCTGATATATCATGTACCCTAAAGTTGTGGCCTAAAGTTATACAAACACCTGATCAATGCTTATCATTCATGTAGTCATTCATTCATTCATTTCATTCATCCTTTCAGCAAATGTCTACTAAGCATTAGCTAGATGCCTGGCCCTGAAAGACAGTGGTGTGTAAGTTAGAGGTAACCTCTGCTGTCATGAAAAGTATTGTATAGTCAGGGTGTCAGATAAAAAATAATGCCAGATACAAATATATACATTTATAGATTATAATCACAAAGGAAAAAAGAGTAGAGGCTGAGCTGGAGAATAAAAAGAATAGAGGGAAGGGGCATGGTGGTTCATGGTTGTAATCCTAGCACTTTGGGAGGCCAAGGCAGGTGGATTGCCTGAGCTCAGGAGTTTGAGACCATCGTGGGCAACATGGTGAAACCCTGTCTCTACTAAAAAGATGAAAATTTAACTGGGTATTGTGGTGTATGCCTTTAATCCCAGCTACTCGAGAGGCTGAGGCAAGAGAATCACTTGAACCTGGGAGCGGAGGTTGCAGTGAGTCAAGATTGCGCCACTGCATGACACAGTGAGACTGTGTCAAAAAAGAAAAGAAAAGAAAAGAAAAAAAAGGCCAGGTACAGTGGCTCACACCTGTAATCCCAGCACTTTGGGAAGCTGAGGCGGGTGGATCACCTGAGGTGGGGAGTTCGAAACCAGCCTGACCAATATGGAGAAACCCCATCTCTATTAAAAATACAAAATTAACCAGGCGTGGTGGTGCATGCCTGTAATCCCAGCTACTCGGGAGCCTGAGGCAGGAGAATCACTTGAATCCGGTAGGCGGAAGTTGCTGTGAGCCAAGATCACACTACTGCACTCCAGCCTGGGCTAGAGTTACCAAGAACAAAACTCCCTTTCAAAAAAAAAAAAAAGAATAGAGGGAAGGGATGCTTGTGGGTAGGTAGATGGATAGGTACGCAGATAAAGATAGATGGTCAGTGAAGGCCTTTTAGAAGAGATGGCACTGAAACAGAGACAGGAGGAGTAAGAAGTGACTATGGGCAAAGAAAGGAGAAGGGCATCCCTGGCTGAGGGAACTGCACATGGAAAGGTCTTGCAGAGTGTTTGATGAAATGCAAGAAGTTTGGTGACATCGGGAGATAGAGAAAAAAGCAGAGGGGGCGAGAGACAAGGAGACAAGGCTGGGTGTAGATGGAATGGCTGGGTCATGTAGGGCTTTGTGGCCTCTGCACACACATTTGTATTTTTAGTTCAAGGCCAATGGTAAGCCGCTGAAGGACTTTAAGCAGGATAGCGGCATGATCCAATTCACAGATTCTGTCACCTTCTCTCCTCCCTTTGTTTCTTTACTTATATGTTTTCCTACTGGGCTGTGGCTGCTCAGCGAGCCCTTGCGGCAACTGTCTTGTAGGGAGGCTCTTC
Organism: Rhinopithecus bieti; assembly: GCF_001698545.2. Classification (NCBI taxonomy): domain Eukaryota; kingdom Metazoa; phylum Chordata; class Mammalia; order Primates; family Cercopithecidae; genus Rhinopithecus; species Rhinopithecus bieti. Next base: position 415,217 of record NW_016805783.1, read on the forward strand.
ACTGAACACTTTCAGGTGTTCTCATGGTGCCTCTTGCCCTGGGACAGATTGGGGCATGCCTATCTCCCTGGGGTCTGACCAGCCTCCAAGGAAGGTGGCCTCAAAGCGGTGGAGGTACTGAGAAGAAAGGCCAGAGCTTTGAGCACAGAGAGGTAGCCGCGCACCTTGAACCTGGCCGGCCACCGCCCTCCGCCTCAGTTTGCCTTTGGCTCCCAAATGCTGGGCATTGCACCGCACTTCCCAGGAAACCTAGTGTGGGGGAGTCTGCTGGTTTCCATTTGATTTTAAAAAGAAGTAAACAATTGCACAGTGAGTGCACGGATATGGTGAGAATGCAAAGCAAATAACCAAGTCTGAAACTGTAGCTCCAGGGAGTGGTTCCCACTCTCAGAGAGATTCTCAGTGCACAGCCCCAGCCCCACTCCCAGAGGACCCCATTTGTTGGTTTATGTTATACATGTGGCTTTAGAGGTACAGAAGACTGATCTTGAGAAAACAACTGGAAAGTGACAATGAAAACGATTTCCAGTCTGAGGCAAAGAAACAGGTCAAATACCTGAACTCCCGGCCCTATCTTGAAGTGCTGTAATTCTCACCTTCAAACACAGAGCAAGCATGCGCAGTCAAGCCATTCTAATGCTCCTTTTCAAACCTGTGGCTCCAAGCCAGTTGGGTTTGGAATCTACTCAGTTTGTGTTTTTGCCAAGAGTTTTGTGGGTAAAAAGTTTAAAAATAGCTATGTACACACAGGATGTCTGTAGGGGAATGAGGGTAAATTCTAGTTTGGGAAAAGGTTCTGTAAGCAAATGCCCTCAGTCTTTAGCCTTAATGTCAGCAAAGACAAGAAATATTTCAGAGATCAAACCTTGCCCTGCTCTTGGTCCAAACCAAGACACAACTGGATCCATACGAGAGTGTGGATAGAGTGACTCAGAAATACATCATGAGGGCATTTGAAGGCCTGGAAAAAATAATTAAAATTTAAAAAGAGGTAAGGAAGGAAGGGGGAGAGAAAATTTCCATATGGACAGGCTTGAAAAGTCAGGACTCTTCAGCCTGGAAGGATGAAGACAAATAGGATCAGGACCAAAACACAAAGTAAATGGCAGAGGTTAAGGTAGACACAAACAGGCTCAGTAATGGCCTCATGTGTTTTCCTCTGTGCACATAATCTCTCCCTGTTGACCCTCTAGGACATTTGAATATCATGAAATAAGCAGCCTGATCAGGGCAGGGACCTTGACACAGGAATGTGATAATGGGGTTTATCATGAAAAGCACATCTGCTAGGCAGCAGAGAGGCTGCCCTGTGCCCATAAACCACTCACACATGCATTCCTTCAAATCGTATTTATCCAGGTCCTATTTTGGACCAAGGACTAGTTTATAATTGGCCTGGGTAGATAAGCCGTATGCCTAAATCACTACAAGTCTAAATAACCTGTGATTTGTCCTGAGTCAAGGACGACCTCATGAATTTTAGCAGGAGGACGTGTGCTCTGGCAGGGATAGCTGGGCAGGCTTCCGGAAAGAGGCAGTGTTTGCACTGGGCTTTGGTAGACAGCAGGAGTTTGATGGGCAGAGACTGTGAGTTACAGGAGTAACCTGAGCTTTGGCCCGAAGGTGGGAGAGCCCAAGGTATGTTTGGTGGAGAGTTAAGAGCCTGTTTGGCTGGAGCATGGAATAGTGAGTGCGTGATAGCAAAGGTGATGGGACCAGGCAGCAAAGGCCTTGAGAGAGTGTCTGGGAAAAGGGCTTTTTTACTTGGCAAGAGGGAGGTATAGGATGGTCTTGAGCAGAAGGATGTGCAAAGATCTTTTAAAAAATAATTGGTAGGCCGGGTGCGGTGGCTCAAGCCTGTAATCCCAGCACTTTGGGAGGCCGAGGCGGGCGGATCACGAGGTCAGGAGATCGAGACCATCCTGGCTAACACGGTGAAACCCTGTCTCTACTAAAAAAATACAAAAAACTAGCCGGGCGAGGTGGCGGGCGCCTGTAGTCCCAGCTACTCGGGAGGCTGAGGCAGGAGAATGGCGTAAACCCGGGAGGCGGAGTTTGCAGTGAGCTGAGATCTGGCCACTGCACTCCAGCCTGGGTGACAGAGTGAGACTCCTTCTCAAAAAAAAATAATAATAATAATAATTGGTAGTTGTGTGTAGATGGACAGGAGTGGATTGATGTTGGGGCCAGGAGACAGTTGGGAGTCTATGGCCACAACCTTGGAAAGTGGTAACCCAGCTCATGACAATGGGTACAAGACATGACTCTCAGGCAACAAAATCAGGGGTGCAAAAAATACTTCTGCATTTTCTTTAAACCAAATTAATTCTGACTTGAAGCTATCATCCTGTGTGTCATTGAAAATTCCATTGTAATCATAACTGGGGACCCCTTCCTCTGAATAGGGACACAGCTGACTCTATAAGGACTATGTGGTAGGCGATGATGGGGATGGGCCTCTGGTCTCTTGTGGTGCTACTGCCAACATCCTTACCATCCCAGTCCACAGTGGCCCATGAGGGCAGTTTCTGTACCACAAAGACAAATACACCGAGATGTGGAGTATTCGAGTGTCCTCACTTTACAGATGAGGAGACTGAGTCACAGAAGGTTAAGGAACTTGTTCAGGTTAAGGATTAGAAGACTCTTGCTCTAACCACTAGTTTATCCCACCTGTATAACTAGGGTGGGAGGGGAAGGAAGGAGCAGAAACACACAATACACAAAACCTGGAGAGGACAAACAAGCTGGAGGGGACAGATGTGATGTGATGTGAAGGTACAGAATACTCAAAGGCGGCTGGGTTTCTCCAGGTTTTCGTTTTGTTTTAGACAGGGTTTCACTCTGTCACCCAGGCTGGAGTGTAGTGGTATCATCACAGCTTACTGCAGCTTCAAACTCCTGGGCTCAAGTGATCCTCCTACCTCAGTCTCTCAAGCAGCTGGGACTACAGGCGTGCATCGCCATGCCTGGCCAGTTTTAAATATTTTTTTGTAGAGATGGGTCTCACTCTGTTGCCCAGGCTGGTCTCAAACTCCTCCCACCTCAGCCTCCCTAAGTGCTGAGATTATAGACATAAGCCACAGTGCCCAGCCCAGTTTTACTATCTTTACCTTTTAATTATAAAATTAATAAATGTTTATCATATAAAATGTCAAGTTCAAAAGGAAAATGAAAAGAAGAGATACCATCCATGCTTCTACCACCCAGAAGCAAAAGCCATCTTCCTTTGACATACTTCTTTACAATCTATTTTTTCTACAGTATCTTACATGGTCAAGGGCATTTTATTACATTTAACATTCTATCCTGATGTTTTAGAGCTTAAAGTTATGTCAAGCTTTCCCTTTGTTATAAAACATGCTTTGAAGCATTATTTGTCATGCTTGTATAATATTCCATTTCCTGGGCACCTCATTTACTTTTCTTTCTTTTTTTTTTTTTTTTTTTTTTTTTTCGGGCCTTTGTCTGTTCGCCCAGGCTGGAGTGCAGTGGCCGGATCTTGACTCACTGCAAGCTCTACCTCCTGGGCTTACGCCATTCTCCTGCCTCAGCCTCCCGAGTAGCTGGGACTACAGGCGCCCGCCACCTCGCCCCGCTAGTTTTTTGTATTTTTTTAGTAGCGACGGGGTTTCACCGTGTTAGCCAGGATGGTCTCGATCTCCTGACCTCGTGATCCACCCGTCTCGGCCTCCCAAAGTGCTGGGATTACAGGCTTGAGCCACCGCGCCCAGCCGTACTTTTCTTTCTTATGAATGTACTGCACATTCAGGTGGATCCCCAGTGGCTTGCTATTATAAATGTACTGTGACAAACAAGTGTACAAGTATTTACCTCTGCTTTGGATAATTTCCTTGGGATAGTCTCCCAGAAACTAAATTACCAGACATAAGCTTTTTTTTCTTTTTTTTTTTTTTTTTTTTTTTTAAAGATAGGGTTTTACTCTGTTGCCTAGGCTGGAGTGCAGTGACATGATCAAGGCTCACTGCAGCCTGGACCTCCTGGGGCTCAGGTGATCCTCTCACCTCAGCCTTCCAAGTAGCTGGGACCACAGGCATGCACCACCACGCCTGGCTACTGTTTTGTTTTGTTTTGTTTTGCTTTTAATTTTTAATAGAGATGAATTCTCACCATGTTGCCCAGGCTGGTCTCAAACTCCTGGGCTCAAGCGATTGGCTGGCCTCAGCCTTCCAAAAGGCTGGGATTACAGGCGTGAGCCACCACACCCTACCTGACATAAGCATTTTTAAGGCTACTGATATATCTATTGCTACACTTCTTTCCCATGCCCAAAACCATGAATAAACATCATGGAGCATTATCTTCAAAACCTCTGCTAATATGAAGGTGGAAATGACAGCTCATTGTGCCAGGCGCTGCCTCTGGATCTCATTTATTCTTCAGAATGACCCTATGAAGATGGCTTCATTCCTTAAAATGTTATTATTAATAATCTCTTTTTTCAGTTTTTTATTTTTAAATTGACAAATAATTGTACATATCATAGTGTATGTAGTAATGTTTGGAACCCTATAATCTATAGTGATGAGAGTAATTAACATATCTATCATCTCAAACATTTATCATTCAATATCCCCCTCCCAGTGATTTGAAACTATGTAATACTGTTATCTGGAGTCATCCTGAAGTGATACAGGACACAAGAACTTATTCCTCCTGTCTAGTCGTAATTTTGTATCCTTTAACAAATCTCTCCCCGTCCCTCCTTTTCCCCTACCCTTCCCAGCCTCTAGTATCCTCTGTTTTACTTCTTTCTTCTATGAGCTCAAAAATAATATTAATCTTAATGAATGAGATTTTGGGAACTGTCTTAAGTTTTGTCCCTGAGGCGAGTACCTCACCTACCTCACCCTACTCCTCCCACTTTGCAAATGGGGAACCTAAGAGTGAGAAATGGAATAGCTTGATTAGGGTCACACAGCTAGCAAGTCTCAGTGGGATTCAAAGTCCAATACATGTGACTCCAAAGCCCTGCTTCTCTCCACTGGGCTATCTTGGTGCTTCACTCTTCATTTTCGAATGTGAATGATGAGATAGAAAAGGGAGGAGGAATTGGAGGAGGAGGAGGAGGGGTGGGGGAGGGGGAGGAAGAGGATGATGACGATATCCTTATTGGTGTAGATGTGTGTGTGTGGTGGGTTGGTGTGGATTTGGCGCCACGGGAAAACCCCAAGTCACAGGTATATTGCAGGAAGCTGAAAATTCAGCTCTAGCACCCAGGAAAGTGTGGCTGAATGTGTAAGAGAGGCCAGGCCCATGCAGGATGGGAAAGGAAAGCCAGTGTCCACCAAATGGAAAGCTCCAGTGTGTACTGAATTTGAGAGCAAAGGTGAGGTTAGACTCAGAACAGAATGTGGCCATGCAGAGTTCTTTGGGAGGGCCACACAAGGTTGGGTCACAGTCCTGAACCTGCTGCCAGATGCCCGGGTGCTCACCTCCACAGCTGCAGCCAGTTCACTGTTTCAAGCAAGGGCAAAGCTGGCCAGAGGGAACACTCCTGGGAAGCCATTGTGGGGGTGGGGGGCAGTGAGATCTGAAATGACCAAAGGACCAAAGAGGTCACTGCAGGAGTGCAGAACCAGCTCGGGTGATGAACACAGGCCCAGACAGCCACAGAGCTTTATGGCCAAAGAGAATTTCAGAGGCCCTGGCATGAGGTGATTTAGCTCATATCGGGCACAGGAGGGCTCATTTTGCAGGAAGCGGAACATAACTCCTGGAGTAGAAATAGGTTGAGGAGTCTCCCGCTGCGCCTCAGTTTCCTCTGTTCTGACAGACTGCATTTTCAGTCTTCAGGTCACTGCTAAGAGCTATGCCCCTGGCAGCAGATCCAGCCTACTTTTTAGTCTCCTCTTGCTTCTTACCTCATTAGGATGTGACACATCTTATGTGATGAGGAAACCTGAGGAGGTAATAGACGCTTCTGGCCTTGGTTGAATAGGGGCAAGGTTAGCTTTGGAAAGCGGAGCAACCTTATCATTGGCCCTTCTGTTTCTAAACTTGACGGATATGGCCTCAAGAGCAATGGAGAAGCCCAGCCCTCCAGGCTTTCTGCTGAGAAATTTCCACCTTGCTGCATAGTGCGGCAGGAAGGAGAAGGATGTCTAGGGAGCCTCACCCACAAGCTGTGGGTGCACTGTCTCCTCCAGGTGTTGCTGATTCCATTTCCCCAGCACGAAAGCCCAAGACTTGGACCAAATTAGTAACCCTACAGAGAAAATCCCTAATGAAAATCCCCTGGTGAGAAAGAGATTTTAGAAATCTGTGCTAAGAAAAACTTGTTTGCTTCTGAGGAACTGTGTTGAGGCAACTTAAATTACAATGAAATAAGATAGTGTTTCTAGATTCTTTAATCATAAATGAGAACTAGACAGCTACTCATCTTTCCCTTTTCACTCTGGCTTCCAGGAAATTCAACTACCTACAGCAGTTACATTTTCCTTTATGGTGGACATATTTGTAGGCTCCTTTTTGGGGGCCTGCTTTTCTATTTGCATTGTCTTGTTTCATTTGGAACTTCAATTGCCTCAATCTTTTGTAGACATAAACAGCATAGAAAATTAAATGCAGGATAATAAAGTGAAGTGCTTCCCTCCCGTTTATCCAGGTGGAGGCTTCTTCAACGAAAAGGGTACTCACTGACCCTCCTGGGCACAGCAGCCACCAGGTGGCACCAAAGCTTCCCCACAGCCACCTTCAGGGATGCGATTTGGCTTGAAAGCGTTTCTGTTCAGCCGGCTGGTCATTTCTTAGACTGTGCCACACACATTCAGAGTGACTCCAATCCAAAATGCTCTGGGTTTAGTTTTAGGGACTGGGCAAGACTGACCTAAGGGAGTCAGGCAGCTTCTTTCAGGCGCTCAACTGGTAAGATCAATATCTCAAATGTCTCAAATGGACCACTCCCAGCCAGAACAGTGCAGTGGGGAACAGTGAAGCAGCTCCATTTTCTTTTCTTTCTTTCTTTCTTTTTTTTTTTTTGAGATGAAGTCTTGCTTTGTCACCCAGGCTGGAGTGCAGTGGCGTGATCTCAGCTCACTGCAACCTTTGTCTCCTGGGTTCAAGTGATTGTCCTGCCTCAGCCTCCCAAGTAGCTAGGATTACAGGTGTGCGCCACCACACCCAGCTAATTTCTGTATTTTTAGTAGAGATGGGGTTTCACTGTGTTGGCCAGGCTGAGCTTGAACTCCTGACCTCAAGTGATTCACTCACCTCAGCCTCCCAAAGTGTTGGGATTATAGGTATGAGCCACCGTGCCTGGCCTACAGCTCCATTTTTCTATGCCACCATCCCAGATAACAGGAGGCGACACCCTCATCACAAACAGAGTTTGTGGAGGTTGTCAGTGGGACCCAGAAGGGATCTTTGTGCCTTCACCACGTGTTCAAGTGACTTCAGTCTGAAATGAGCGTGTTGCTCCTCATAATGGGAACATCACTGGACACCAGTCCTCTCCCCCCTAAGATGGAAATTGTTAAAAAGACCCAAGCCTGCCGACATTACCATTCATGATCACCTCCATTATTCACTCAGGGAAATCAGATCTTTTAAAGCCACTTTGTAAATAGACCTCTGCACCCAAGACTAGAAAAAGCCTTCAGTAAAAGGTGGAAGAATGTACTTATATATAATCTTTAAATTCAGGTTCCTGACCCTTCATGGTTCCATCTGTTATAATAATAGTTTGTCAAAAGGTGTTTCCCTTGAGAACCCAATTTATTCATGTCAGTTTCTCACGCTATTTTCTGAAGGCTCTGCAGTATCTGATCAATTGTATTTCTCAGGAATGCAAGAGAAGCAGCACCCTACAAATGATGAGCACATGGAGCCATGTGGCCTGGGGCGGAGAAGGAGAGGGTGACTATTCAGCTATTCCTACAGCTCTCCTGAAATTCAGACCCAGGCACTGGTCATTACTGGTCGCTGATACCAGTCTGAGGGTATGAGGAGGGAGAAGCTGTCCACAGTTGGTTTTATTGCCCTTAAAAATCTTACAGGAATTCCATGTATCTATTCAGATGCCTCTTGGCTGACCGTCTGGAGAACTAGTTCATCTACAGAAAGTAGAAAGATAGGCTGGGTGCTGTGTCTCATGCCTGTAATCCCAGAACTTTGGGAGGCTGCTGCAGGAGGATGGTTAGAGTTTAGGTGTTTGAGACCAGCCTGGGCAACATAGTGAGACTCTGTCTCTACAAAAAATAAAAAATGAGTGGGGCATAGTTGTGCATCTGTAGTCCCAGCTACTCAGAAGGCTGAGGTGGGAGGATCACTTGAGCCTGGGAGGTTGAGGCTGCAATGAGCCATGATTGTGCCACCGCACTAAGCCTGGGAGATAGTGATATCCTGTCTTAAAAAAAAAAAAAGGAAAAGAAAATAGGGAGATGGGAAGATACCTGCATTTCTCCTGATTTATTTGTGGCCAGGAGCTCATTCCAAGTAAACATGTGGTCTCACCTGGGAACGCACTGGGTGGTGCAGTCTAATACACTCTGCTGTGACTGTCCCCCTGCCCTCAGACCCAGGGGCTCAAGGAGCAGCCAGTACTAAAACCCATTTATTCAAGCACACGTCAACCCTCCCATGTCACAAAAGTCTCTGCAGTGGCTTCACCCACTGCTTCCACCAGTTCCTCTTATGCTCCTTTTAACCAGTTGATGTGACCCAAGGTGGATTTCTGTAGGACTTGCCAGGTCAGTTGGGGACAGACAGACAGATTTGCTCTTTAAAGCAGACACTAGGTGGTGGTTAGTGTAGGCCAAAGTGGGACTCTGAGCAGTTATTTAGGGGTGAGGGGATCTTACTTGGAAAAGAGGCAAATGAAGGATGGGATATAACTCAACCAGAGCACTTACTAACATGCCCCCTTCCCTGGCAATGCTGGAGGAAGTGCATCGCCAAGGAAACAAGAGACAGGGTTCCGTTAAGTGACAAAAAACCAGGGCTACAATCCAGACTTCTTATACTACAGAGCCTAATACATACAGAGAGGAGTAATTTAGGAGACAACCTCAGTATCTTTCAATTTGAACACATTTATTGAGCACCTACAATGTGCCAGCATCTTTTACAAGGATAATACTTCAAATGAGTCAGGATCCTCCAGAGAATATTGGGAGCCCTTCTGGATGAGGAAGATGCTACTGGAATGGCCAGAAATGGAAGGGAAGGCTTTGGTAAATGTGTTCCTGTGATTCCCTCTCCGTGGAGGGACTGCCATTTCCATGCAGTCTGCAGTAGGTGTCCTCTCCCTGCTCACCTGATGCTGTGGGAACATTTTGCATTTCTTGCTTTCAAATGCTGTCTATGATGTCCTTTGGGGTCACTCAGTTTGGTAGATTGGACTGTGATGAGAGCAGGTCATTGGGAAAGGGTGGGGCCAGAGTTGCACTCTAAAGCAGTCCTAGGTGAGCATGTGGGCATACTGAAATAAGGACACTGATTAGGGAGAAGGAGCTAGCCCTCGGCCGTTAGCCATTTTTTTTTTTTTTTTTTTTTTTTTTTGCCTCACTGACTTTTGCTACTGATGAACTTGCTTCCCTGTTCATTGGAGGCAGTATCATCACCTCTGAATTATTTTTCTCCTTCTCCCTAATGTTGTTTGCAGGTTGCTTTTCATCATCAGCTATTGACTGAATCACATTTCTGGGCAGGAGGTGGAGTGCTGGTGGCTTTCCAGGAATCAGCTCTGCAGAAAGAAGCTCCTTCCTGTTCTGAGCCCTGTGGTTCTGTAGTCATTGGTCTGACCTGAGTAGCCCATTTTCTTGGCATGACACACCACAGCAGCAGTGTGCGGGAGACTTAGAATTTTTGTTGTTGACTGGAGCTGGGAATGTTGAATCAACCTCAGGCAACAGACTGGCTCAAGGGATAATAAGCTATGACCCTTGGGCCAAATCTGGCTCACCAGCTGTTCTTATAAATAAAGTTTTATTGGCTGGGAACAGTGGCTCATGCCTGTAATTCCAGTACTTTGGGAAGCCAAGGTGGGCGGATCACGAAGTCAGGAGTTTGAGACCAGCCTGGCCAACATGGTGAAACTCCATCTCTACTAAAAATACAAAAAATTAGCAGGGCATGGTGGTGTGCACCTGTACTCGCAGCTACTTGGGAGGCTGAGGCAGGAGAATTGCTTGAACTCAGTAGGCAGAGGTTGCAGTGAGCTGAGATTGTGCCATTGCACTCCAGCATGAGCAACAGAGCAAGACCCCGTCTCAAAATAAATAAATAAATAAATAAAACTTTATTGGAACTCAGTCACTCCCATTCAATAACATATTACCCATGGCTGCTTTCAAACTACAGTGGCAGAGTTGAGTAGCTGCAACAGAGACCATATGATTGGCAAAGCCTAAAATACTTATTATCTAGCCCTTTTCAGAAAAAGTTTGCTTACCCCTTGTCCTGAATTAGTAGACTATATATTTTTAAAAATTTGAATTAAAGCACAATATTACAATTCTGAGTGTTGGAGAATCCAGAATGCTTGGGGCAAGACCTAAGGCTCTCATTACAAGGATGGCAAAGACTTGAAGCTTCAGCTGAAGGCTGATGGTTGGTAACTGCTGCCTGGAGGGTTGTGTTGGAAAGGACTCTGAGGCTGTGTCTGGGCTGGCGTGGGCATTTCCAGAGAGATGAACACTGTGCCATTATTAATTCAAGGAGCACCAGCCTGGGAATTGAGCTTGGCAAACCCATGCTCTTCTTCCTCAAAGGTAAAATAGTATCCAGGGACAGCTTGGCACTGCCCCCGATGCCAGCCTTTGGCGTTGCTGAGGTTGGAGCTGTAAACAAACATACCCTTACTGGGGTGAGAGGGAGGTGAGATTCAAATGCCATCCATGCTGTGACAGTAGCAGATAACAGGCAGGAAAAGCCAAGGTCGTTGGGCTCCAGCTCCAGTGTTAATTAAAGCTCCCATGCAGTCATGTGAGGCTGGCAGTGCACTGGTGTTTGTTCAGGAGAGCGTTTCATGGACAGTTTCCCGTTTGGGGGAGAACAGTATTATTAATCTGTGCAATCAAAATGCTGGCTAAAATGTTCCGAATCACTGAAAAATGAGAAACATAGGATGTGTGACCCAGCATGGTCACTGCAGAAAGCAGTAGACGGTGCGGCTCCTGTCATTTGAATATAGCCCTTAGACTGTGGTTTTTGAAAGTTGAAGAATCTTAAGCCTACCTGCCCATGATGTCTAATGGCCTGTAATTCTGTAATCCCAACAAATGCTCTTCCTCAGTGATCCAAATAAATTCAGGTAGTGGAGTGGTCTTCTGAAGCCCCTCGTCCATTCCAGTGAAATGTGCTGTTGAAAAGGTGTATGCAAATCTACTTTCTGGAACTCACATATTTTAAATGCACCAAGAGTCTGTTACTCATGCTAAATCTTTATAAAACACATTAGCAACTTTTGTATAAATCCAGAGTTTTAGGCGCTGCACGGCTTCAAGGTGAGGAATTACCTGTAGTCTGATATATGTTTACTTCTCAAGCTGACTTTCTCCACTATAAGCAGTGCTTAAACATCCCTAGGGCCACTGTTCTCTGGTAAAGTAAATATATATGGAGAATCCAGTAAGGTGTGCGTTACATTATTAGGCAGTAATCCCTCATACAAGTCACTTAGTATCTCTCCCACATTCAATGTTTTGGCCTTAATTGATTTTCCTTCATACCATGGAAAAATTGCCAAATTGGTTCTGGCTGACTAGGTTTTCTTTTCATTTCAAATAATGATATAAGCCATTTAAATTGTATAAACCCTCTAAACCATATCTCAAATGCTGAATATTCAAAAAATATATTTTATGACAAGTTTGTTGAGAATTTATTTGCATAAAAATGCCAGTATTTTTCTGCTGTGTCCCTAGAGATATACCACCCCCCAGATAAAAGTGGGTGGTAGGCAAATGTGCTACAGCTCCTGGGAAATGGATCATGAAGAATGCGGTGTGCTCAGCGGCCAGAGGGGCAGTGTGGCCTGAGTCTGTGTGTCTGAGTTTGTGTGTTTTGAGAACAAGAGCAGAGGGCATTCAGATGTAGAATTCCTCCACGTCATTATCCCCGGGGCCAGCCGACCCTGGGGGTGGTGGCACATCTCCATCAGTCTGCTTGACTTTGGGGGTGTTGCATGGTAGCTGTGGGGAGTCTGTGAGGGTGGAAGTGCTGGGAGCTGGGGGAGCAGCACCAGCTGTCGCTGAGGAGCTGGAAGACCTTTTGGTGAAGAAAGGGAGGGAAGCCCAGGAGGTCTCTGTGGTCACCCTGCTGACAGCGGGCAGTGGTCCCTCCCTGGAATCCTTGCGAGCCACCCAGTGGCTGCTGCATCTTTCGGAGGGGAGGGGTGTCTCCACTGTGCTGCAGAACCTACTGGGTGCAGAATATGCAGAGACCACAGACAGGTCCGAGGAGGAGAGCCGCAGGCCTGTGTCCACATCTGTCTCCTGGGCCCCCTCTAGGTCATCGATCGAGAGGAGGTAGCCATGTCTCCACTCTGATGCCCTGTGCCCTGGGGCACCTGTGTTTGAAAACCACTGTGGTTCAGCTGAGAAGGCCAGGGAGGGGCCTCCCGTGGGCAAACAAAACAAGGACTTGCTTCTCTGGAAAGACCAGGGAGGGTTGGGGGTGCTGTTGGCTCGTCCAGCAAATTCCTGCTGGTGCCCAGGAGGCAGGCCTGTCCGGATGGGCCCCGGGTGAGGACTGTTGAGCGGGGATTGCTGGCTGCTGCCAGGTGTATGGCTTGGTACAGCAGTGCTCGGCAAAGGAGTGGAATGACGTTTCTTCTCGGAGGAATGATGCACTCTGCCAGGTTTAGGAAACTTCTTATGCACCCTCTGTGCCTGTGGGGGGAAGGCAGATCACATTAGTGCAGGATGGGAATTGTTAAATCCATCAGGAAACACAGTTACCAGTCATTGGAAGCTCCTGGCAATGTCATGGCAATAAAGCATTACCAGCATTACCAGCTCTGCAATCTCTAGAGCAAAGACAGAGGTAGCAGAGCTTTGAGGAGCACCAGACAGACTTTTCAGTCTGAGGAACCATCTCCGAGGCCAGGAGGAGATTCAGCTCCTTATCACAATACAGAATACTTTTTAAAGCACACATGCCCATTGCGCTCAACAATTTGGCAAAAAGAACACGGGCCTGGCTGAGCAGGATAACAGAGATAAGAATGATCACAAAATGCAAAAAGAATGCTTGCAGGTTTGTTTCCTTCCAACCAAAGAATCACAATGTGCCCACCTGATTGACAGACACTGTTTGGAAATGTTCCTGATGAGAGGACAGAAGTGATCAGGATGGGCTATGCACAGACCATTTCAGACCAGATCCACATGGGATGTGATTCTAGTACATGCATGATAGCCAGGACACAATCTTAGGGTGGGGTGGTCCATGGTTCCAGACAGTAAATCCTCCATGAGTGAGGGGCTATTGGGGTTAGCATTTATCTACTTGTTGCTGTAACTACTGATTTCTCTATATACGACGCCTTTCAGGAACCGTGTACACGAAAGGGAGCTGCCACCTGCTGACTGATCCTGCAGATCCTGCAGGGGTTGGATGAGAAGCTTTGCCCTGTCATATCCTAGCCTGTCCTTCTGGTCCAGCAGCCCTACCCAGCCCTCACTGCAGCTCACCAGTAACCCGTTTCTGTTGCGCAGAACTGGAGACCTCTCTTCCAATGCGCGTTTGCACCAGGGTCTACTTCTCTCAGATTCTCTCTCTGGTCTGTGTCCAGGCCTACAGGCCAGAACCCAAGGCCAGCCTTACTATCCATCCAAGGTTTCAATTAAATAATGGGTTTCAGGACAGTCGGTCTGGCTTGACTTAGTATATATTAATAGTATCTGATTTACAAATCCCTGAAATAAGAAAAAAGTTCTAACTGGGGTTTACTCCAAGGGCTCTCTCCTGGCATCCAGCAGGAATGAAGAGTTACCCCTTTGGGATGGAGTAAGGAGCAGCCCCAAAAGGCCTGAGAGGTGTCACAGCTGGGTGGCAGATGGGGAAACAAACCAATTTTCTTAATCATTTGAATTGGCTGAATAAAAGAGAAAATAAGTCATGAGGCTAGGGAAAGAAGTCCTTGGGGTAGGGGGAACAATGTTGATTAATTCAAATGTCTATCTTATTTTTTCCAAAAGCCAATTCCCTTGGGTGCCCTGATATCATTTTCTTTCTTGATAAGTATGCATCACCTTGTAACTTCTGTCTTCAAAGTCTTATTTGAGAACATGCACTTGGTGAAAATTTTGCAGTCTGAATCTGCCTGAAAAGGAAGCCTTTGTGGTTATTGCTTTATGAGGAGCAAAAGGTCAAGGTTCCCATACAAGGAATGCCAGGGGACGTCTAAATCTTCCCACTGTCAGGGAATAGGGGACTGTTCAATTTGGCTTAAAATCAGGCACAACTGATGGAGGATGAACATTGTGTAGTTTTGCAGAGATTTTCATGACTGTGCTTGTTTAACAGAAATCTATCTGTACTCTCTTATTTTTACCACATGATGAAGGTAGGAATCCAGACAAACCTTACATTCTGCTGCTTTGAAGAGAGATGGTACCTGGTCTTTTTCACTGGAGGGTGCCCACGTGCACAGTGGAGCTGCCTGCTGGGTGGGCGGAATTTGAGGCTGGCACGGCACTGTGAATAACGGCAGGAATCCTGGGCGGCAGCAGGAGGCAGGTGGCTGAGGAGTCTCCACGTCCCTCCTGAGGCCTGGAGCTAATGTGCATGCAGGGTTTGCTGGGCAGATCTGGTAGTATTCCCTGGCTCTGTCCAGTGGCAGAGGGGTCAGTTTCTAAAAGTGGGGTCTTGTTGGATTTACAGAGAATTTGCACCTGTGAAGGTTGGAGCTCCTTTAAGTGCGGTTCCCCTGGTGGTGGTTCCATCTCTGGCCTCTCTTGTGTGCTTGTCTGCTGACCAGAAACACTAGAGGCTGAGAGGGAGTTACTTTAGATGTTTCCAGAGACTCCTCCTCAGTGGACCTTTTTAGAGTGAAACAGGAACCTGAATCCTCCTCACATGGAAGCCTCCCCCTGGCTTTCAGCTCTTAGGGGCTGCCCTCCTGAGCTGCTCCAAGCCACAGCAGTGATGTACTGGTTCCTTTCTTTCTCTTCGAAGCAGTACAGGCTAGCTGCCTCCCTGGAATCCAGAAGCTCCCTTCTTTCTATTTAAGGAACTTTAAGGAACATAATAGTGTCACATAAATTAATGTGCTGAAGGCAACCAGCCCGGGAAATTTACTTATGTCCCTAAAGTCACCAAAAGATTGGAATTCAGAAACTGATCCAAAAGTTTTTCCTGCACCTTTGAGTGCAGTTTGCAGTTGGGGAAGCAAAGCGGTCTGCAGTGGACCACTGAGCCAAAGCACCCTTTTCAAGGATCTGGGTGTCAAGAGGCTCATTCCCTGGCACATGGATAGAATCCTTTCTCTCTCCCTCCCTCTCTCTTTTTTTTTTTTTGAGACGGAGTCTTGCTCTGTCGCCCAGGCTGGAGTGCAGTGGCCAGATCTCAGCTCACTGCAAGCTCCGCCTCCCAGGTTCACGCTATTCTCCTGCCTCAGCCTCCGGAGCAGCTGGGACTACAGGTGCCCGCCACCTCGCCTGGCTAGTTTTTTTGTATTTTTTAGTAGAGACGGGGTTTCACCGTGTTAGCCAGGATGGTCTCGATCTCCTGACCTCGTGATCCGCCCGTCTCGGCCTCCCGAAGTGCTGGGATTACAGGCTTGAGCCACCGCGCCCGGCCAGTCTATGGCTTACCTTTTTGTTCTCTTATTGGTGTCTTTTCATGAACAGAAGTTCTTTTTAAAGTCATTTATCTTTTTTCCTTTAAGGCTGGTACTTATTGTGCTCTGGTTTATTTCTTTATTTCTTTAGAGATAGGGCCTCCTTCTATTACTGAGGCTGGAGTGCAGTGGCACAATCATAGCTTACTGCAGCCTCAAACTCCTGGGCTCATGTGATCCTCCTGCCGCAGCTGCCTGAGTAGCTAGGGCTAAAGGCATGTGATACTATGCTCAGCCAATTTTTTTTTTTTTTTTTTTTCTGGTAGATACAGAGTCTGGCTGTGTTTCCCAGACTGGTGTTGAATTCCTGGCCTCAGGTGATCCTCCTGCCTTGGCCTCCCAAAGCACTGGGATTTCAGGCATGAGCCAACATGCCTGGCCCCTTGCTCTATTTTAAAAACTTTTTGCTACTGCATCCAGTAGCCATTGTGAACCAGGATTCCTGAGTACTGTGGATGACCACAAGTAGGAGAGAAAATAAGCCACTCTTGATTAAGCCACAATTCTTTAGGTCCCTGTCATTCTCAGTTGAACCTGAGCTTACAAATTACCTCAACAAATAAAAGACATTGATATATCTAGAGGAACTGGGTTAATTGTTATATCTTCACTTAGTTCTGTGAGGCTTTTAGAAACTGGGTTGCTTGACGTCTGACCCTGCAATTATGTGTTTAAACAAATGTTCAGTTTTGTACATAGCAAGCACTCAATACATTCTTGAATGAATAAATACAAAAACACATGTGAGATACAAATACATATCTTCTAAAATAACTTAAGGTAATTTCAAGGTACTTATACATGTGTAAGCATATACCTATATATCATAAGTCATAAATACCAATAAATATTATTTGATTTTAACAGAAAAAAGTTATGAGGACTCTGATATTTTCGGGAAAAGCAGTAGCCACATCTAATGATAAAGAGCAACTTTTCAAATTAAAAAATCTGAGTAGTTGCCTCAGGAACCAGCTTTGTTTAATACTGGTTGAGTATACCTAATCCAAAATCCGAAATCCAAAATGCTTCAAAATCTGAAGCCTTTTGAGTGCTGACATGATGCTCAAAGGAATGCTCACTGAAGCATTTTGGATTTTGGATTTCCAATGCTCAAGTGATAAGTATGATGTAAATACTCCAAAATCCAAAAAAATCTGAAATCTTAATCACTTCTGATCCCAAGCATTTCAGAGAAGGGACACTCAACCTGTGTCAGCAGCGACTCTTGGGAAAATGTGGCAAAGATCACAGGAGATACTATAGATACTATTAATAAACAGAAAAGGGCGGGGCACCTAGAAGTTCTAGGAAACAATCTGGATATTGATCTGACGTATATTAAAAAGCTATTCACTTAAGGAGGAACAACAGAGAAAATCAAAGTTGCAGCTGAGGACCCGGAGCTGGTACCAACAAATCTAATGATAGAATCTGTAAAACTTGAAAGAGTATCATGCTCGGGTGCAAGCTTTCTCTTTGTACAAGTTCTGCATCTTTCCCCAAATAATTTATTTTTGGTGTAATTTGTGAATTACCCTGCCCATTGGCTGTAAAACACAGGAGTAGACAGAACTGATTTTTATATTAACAAAGGATCAGCAGAGTTTCATTAAGTATCATTGATTTTAAGAAATTTCAAGAGAGAAATATCCTGTGATATAGTTCAATGACCAGGAGGAGTTGACAGAAATGATTAACAATAACTTAGGTTAAAAATCCCATTCTTACTTTATTTGAACAACAAGAGATAGAGTATTTTGTTTTTGAATTATCCAGATAATTTGTTCAATTCTCCAATTTAATTTTCTATTGCACTAAGGGTATAATGCTAGCTTGTGGGACTGAAGTTTAGCTAATTACTGCATTCTAGCCCAAAGGATTCAAGTTAAAAAAAAAAAAAAATTATGCCAACACAGTGTTACATGCCTGTAGTCTTAGCTATTCAGGAGGCTGAGGTGGAAGGATCGCTTAAGCTCAGGAGTTTGAGACCAGCCTGGGCAACATAGCAAGCCCCTGTCTCATTAAAAGAAAAATTACATGCATACATATCTATTTGGGAGCCTGCCTGGAATCTTGGAGATTCAGTTTAATCCCAGTTTTCTCTAGCTCAGCACAATTGACATTTTTGGCTAGATAGCTCCTTGTTGGGAGAGCTGTCCTGTGAGGATGTTTAACGGCATCCCTGACCTCTGTCCACTAGATACCAATAGCACCCTCGCTACCTCCCAGTTGTGACAATCAAAACTGCCTCGGGATACTGCCAAATGTCCCCTGGTGGAGGAGAGATGCCAAGTGCCCCCAGGTGAGAGTTGCTGCTAAGCTTTTGTATTATGAAAATATAATGCCCTTGCATAAACCTGGGGGTGTAAGTTCTGCGGTAATGCCTCCCTATCATTTTTTGAATTAAAATTTTATTTTATTTTATTTTATTTTTTATTTTATTTTTTTTTTTTGAGACGGATTCTCGCTCTGTCGCTTGGAGTGCAGTGCCGGATCTCAGCTCACTGCAAGCTCCGCCTCCCGGGTTTACGCCATTCTCCTGCCTCAAGCTTCCTGAGTAGCTGGGACTACAGGCGCCCGCCACCATCGCCGGCTATCTTTTTGTATTTTTTAGTAGAGACGGGGTTTCACCGTGTTAGCCAGGATTGGTCTCGATCTCCTGACCTCATGATCCGCCCGTCTCGGCCTCCCAAATTGCTGGGATTACAGGCTTGAGCCACCGCCGCCCGGCCAAATTTTATTTTATAAACTGATATGTAAACAGACTTTTAAAAACAAAGTATACATTCGTTCTACAAAGCTTATAATGGGGGAAAAAAAGAGGTTTACCCTTATCCAGGTCTTATTTCTTAGAGCAGTGCTGTCTATAGAACTCTGTGCAATGATGTAAATGTTCAATATCTGTGCTGTCTGATTTGGCAGCCACTAGCCTGCCAGTTCTCCCCAGAGGGGACTCCCTCAGCCTCCTGCCTGGGCAGCTGTTAGGAACCTGGCAATCCCAGAAGTGCAATACAGAATTGCACTTCTTCCTCCTGGGCCCAGTATGGCACTCCCACCCTTGACTGTGCTTGGTGTCCTGTGGTCTAGGTCTCTGGTCCATCTTTCCAGAGTGTAAGCTTTGACCTTAAGGGTAAGAGGTAGCTGATCTGGGTGTTCAACTGGTGTGTGTGTGTGTGTGTGTGTGTGTGTGTGTGTCTGTGTATAAAGCTTTATTTACAAAAATAGGTGCTGGGCCAGATTTGGCCTGTGGTCTTTAATTTGTTGACTCCTGTCAATTGCTTTCTGTACAAACTTCTAAACCAATTTTCCCACTCTTTCATCTAGGCACAGACACTGTCTATTTCCCATTTAGCCCGGTCATCTCCTTCCTGCTGCTTTCTTAGGGCCCAGGCCTGCAGCATCAAGTTTTGGCCATTCAGTGGCTCTGAATGATAAAGACAAGAGACAATCAGGGCAGGAGGGAAATGTGGTTTGGGGACTCTTGATTTGGTAGGGAGCAGAGGGGAGGTGTGCCCCCAAAGCCAACCTACTGACCTCATGTGCCCCCAACTTCCTTGTAAGAAGGTAGGGGGAAAAGGATATTCTGGTTTTGCTGAACTGGGCCACCCAGCCTGCTTTGAAGAGGGAAGTGGCTGGTCTCACAGCTGGAGCTTCTCTGAACTTTAAGTGTGAGATACTTACCACTGTTTTTGCTTTTTGGCCTGGACTCCAATCACTAATTCAGAGAAAAGTGAGCCCCCACTACTTGACATAATAAAAATGGATTACGAAAACTCAGAAGCAGTGCTACTGCAAGGCTGAGCTAGCTGACCATGTCAGAAAAGGATCCACGCCTAAACTGTGGTAACACCAGTGAGTCAAGTCTCCTCAACACTCTCAAAACCTTCCACTGGACTTGGTGAGGTTATATTACTGCCCAGACTGCAGCTGGGCATCACAGTCCCCACCTAACCATCCTCCACTCTGGCCACCCACACCATCATTAGAATCAGTGAATACACGTATTTGCCAGGAAAGATACTGGCAGCATCCTCAAGACTGAGATTGTCATGAAATCATGCCAAGTGGAACAGAAATGAGAGCAGAATTTATTGTATTATGTGGGTCAGTACTTTGCAATCCTGGTTGCACATAAGAATCACCCAGGAAGCTTTAAACAACAACAACAACAACAAGAACAACAAAAAACGCTCCAGAGCAACTGAAACAGAATCTCGGGGGTGGGTCCCAGGCATCAGTTGAAAGGCTCCCCAGGTGATTTGAATGAATGTGCAGCCAGACAAGGGCCAACTTTCTGATTTTCCCTTCTGCCTAGCTGACTTTACTTCTCTTGTTCTGGGGCCCTTATCTACTTTTATGGCTACTGAAATTATTTTATTCTGAATGACCTTATATTTTCATGACTATATACTTTTCCAAACTTAAAAATGCGCTTTGTTACTCTCTGTGAACTACACTCTTGCAACCTCCCAAATCCAAAAATCTATGATTGTGGAAAGCTGTAAAATGGAGATCTAGAAAACCGTGCCCCGTCTAATGTGCAGTGAGAAAGCTAGTGGGAGAGGCGGCCCAGCACACAGGAGCGTTCTGTCCCCTTCTGTCTTATCCCTACTATCTTAATTCCTTTAGCATTCACATTTCCCCCTCTTTGTATGCAATTATCTTGGCTAAAGTAGGCTGAACTTGTCCTTTCAATTAACCTCTGTCTGGAAAATGATATGGATAATGGAAATTCCAGAGAATGAATTTCCACTGCCACATTTCCCTCTCAATAAATTTTTATTTTGTTCTTATCTGCAGATCTGTTTAAATAACAAAACTTGCTTTTTAGCCTTGAATCCTCATCAGTTCCACCCATCTCTATGGCTTACATAAGTTTGCTTTTGCAGTATTATCTGTTAGCTCACTTAAAACAGAGAACTATTATATTTGTAATGCTTATGCCAAAAACACAGGCTGCCTACATCAGAAGAGATCAACTAACCACCCACAGGACAAAGACTCAGGCTGAACAAAGGGCCCATCCAGCCTTCCTCAGAATACATGGACGTCATGGCCATTGTAGATTTTAAAGAGTAACTATAGATCTAATCTTTTCCATAAATCTGCCTAAGGGGGGAAAATGTTGATTGCTGAAATTAGCCTTGTACTAACAATGCCTCTTCTCAGCAAATAGAATTTAGGACACCTCAAAGTTTTGTGGGTTAGTAAGATTCATGCCAAGAATAAGTCAAAAACTCACTGTGGCTATTCTATTATCTGCAAAGCAGCAGTCCTTAGGTGCTCTCCTGGCCAGAATTCTGTGTGGGCTTTCTTGAGTGGTAAAAAGCAAGTAAGAACATTATAAATTTTAAAAAATTCCTATCTTTGAAGTGCATAGTATTTAAGACACAAATGCAGAAACAAAAGGACCTAAAGACAGGACAACTTGACAGATGTTCAAAGAATATGTCAAGTAACTAAGCATCTTCTCCAGAGACAAGATGGGAAGAAAGTACATTGTAAGTAATGAGTTATCTCAAGTTTGCATTTTCAGATATGGCAGCAACCTTGTATGTAGTCAGTGGGCTATTGCCTGAAGAAGTACCAGCCTCTTAACCTGCTGGGGACCCTTAAGGCTAGAGGATGATCTGGGTCTGGGGTCTCTGATTCAGGCTGGGCCCACCCTGGAGTTGCAAAGGGCCTTCAAAGAGACAGGCCAGAACCCCACATCCACAGGATCTGGAAGAACCCAGAGTAAACAGGACATCTCCAGGAGCACTGTGGGTGAGAAGTGGCCCCCAGAACTGTCTCACTGATTCTAAACTCACCCAGGACAGTATTTGGGTCCTGGGATCCTGGCTGTACCTGAAGTAGTCCTGGCTGGGATTAAACTAACCCTCCACAAGATACCTAGGGTGGGTGTTTATATAATCAGATAAAATTCTGGAATATCAAGGTAGGTTTTCTGATCTGCTTTTGGGTACAGAAAAAAAAATCAAAACAATACTTTTAAAAATTAACATTCAATTAATTAAAGTTACCAATTTCAAACCCAATTTTCCCTTAAATTGATTGAGTTCAACTCACAAATCTTATTCTATTAATAAGTCTAGCAAATGTTAACAATTAACAATTATTTTTAAAAGGGCTATGTAGCTTAATTTCCTTTAACATCTTAAACTTCATTTATACATTTAATGTTTTGATTTTCTTTTTAAGTAGTTCAGTGGTCTCATTAATAAATAAAATCTTTAAAGTACTTAAGTGACTCTTGTAAATCTAACCAATTCAACATACAAACATGGTGACAATTAGGTCCTCTTAGCTGTTCCAATGTTACAAATTTACTAAAGCTTTGCTCTCATATCCCTTAACTTAAAAGTACAAATCTAAATCAATTCTCAACTACATTTTAAATTGGTATCACAAGGTTGACCTCTTGTCTTAATAGGTCAAATTCTCTGAAACACAACAAATTCTTAAAATACCAAACATGACCAAATTGTTTCTCAGCTACCACAAACTATGTTAATATAATGTATTTTTACTGTATTATTTCTATTCTAAAGTTTTCTGGGATTAAGTGTCCATTAAGGAGGTAATTATATCATTTCCAACAGTTTGGTGTTGCTTTTCTAGCTGACTGAGGTTGCACACAGACAGCAATTCTGGCCAGGGGGTGTCCCAACAAGGAGGGACACACAGCAGCCTCTTTTGTGGTTTCTGTAACAGGGATTCAGAACTGAACAGGGCTGTGCACATGGCCCATCTCTCTGCACTTTACTCAGATTGTGGCTAACTTCCATCATGGCTTCATTGGCTCTGCATGTCTTTGTTTCTCCTGAGATACTTACATCTTTCTCAGTTGGATTCTGCATCTCTCTTGAGGCTTTGCTGCCTCTGTAGCCCTCTGATAACTTGATGTTCCTGAGTTAATGGAGGAGAGGAGCTAGTTGAACCTGGAAGCCCCAGCTGTTTAAAATGTCCCACTTGAGTGTGATACTAAAGGAGCAACCCCAAACCAGCCAGGGCAACTGAAGAGAGAAGCAGGTTTAGGTAAGAAAGCTGCTAACGGTGCTCATAACTTGGCGATCAACACCATTAGACTTAAGCGGATCTTGGAAAGCAATTTCCTTTATTGACATTCTGGGCCCTACAACATGGTGTCGACCATGCACAGGCCTCCTCCTGAGGTCCCAGTTGCACCTGTTTATGCTACAGGACCCTGATCCTGCCACCGGGGTGACTGAGCCGGGGTAACTTACCACTAACAACACTGCAAGTTTATAGCAACTGTAAACTACGACCTAATGAAAAGCAACTAAAAGACTGAGCTGAGCCAACTGGATTCCCCCTCTTCTTAATAGTGTGGGTTGGGTTTTGACTTTCACCCATTTCCTCTAGTGAAAAGGAGATAAAAGACCTTTTATTTTTTATTTTAAAATATGACATTAAGAGAAGGTTATAAAATTATTTCTTCACTCAATAATGACCAACTTCTGGAAACTTCCTCCTTGGTCCTGTTATTTCTTCAGCCGTTCTCATTGCTCCTTTCCATTGCCCTTTCAAAGGAAAGATGTCAGAACTGAATTTGTCCCCTAAGACTGTTTTATTCTTTTGTTTGTCAAGGACAGAAACCCAACTCACACTATTAAGAAAAGAGATTTAATGAACTGGGGAGATGTCCACAACTGCAGGAATGCAGCTGGGCAACAGGATAAGTGGAGCTAAGGGTTCAGATGCAACAAGTCCTGTTCTTTCTCTTCTTTGGCCTTCTCTCTGCAGGTCAGCACCCTTCCTCTCACTCAAGGCAGGATGGCTTTCTCTCCCTGATGGAAAACACAGCTGCTGACCATTCCCCAAACTTTACATGGAAAAGCCAACTTTCTTTCCCAATTCCAATCCCCAATGCCTCGTGACATCTGGTGCACAGATAGTCTTGACACACTGACTACGGCTAGGGAGGCGGGACTGGGTTATTCTGACATGGCACTTCTGTGTGAATAGGGTAGGAGGCTCTCAGTAAAAGAGTACTGAAAAGGAACACTTCAGTTGGCCACAATCTGGAGCTGACCGGTGCTGAATATTAGGAGAGGGGCAGCTGAACCCTTACACTCAGATCGTTGCTTAGGTGGTTCAGTAGTAGCTGTTTCTCTTAAAACAGCTAGATTACATTTCTCATTTACATTGTTTGAAATGAATCAGAAAAGGAGAACGCTTTTAGAAAAAAACTTATTTACATGAAAACTAAGTGACAAGAAATCTATAAAACCAAATTCCTTGGAAATTTATAGGAAATGAGCAGACAGCCATAGCCTAAAGATTTAGGTCTGACTTCAACCCAGCAGTTCTAGGTATTTTCTTTGCTTCTCAATTTCAGGAAGTTATTCTTCTCTTTTGAGGTCCAGAAAAATCTATTTGCAGTTTCCTACAAGTATTTCAGATAAACAATTAGATACTAGGATCAAACTAAAATGACACACATTTAAAAAATTTCAAAATCCTATATATTTTGTATAATATATATTATGTAAACACAAGGGAATATATTTGAAAACAAATGTGGTCATTTCTTCCACAGGAGGTTTATCTACATGCTTCCAGAAGTTTTTGGTTTGGATTACTAGTGGATCTTAGCATGTGTGAGGACAATAATGGCTTAATTCAAGTAACTAAAAATCCTTATGCTTTGGAGGTTTAGTGAACAGTGATTTGAGAAACAGAATCAGCCTCCTATTACAAGTTTTAAAAGCAGGTTGAACCCATTTCCCCCATCAACTTTCCTAATACACTACATAATTTTTATTACAGCTATTGTTTATTATCTGCCTGCCCCTGCTAGAATATAATTTCACTAGGGCAGGGACTTCTGTCTGTGTTGTTTACTGATGATTCTGAGCTCACAGGGCCTGGCACAGAGCAGGCACTCTATAAACTGGCTGAATGGACAACTGGTTAAATTTAGGCATGACAGAAATTCCTCCTGACGTAAAGATTACAGGTCTGTGTTGATGCCAATAACCGCCATAAGGATTAACTATAGTAGCAGATGCTGTGGCAGGACTTTTCTTTTTCCCGAGTGTCACTATGAGGGCAGCGGTGCATGGTAGAAGCCCATGGGCTCTGTGTGAGCAGAGGCCAAGGAACGTGGCTATGCAGGAAGCAGGCCCCCCTTCTCAAGTAGGTGGCCTTGTCTTTCAGGATGATAGTACTCAAGCTTTCCTGCCCTTGCCACTTCCATTCTGACTTACAGACATTTTTACAATTGCTATAAACTTGCAGTGTTGTTACTGGTAAGTCATCAGTCTCCATGGCTCATAATAGGCCCCATCACCTTCTAAAATCTAGTTGTCAAGTTCTGCCATAAACAAACACCTGCAGATGCATCCTCAGAGCATTACTGAGTCCCTGCGAACTGAACCGGCTTTGGGGTTGGACAGGTAGATTCCTGGTCACTAATGCACATTAAAAGTACAATTTTATTTTACAAAGGTGGTTTCAAAGAAAAAAACAAAAAAGGAAAAGAGTACAACTTAGATACCTACTTTAGGAGGACAGAGACGCTGTGTTTGTCTTATGTTTTACCTAGCAGATGACAGTTTTATATATTCTAAATAAAAATCTGGCAATGTTTATTCAGTGGCCTCCACTGGTGAAAGGCCCCCAAAACTATCCCCTAAAAATGGCTGAAAATACGTGCACTTTTCTCCAATGTTTATCATAAAACTTTCAAACATCCAAAAGTGTTAAAGGACAACACCCCTATACCCACCACTTAGATGAAGTTGTCTTATTTTAAAAATCTACATATGCACATATATTATCTATATATGTAAACATATATGTATGAGTACATATGTAATATAATCTGTATAGTTTTTTGGTGAGCCACTTGAAAGTAATTTGTGGCATCTTCTAGAATAATTTATATAAATCCCACAAATGTGACTGAGATGGGCACATATTCCCATCGACCAATCAAGCATCTTGAATTCCTATCTCAGTCAGGAAGGTGATATATTTTGTGGTCTGAAAAGAGGCCCTTGCTGTTGGGAAGGCCCTGGGCAGCCATCAAATTCAGCTAATGGTGGAGCCACCTCTGTGTATTTCAATCCTTAGTGTTTTATGGGCTCTGATGATGGTGGTGGCGGTGATAATGGTAATAACAGCAGCTAATTCTTAATAGTCCTTACCGTGTGCCAGGATTTACCATGCTAAATTCTTTCCCTATATTTTGTTCATTTCATCCCATAACCATGTGGCCTTGACTGTGTTGACTTAGGCACACAAGAACCACCCAGAAGTCCCTTTCCTGCCACATTGTATAGGGTTGGGTGTGAGGTGGAAATGCAGAAGTGGTCATTTCTTCATGCTCTGAAGGTTAGAGTAGGGCTGTCCCCAGTCAGCTGGCTCAGTGCTCCCAGGCCTGCAGCTCCCCAGCTCTCACTAGATCTCCATTTTCAGCTTCACCTGGCCCTGGGCAGGTGTGTTTTAGGACCATGGCAAAGGGTACCAGCTGCTCCTCAGGTCACCATGTCACAGAATTTGAGGTGGTGAGAGACAGATGTGGGTTCCAGCACATCCCAGATCTCCCTGACTTCCCCCCAGACTTCTTTCCCATCTGGTGGCCAAGCCGACCTGGGAAGATCTGAGCCCCAACACCAGGAGTCTCCTTCTCCACCAGCTCCCCTGACTGTGTGCCATCCTTAGGCTAGATCACTGGTAAGCCTCTGAGTGAGCCCTGAGTGGTACAGTCATCTTATGAGGTGCTTACTCATAATACCCCCATTTTACAGATAAAGAAATAGAGGCACAGAGAAGAAAAGCAACTTGCCCAGGGTTGTAGAGCTAGCATTTGGAAGAGATAGGATACAAACGCAAACCCTGGCTTAGAGACCAGTCTTTGGATCATTGTTTTACTAATGCACAAAACAGGAAAAATGATTCTTAGTATCAAGGCTTGAAGATGATACATACACAATGTCTGAACCATGACAGGTGCAAATATACGCTTAATAAATGTGATGGACATCTCAGTTACTCTGATTTGGTTATATGAGTGTATCAGATGGCCACAAGTACTGTGAAAATATGTACAGCTATTATGAATCCATAAAATGCATAAGCCAAAATTTCAAATAAATAAATGGAAGCCACTGCTGTGGAAGATAAACAGTGTATGCAATTTTTGTTTGTTTTTTTTTAAGAGACAGGGTCATGCTATGTTGTCCAGGCTGGAGTGCAGTGGCTATTCACAGACGTGATCATAGAGCACTGCAGCCTGGAACTCTGGGGTGCGAGTGATCTTCCTGCCTCAGCCTCCCAAGTTACTGGGACTACAGGCATATGCCACTACATCTGGCAGGTGTATGCAACTTTGAAGCTGTCTTAAGTTTCAGTTAAGAGATACCTCAAAGCACAGGCCACTGAGGAAGGACTGATGCAGAGGGGCTGACATATAGGCAGGGCTTGAGTTTCTGAGGATGTAGAAGGTGAAAGGTCAGGTTTTGAGGAATCCTATAGGATAATGGAAACATGGACAACTGGCAGGGAGAGGGGGTGCCTTGGGGGTCAACCCAAGTGGCTGCTTTCATCCAGTGACTATAAGGTTTTATTTAAAGCCAATTCTTATTTATTTCCTTTTCCAAAGTTGGACAAATAGCAATTGTGGGCATTAAAACCATTCCAGAGCGAGCAAGACAGCACCACTGGCCTAGAGTACTAATGGGTATAGCTACTAAAGGCATCAGTCACCCTTAACTTTGTTCTTGGCCACCTGAAAAACATTTATGCACCTTCAAAAAATCATAATGGAAGGCCATTTACTGTTATTTTGAATGATTCTCCTAAAAGGACATAATGAGATTCAGCACCCAGAAAAGTTTGTTTTCAGATCTGGATTTTCGTTTTAATCAACTAATGAAAATTTCATTTTTCTTTCTGATTTGGCTTCCAGGAAGCTGAGCACTTAATCCTCAATTCCTTTCTCTGCCCTTGCTATATTTGCTTTCTAATCTCGTAGGACAACTATCCTGCTATGTATATATTTACTGAAATTTTTAAAGATGGCAGTATATAATTTATAAATACCAAATACAGACACTAAGAAGTACTGAAGAAATAAAAACTCAAACTAAACAGGATTATAGGAAATTCCCAAGAAGCACACTGAAGGGACACCATTGACTTGCTTCCTTCTCAAAGGGGATTGGAGAGCTTTGTGTGCCTAGGCGGGGTGCTGTGCTTGTTTCAGCCAGGTTTCCCACCGACTTACAAAGCCCTGAGTCTGAAGCTCATGTAGCACAGGGTTCACTCGGCCAAGTGAGGGTCCCCCTGAGAGGCATGTGGGGCTCCATCTCTTGTTGATCCCATCACTCTCCAGCCAGGGCTGTGCAATGCTCTTGTCCCTGGAAGGGTGAGGATGCACGGGAGAAGAGGCATCTTCAGGGATGTGGTGAGGTCCAGGGGAACAGAAAGGTTGGCAAAGGGACCAACGACCATTCGGGCCCTTTTTCCATCCCATGCTGGGGAATGCACAGAGAGCAGGCTCTCTGCCTGGCCAAGAGTAACCCAGTCTCTTGGGGCAGGGCTGGCATTATGGCAGGCAGGCCAGCGTGGGCTTTTCAGGAGCAGATGGACGGAGCCCCTGTGGGCTGGGCCTGGAGGTCTTCACTCCTTACCACCTCCCTTTGGGGCCAGCGTGTCTCGCTCCCACCCTTGGTCCGAACACCACAGGAGATGTCAGAGTGAGAGGCCCCCTAGTGGGAAAGGCTGTGGCTCCCCACTAAGGACTCGCAGCCTTCCAGCTACACTGACCCAGCAGGGGCTACAGTGGGCCCAGGAGCCCTCTGCCTGACCCTGTGGCTTGGATGGGTGCTTGCAGACGTCTGAGGCCAGTTGATGCTGGTCACGTGACACTAAATTTTAAAGCTTACTGAGAGCCTGCTGTGGGCAGGTGCTGAGCTAGTTGCCTGGGTAAATAGTAACTGGATTCTCACACATGTCCGCTTCCAGACCACCTTGGGAAGAAAGTGACTTCTTTGAGACAACAAAAATCCAAACTAGTAGAACCTAGATTCTTTGGTAGCAAAGCAGGGATTCCCTTCCCATAAAGTCCCAGGGCCCAGGGGCTCAATCTCTCAGCATGAAGCCAAGAACCAGGAGGAAAGTTCCTTAAAGTGAACGTAATGTTTGACCTTCCGTTTGAATGGGAAAGAGGCTGGCAGCAGAAAAGAGACAACTAACCCAAAGGTCTGAAACCCATTTAGGAAAAGGTTCTTCTCCTACATTTTGGGGGATAAGTGAGGAAGAAAAAGAAAAAAAAATTAAAGAATTTAAAGAAAATATTGACATGTAGCTCACATGACAAAATGATGTGGATGAAAATGTACCAAAATGCTCTGTGATGGTGGTTGTATCATGAGTGATTTTTAAAAATACTGTGCAACTTCCAAAACTTTTTTTGGGTAATTTGGTTTTATTACTTTCTAATAAAATTATAATTAAAAGTATGAAAACATCAAAAGAAGGATAAATAGAAGCTAACAAAAAAATAACTACTAACATGGGGGAAAATTCAGTGGAGATTAAAGTAGGTTTTTGATCTGGTGTTTGAAGAACAGGCCAACCTGACGAAGCTGGCAGGTCACAGGACAGATAGGATTTGGTCTCTGCTTTGTGAGATCTAGAGCCTGGACTTCTAACTGCTGCCTCCCAGCAGGCATTGGCCATGCCTTCCTGTTTTCCTGGCCCAGGAGGGTATCCCTCCAAAGCCACACCCCACTTCCCTGTGCCATGGCTCTCATGAGCCATGGCACAGAACAATCGGAACCAGCTGTGAACTTGGGGCACAGGGACCCTCTGGTTCATCTTTGTCCCCCTGCAGTGCTGTACTTGGCTGAAAGGAGCTGTTCAAAGAGTTTGCTGACCTGAGCAGCTCCTGGAAGTGCTGGACTGGCCATTTTTGGTGTGGTTTACTCACAGGCACAGAGCAGTTGGCTTGCAGTCTTGTGTCCCCAGGGAGGGGCCCTGCCTGCTGGGCACCACTTGCTACATGAAGAAGCAGCAGCACTTTCTCCAGATCTCCTATCAAACCTCCCTTAGGAAACGGAACCCTGAACACACCAAACTAAATAAGCTAAGTGAGAAAGGAAGGCCAAAAGGGAAAGCTGTTCCAAACTGAGGGTAGAAAACAGTGCTTCAGACTCCTCATCTCCTTCCTCCACCTCAAAGATCTGCCTGCAATCATAGTTTGCTTTTTTCCTACAAGAAAATTACTCTTCCTCTCAGGGCTGAAAAGGTGATGATGTCACTTATACCTGCCGCAGGAATATCAAACCCAGACAGTGATCTGAGAAATGATTTTCTGGGGTGACTTCCAAGCACTCTGGGTAGCCGGCACAGATAAAATGGCCCTGTGCAGGCAATGCAGTTGGCTGAAATAGCGATTTCCTTCAAAGTCTCGGCCTAGGGGCAAGCCCATGGTGGGCATATTAGTATCACTTCCCAGGTCCGGGGACCCTCTGCGCTAGCCCCGTGCCCCATAGACTGCTGTTCGCAGGTGTCTTCCTGCCCCCACATGTGGATCTCCTGCCCCTCAGGTCACTGCACCCCTGCCCAGAAAATACCAGAGCCCAGGCGGGAGTAATAAGGCAAGCTAATGCTTACTGAGTAGCTGCTGTGTATCAGACATCAGGTGCTAATGGGATAAAATCAGTTTGAGGAAGGTTTGTTCACTCTCCAGACACCTCTTGAGACTTGTATTCTTGATGGTCTTACTGAGCCTGTTATTAATGAAGACTACAAATGTTTCAAAAAGTGGCTGTGTCTTAGGTGGCGGTAATCAAACCTGAAGCAGCAGCTGGGCTATCCTGCCCTAGAGTACGCTGTGCCTGGCAAATGTCTAGGAGGGCGCTACTGGCCAGTTTCTGGAGCCGGTCAGAGAGGCAGAACTTCAGCCTCAGCCCACATCTGCTGGACCAGACCCTCTGCAGGTGGAGTCCAAAAGTCTGTCTGACAAGCCTTCCAGGCTTTTATGCCTTCTAAAGTTGGAGATGATGCCAGCACTGGAAATGCCAGGTCTCTACTGGGTCCATGAGTCAGCTGTGCCTCCATCCACTCCAGTCCTACCACTTACCATCTGTAGTACTGGGAAGCAGGCAGTTTCCTGACCTAAGTATCAGTGTGTGCATCTGCAAAATGGAGATAAGGCTGGTAGAAATGCTGAGGGTTAAGTAAGATATTAGATCACACTTAGCTCAAAGTGTGGAACCTATTAAGCGTGCAATTAACATCAGTTATCATATTATTATTTCTAGGGTAAAGGCTTTCCTGCATGAGCTCATTCCCAGGCAAGACCAGTTGGGGAGAGTCTGTCACCACTTCTGGCAGCAAGAAGCAGAGGTGTCATGCCAGGAGGGGGGACCATGGCAGTGTGTGTCTCTGGCCTTCCCAGGGACACTGGCTGAGCCCTCCCCTGGGAGAAGGGGGGCTCTCTCATAGCCACATGGCTGGCCTGGGGATGGAGGACTCCATCAGCACAGCCACCATTTTTTGTGTGTGGAAGGGAAGCTGGCCCACAGGCCTCAGGCTTGGCATGAGGGGCAGGGACAGGGCCCAGGATGGCTACCTCATAGCCTGCTTTACTCTCTGTCCCTGCTTTCAGTGGCTGGAGGTTCCTGCTCACAGCCAGCCAGCAGACACCACGGCCCCAGGAGCCCTCCTCCCAGACACCTCCTTACATAGCTTCCTCCTGTGTCCTATTGCGGGGTCCTCCTCACTCTG
Source organism: Rhinopithecus bieti (assembly GCF_001698545.2). Classification (NCBI taxonomy): domain Eukaryota; kingdom Metazoa; phylum Chordata; class Mammalia; order Primates; family Cercopithecidae; genus Rhinopithecus; species Rhinopithecus bieti. The sequence goes on from NW_016805783.1 coordinate 446,793, forward strand.
CACACACCCAGGAACTGCTTCTGAACCGCCCCCTCTGCTGAGGCTCTCCACTGCTCCCTCAGCCTCCTGCACACACCCCCACCAGTCCAAGGTCGCCATCTCCACCACCTTTCCTCCCTTTCCTTCTTTTATTCATTCCACAAACACTGGGTGTCTAACACATGCCAGACACTGTTAGAGGCGCTAGGGTGACAGCAGTGGGCAAACAAGACCAAGTCCCTGCCCTCAAGCTGCTTGTCCCTGGTGGGGGGGTGGCCAAGCCTGTGATGTGGGCAGTTGCCATGCACTGGCAGCTGACAGGGCTACAGGGAGGAACACAGCGAGGTGAGGGGGACGGGCTGGGGCATCTGTGCCTGAGAATGAGAGAGGGGCAACTACGTTTCACAGCGGGAAGACCGACCATTCTTCCCACAGATCTCAGTGAGCCTCCAGGGAGGGGAGACCTGTGGGGGTGAAGCAGCCAGTGTGTGTTTATCTGGGGAGGGGATCAGGAGATGGGTGCAGGAGAGGTGAGCATGGGAGGTAACCTGCGTTCTGAAGGACCCCAAGTGACACAGGGTCACAGGGAGATGAAAGGAGAGGCAGGAAGTCAGCGGGAGGCAAAGGCAGGAGGCCCTGGGAAGGACTGGGCTTTACTCTGTGGATGCACAGCCGCTGGAGGGGGCTGAGCAGGAGTCACATTATCTGATTTGCATTGTAAAAGGATCCGTCAGCCTTCCAGTGGAGAAGTGCTGTGGGAGCCCAGGGCAGAAACAAGAGGAAATGCCAGTGGCATTTAGAGATGGAGGCAGCAGAAGTGGTGGCAGCAGAAGTGGAGGAAGTGGCCGGGTTCTGCAAGCGTCCTGAGGTAGAGCAAGTGGTCTCCTGAGAAAGGACTCAGGGATGACTCCGCTGGTTTGGGCTTTCGAACTGGAGCATGGTTTGTCTGTTCCTGAGTTAGTTTCTTACCAGACGTCTCTGGCCCAGGGAATATGTAGCTCGGAACCCTGACGGCTGCCCCGGCCCCGTCCTGCCCAGGCCATTGTGCCTTCTGCTCCCTGGGGCTCCCCAGTCTCCCCGGAACAACATCTGCCCCAGCTCGGCTCAGGCATAGGTTCTTCTGAGTAGCCTCTCATGGCATCTTGCTACCCTGGCCACACGAACCCATCTACTCTCTATGTGGTAACAGCTGCCATTCCCGGGTCATGGGTGCTGACCGAGGGCACACCAGAAGCATTCTTCCCGCAGGTCTCAGTGACCCTGCTAGGGAAGAATGACCATCCTGCGCTTTCAGATTTGGAAATGAAGGTTCCCAACACAGTGGAACATGCCCCTAGCCGATCCACAGGAGTCCAGGAGGTGAGACTCTGAAGCCTATGCCACGTGCTGCCCTAGATGAGTTTTGAAGCCACAGCACTGGAATGCTTTGCTAGCTTTCTTGGTTTGCATGTCTGCTATCTCCATTGCTCTGAAAGGTGAAGCCTGGCGTAAGGGGCTGCCCAATAACCCAGACATTAGAGTCTAAAGAGGGTTCGGGGACCCATGAGAGATCCCAGACGGCCCTCACTCCTCTATCCCCAGCTCACACTCATTCATTTTTTGATAATGTAATAACTGAGACAGATAAGATACAAGTAAACATATAAATATACAAGATAGTTGTTATGGGTTGAACTGTGTCCCCTCAAAATTCATATACTGAAGTCCCATCTCCTAGTAACCTCAGAATATGACCTTATTTGGAAATAATGAGTTGTTGGAGATGGAATGAGCTTAATTTGGATGATATCATGCTGGAGAAAGGTGAACTCCTAATCCAATAGAACTGGTGTCCTTACATAAAGGGAGAATTTGGAGATGACACACACAGAGGGAATGCCATGTGAACGTGAAAACAGAGACCAAGCTGGTGCTTCCACACACCAAGGAAGACCAAGAAGGCCAGTGCAACAGCAGGCTGGGGAGAGGCATGGAACGGATTCTTTCTCACAGCCTTTGGAGGAAGCAACCCTGCTGATGCCTTGATTTTGGACTTCTAGCCTCCAGAACTCTGAAACAATACATTTATGTTGTTTAAACCACCCAGTTTGTGGTACTATGTTAAAACCAAGAGAGTAACTTAGAAAAGTGATTAAGTGTGTGAGAAGAAAAACCAAACAGAGTGCTGAGGGTTGGGGAAAGGGAACTACTCCAGGTGAGGAAGGCAGAGAAGGCCCCTCTGAAACTTGGACAATGGGAAGGAAATCATGGAGGAGATCATTCCAGGGAGAGAGAACGGCAGGTTTAAAGGTCCTGAGGCAGAAATGAGTTTGCTGCATCTGAGGAACAGAAAACAGGCCAATGTAGAAGGAGAGTGAGCAAGAAGGAAGGGAAATGAGAGATAAATAAAGCCAGAGAGGTAAGCGGCGACCAGCTGTTGGAAAGCCATAGGCCTTGGTGAAGATCTAAAGGGATTGCAAGGGCCATGGGAAGCCCTTGGAAACTCTGAATCTTGAAAGAGACATGATGCAATGCATCTTTTATGACGACGCACATAAGCACATGCACACAAATGGTCTAGATCTGGAGTGTGCAGGATGAAGACAAAACAAGGCCCATCTCAGGGTCAGCTCCACTTTTTCCATCCACTGTCACTTTCTGCACCTCCTAGTGCAGAAAACCATGTGCTTCACCTCACAAAGAGCAGGCTCTTCTCTGCTTCCCTGAAAAACAAGTTTCTGCCTTGTGCAGTCTTGCTGGGAACATAAAATGACACAGCTGCTATGGAAAACAGTGTCGTGGTTCCTTTCCTCAAAAAATTACACACAATTACCGTATAATCCAGCAATTCCACTTCTGGGTATACACACAAAAGAACTGAAAGCAGGGTGTTGAAGAGGTATTTATACACCCACATTCATAGCAGTGTTATTCACAATAGCCAAAAGATGGAGGCAACTCAGGTGTCCATCCTGAATGGACATGCAAAATCTATCATATTCCTGCAGTGGAATATTATTCAGCTTTAAAGGGAAGGGAGTTCTGACACATTCTACAACATGGATGAACCTTAAGGACATTATGCCAAGTGAAATAAGCCAATAACAGAAAGACAAATACTATACAATCCCACTTACATGAGGTACTTACAGCAGTCAAACTCACAGAAACACATAGTAGAATGGAGGTTGCCAGAGCCTCGGGGAGGAGGGATGGGAAGTGGTCAGTGGGTACAGACTTTCAGTTTGGCAGGATGAAAAAGTTATAGAGATGGATGGTGGTGATGGTTGCGCAAGAATGTGAATATATAAAGCCACTGAACTGGCCAAAATGGTAAATTTTATGTGTATTTTACCACAATTAACAATTAAAAAATAATTCTCTAGAGCCCACATCAGTCCCTCATCACATCCTCAGAGGCATCTGTCTCTCTGTCCTCACAAAACCAGTGTCCCCAGTATTCCAGGAATGATGGCCCAGTCAATCTCCTTGTTGCATGAAGAAGATAAGCAATACCAGTGGTGTGGATGAGATCTGAAAAGCTCTCTGGTGACGACAGTCCCAGGCCTCTGCCTGGCAACTTATTTCAACTGGTAATAATTCTCTATGTCAGGTTTTCCTGCCTTTTAAGCCTTATTAAAAACCTTTAGTTGAAGCTCTTTTCTCTTTCTACCTTCTAAGGACCCAAGGGATAGTGGTGAGCATCTTTTACAGAAGAACTTTTCCATAGACTTGGAGACCATTGTTAAATTATCTTGCCACTCTGAAGACATGGAACTACCTGCTCTCACCATTTTCCAGCCTAAAGGTACAGCCACAATCTCATTGTGGAATGGAGCTTTGGGTCCTCGGACTGTGCTTCTGTCTGTGTATTTTAGGGGGCCCCAAGTCACTTCTTAAGGAGAACTCTGGCCCTGCTCACAGCACTCCCATAGCAGGCCTCCAAAAGAGGCAGGCGGCCTTCCATTCAGGCCTGTGTTCCTACCAGGCTGCTTGGAGCTCCCTGAGAAAGGAACAGTGCACAACCCTGCATGGCCGAGTTGCAGGACGCATGAGCCTGTCCTTTACCCATCACATAGAGAACAGGCTCCAGGAACCTGGCTGGGAATAAAAAAGGCAAACTCACTGACACTAGCTACTGAAAGCCTGGCTGAGAGAAACAAATGGTGGGAGAGTATCTGAAGGTGCATTCTTCCCTCTGAGATTAAGCAAAGCCACCAGGAGGTGTGAGTGGGGGCTACTCTGTTTGCCCAGCCTCCCCCTGTAAAGCAGCTTTTCTGAACTACATCTGGCTGGGCATACCTGGCCTCACTGCAGGCATCAGGTAAGAAAGCCTTGTGAGTCCCCTGCTGTGTTATTCGAGAAGTATGGCTGAGCACAGGCTGTTGACACCACTGAGCATGTGAGATGCTGGGGGATCTCTGCTTCCAGGACTCTGAACTGGGACTACTTGTGCATCTAAAGCATAGTTGATTTTTTCCTTCGTGAACTCTGAATCATATCATTGATGATTTTTCATTTTGCTTTTGCTGCTACAAGAACTCCAAGTCAACTTTGGGGCTTATTTCTGGAAGAGTGCTGGCGGATAGAACTTTCTGCGATAAGGAAAATTTTGCAACAGTGCTATCCAGTACAGTAGCCACTAGCCACGTGTCTAGTGCCAATGAGGAATGAAATTTTAATTTTAATTTTAATGGCGACATTAACTATGTAGTAGTGGCTATCATTGAACAGTATAGCTCTAGAAAGTATATAGGAAATGACATGCATTTTGGATGTCACACTTGGTTTATCTAATTTTTCTATCAATATTTGCCTTCTATTTGAAATCCCTTTGTATATAATTGTTATCACTAATCTTCTTTCATGGTATATATCTTTGCCAGCCATCTTAAACATAGTTTTTTAAATGTGAGATCCACTTATAAATATTATAAAAAGGATAACATAGCCATATGCCCAATTTTTTTGGACTAGAAATTTCTTCTCCCTCCCCCTTTCAGGTAATATAGAGTAATTAAGATGTTCATTTAAGTGGAGGGAGTCCCAGGGTGGGGGAGGAAGAATCTTTTCTTTGGATTCTGTCTCTGTTATTTTTTTTCATCTGTGCTGCTTATACAAACGTTAAATTTGTGAAAATTCACTGAGCTGTATATTTACACTGCAAACTTTTTGGTATATACATAATTAATAATATTCTTCAATGGAAAGTAAACAAAAACATATAAGGAGATGTGTTCAAAGTGGAATGTCAGTTTAGTTCTATGGGGGATCCGGAAATATTCATAAAGCAGTCCTTGACGCCACAAAGCCATAGTTTAGTATCATCAGGCATCAGTGCAAATTTCTACAAAATTCTTCCAGGGGGCACCAGGAAGAACTGGGAGCATGTTTGCTGACAGTGAAGTGAAAATAACCAATGGGAAGACTCTTTCATGCCCCCTCTGCTTTTTCCAGAGGAATCTTCAGCCATACCTGATGCTAGTAACTCCCCATCTACCTCTCTGCCCTTCCCCTATGAATCAGGCAATGCCAAGAATGAGGGGAAGATACGTTTCAGGAGGAGGACAGCTTTCTTTGCATTTTATCTGATCTCAGTAAAAAAATTTCCAAATTCTTACAAGGCGCTGAGTTGATCCCAGAAAAAAAAAAAAAAAAAACTCAACTTTTCTTCTCTGGAGGAATTTAAATGGGAGGAGGAAGTCCCCAAAATATGGAACGTTAAGTCAGTGGTGTAGGATGAGGAAATAAATGCAATCTTTCTGAACAAAAAACTATATTTTAAGAAAGCAACTAAAAACTACCCAATTGAGATTTTCTTCAATACATAGCTCCATTCAACTAAACAAAAAAATTTATCTTAAACATTACAGTTCAAAATGGCATTCAGGGAAGATACATTGCTAAAGAGAATGTGGATAGAAAGGTTCACTCTCAACTGTTCCTCCCGCCAAGACGTAACTACCTTAATTTTGCTGAAGACTGAAATATAAATTTTTACTTTGAAAAGTAACTGACAGAGATGGGCAGGTGTGGATCTCATGCTAGCTATCTGCACTGATGCAGATGAACAGGAACCTGCTTGACATTACCAAGAATCTTGGGGGAGGAGGTTATGGGTCCTTTCTGGCCACATTAATTTAATTCCTCAACATATTACTATTTGAACAAGGGCCTGCATTCCGGAGTCACAAGATACAAATCTTTTTTCTACTCTTTCATACTCTGTTGCTCTAACTTCAAAAGCCTGCACCTATATGGATTTTATAGCCATTTAAGTGTGTGGATCTTCTTTGAAATATTCTTTCCATGCTTCCTTTGAGTAGAGTCCAGGCCAAGCTTTCATACTGCATTCTCTTATTTATCTTATTAGAAGGATCAGGAGAAAAAAGTTCTCTAATTACTGCCAAAAGGAAGACATCACTTCAGAAACAGTCACGTTCTTTTTGGTCTTTTAGTACAAACAATATCCTTTGCATTTCATTAACTTTTACTTGGTGCAACTGCATTATATTTTGCATAAAGATTTGGCATTCTTCAAACACAGAAGACAATTTTTCTCACATTTCAAAAGGGATTATAGAGTAAATGCTAGCATATTGAATAATAAAACATTAGTTCCTTAACTGCATAGTTCAAAAGGAAGACTGAAAATTATCTAGTTCCTATAAATAGTAAGAATCTCAAGGTGACCTTTCTGATGAGAAATGAGGCCTGGCTATAGTCTGAACCAGTTGTCTGACATGTGCCAAATTCTGACTTCATTTCATGATATGTGGATTATAGTTCTGGTGCTTAAAGCCAAAACCAACAAAAACGATGAAACTTTACCTGAGATTCAAGTAACCACAATCCCTGCCTCTTAAGGCAACGTCCCCCAATTCACTATCAACTTTCCCTTTTCGGGTAGCCAAGTGTGAAAATTGAGACGTCAGAGGTAGAGGCTTTTCAGAAAAATAAAGCCCTATACTCCTGGAACTAATTTGCTTGTTAAATCAAGAAAGCCTGGGTCTGGAAAGCATTTATCAGGTAGGACCAGATGTAGGATGTTCTGTAATACACATGCTGAATTTTGAATTGAGTATAACTAATTATCTCTAATGAGTCAACCACTGGAAGGATGAGAGGAGAAAGGGGGCTGGTAATGAAGCTAAAGAGTTCACCGCAGAAGGACTAGGGCAGCCTACTTAAAATGAATTCGCTCACCCCTTCCAAGCTTAGTGAAACCAGAAGCTCCCAAGGCATCGCTTCCTCCTTAAAATGTTTAACGGGACATCCTTTTCCAAGTGATCACAGGATTTCAACAACCTGTTGCCCAGCAGTAGAAGGTGCAATAGTAGAAGATGGAGGAGGCACCCGAAGGAAGAGAACAGCTATCTCCTCTATGAACATCACTATATATTTTAAAATTTCCAGATAGATGGGCTTTCCTGAAGTTTCTTTGTGGGAGGGAAGAATCCAGTGGTAAAAACTTCTAAGTACATGGGCATAGATTCAGGAATCTTTAATGGCAAACTCCGCAGCTAATAAGCTCATTTGAAATCCCCAGGAGTCATGGGTGTTTAGTGGATGCCCAACAGGGGAGGACAGAAGGGGAATCTGGAAGAATTGGGAACACCTTTGCTGACAGTGAAATGAAAAGAACCAATGGGAAGAGTCTTTCATTCCCCCTCTTTTGTTGGGATCCAGTATGGCCACTTTGACTTCGACTAGGAGCTGGGCAGAGGGTCACTGATCTCTCCTTCCTTGACCATTGCTCTGTGACTGGTACTATAGGGTTTGAGGCAGAGCTAACTGTTTCTCGGGTCCCCTAAACAGACAGACAGGTGTACCCCCAGTACCTGTAGGAGGATCTTGTTCCCATCGTGGTCCTCCGTCTGCCAGCGCCCCTCGCTGATGGGGCTGCAAGGGTTGGGCAGGAGGGGCACGAGCTCGCCGATGTCCCTCACTCGGAACTCCAGCACGGACGAGTCGGTGGGCACCGGGCTCTGGTCACAGGGCAGTCTTTTCAGGGAGAACTGGATGTCCACATCCAGATTGGAGAAAATAGGGAAGATGCAGAAGTCCGCTTTCTTCTGGCTGGGGCTCCTCCGGAGAATCAGCTCGTAGAACCTGAGGCTGTCGGCGTAGTTGTCGTGGCGACAGTAGACAGTGAAGCGCACGATTTCCTTGCCGTAGTGCACTGGCCGGATGGCCCACAGCGGCGTCCCAGGGGCCAGCGTGAAGAAGTCCTGGCTGCAGGGCAGGTAGGGCAGGAACCGGCCGTGCACTCGCTCCGTATGGTGGTGGCGCCAGGGCGGCTGCTGCAGTGTGCGGTGCAGCTGTAGGATCTGCTCTTCGCCGTACTCCTCCTGCAGGAACAGCACCACCGCCAGCGCCGGCTGAGCGCCCTTGGGGGTCTTCCGCCGCCGCCTGCATGCCCGCCTCTCGGACACCCGGAACAGCGGCAGGTCCGGGTGGATCCATGCCAGGACCTTGTCGATGGCCTCCTGCAGGGGCTGGGACTCCCCTGGGTCTGCGATTATATGGATGCTGACCAGGAAAGGGTCCTGCGCCTCTTCAACGGAAAGCTCACCTGGGGGCACACAAAAAATGAATGGATGAATGAATACAATTATGATTATTTCATTAAAGTGTCCAGTGATGACGTGTACAGGCTTGGCAGGAAGAGAAGTCAAATTCTAACTGAACTGACTCCATAACCTGTGATGTTCTGATCCCAAGTTTACCTACAAAAACTACTATGTCAGCACCCTAGCAGCCAAAGAGGAAAGGGCTGTTGCTACGTGAATAGTTTCCAAGCTGGACAGGGTGAGGAGAACGTTGGTCCTGTATTTCATCAGGTTGATCGGTATAGGGAACATTTGACTTTATATTTATGTATCAGACAAATGGAAAGTTAAGTCTGGTGACTTGGAAGGAACAACAGGCCCATTAGAAAAGATGCCATAGCATCTTGTGGACACCATTTAGTATTTCCTGAAATAACTGCAGGGCCTTGCCCTATACATGTTCCCTACACAAACGCACTCCTCTGGTTTGCTTATTTCATTTGTTTATTTTGTTAACACACACTCACGGGCTCCTTCCTACCTGCCTCACAGGGAGTGAGGCACAAGGCAAACGATGGAGGACAAGAGAGACCTGTGCTTGCCCCCTGGGGCTTACTCTATAGACAGGTCATGCCCTGGCTGGTGATGAGTCCTGCCCACAGTGTCCCCTATTGTGCACAGTGTCATGTTGCAGCTGGAAACACAGGGAAGGATGACCCTTGGAGCCAAGCGCAGTGTTTGCTTGCTGTTGGAGCTTCCTGGGGCGGAGGTTAGGGCGGAAGGAAAGCAGGGTGAGACCATGATTGCCCATGAAAGGATACCTTTTGTGCCCCTTGCTGGGCCACGTCCACCCAGAAGCCCACACATCTTGAATGGGTTGGTTACCCTGTGATCTCTGGCAAAACACCCGAAAGTATTGAATTCCAAGCATGAAGTTGACTGTTTAACTTGGCAACACTTTCCCATGGGGTGACAGTTTTTTTGGCCAGACTTGGCATATTTCTAAATCATATAACTATACCTGATAAAAGGCTTGTTCTTTTAAAAGATGGTTCTATTTGCATTTATATAAGTTTTAGGTCTCATTTAAGGGAATTGAGACATCTTTAGGCCAATTGTGATTTAGGGGGCTAGATTCACCCAGAATCTAGATCTGCCTTTACAACACACATGCCTCACAGTATCCACTAGGGGTATCAGGCATAGAGTGATCATGTAGTCAATTGTGTTCTACCAATGTGGTGTGCTTTTCAGAATCATAACCTTGATCAAGTCACAGGATGAAAATTTTTTTGTGGTAGGTAGACATTCCAAGTGGGCTTACAAGTTCATTTCACCATGTGCAGCTGCAATAACATGGTTTTAATTTAATCGGATCAAAACCTGTCTGAATTTTCATCCCAACTCTATTAAGTGTCTCACTTGAAAACAGTCCAGCTTGTGGTCTTCTCTCTCATTCATGCATTCATTTGCACATCTGTTAAGCAATCAGTTTGTACCAGGCACTGGGGACACAAAGAAGCTGGCACTAATTATGCATGCCCAAGCACTATCGGAGTGCATTTACACATACTCTGGCATGATATGCTCCCTGAGAATTGTGCAGTGCACAACATGCACAACCATAGGCAGCAGCCCTCTGAAGACCCATAAGCCCATAAGATGAGAACTTTGTGATTGAGTTGGGAAACACAAACATCAAAAATTAAAATTAAATCTGATAAATTAAAATTAAATCTGATATATGCCTAAAAGGAATACAATGGAATAGTAACTTGGGATGGGGGCTAGATTCTAAAGTCACTGTGAAGAAAAGGTTATCTACAGACACCATTAACACTGAAAGTCTCCCAAATTTCCAATAAAGCACTAACTTGTAACAAGACAAGATGGCCAGACAGACGTTTCTTTAGTTGAACACCACATAAAATAACCATTTTGCTGCAGGGTCATGTATAAGAGAATAGTCTGTTCTTTAAACACTAAACCTTTACTCATCAAACCCTGCCCTTCACTCTACAAGAGGCTTTTGGCAACCTAAGAGGCTTCTGGAACTTAAGGATGACTAAGGTAAGAGCAGAGTCAAGTTTCAGCTCTCCACAATCATGGAGTAGAATGGCAAGTGGAATCCTTTCAATTGTCTTCCCTCTCTTTCCTTCCTGCTGGCTGAGCATGTATTCCCAAATTTGTATGAGTTAAATATGAGCATAAAGCAATTCCAACTTACTACACATGACAAAGGAAGGAGGGCTCTACAGAAGGCTTCCTGGAAGAGGTACCATATGAACTGGGTCTTGAAGGATAAAGGCAGAGAGCACATCCTCTTGCTCATGATGTCTTCAGATGCTGAGGCAATTTGGAAGTGTTTATGAAGGTATAGAACTGTGCAAAAAACAAGCACATTTGGAAGGGGGCCATGGGTAATTCTGAGACATGGCAACAGATGCAGCTGGAAAAATGGATTAGAACCAAGCTGTATGGGGCCTCAGCTCAATTCAGTAGTTGATAAGGGGCAAAGGAAGGTTTAATGAAGGGGTGTTGGGATCAAATTGGGGGAAAGTTGGCTATAGGCAAAATAAGGAGTTATAAGACTCGTGAAGAGTCCAGACAAGAGATGACAAGGACTTGACAGTGTAGGAAATTACATTAGTGGCCTCAGTTCTTTATCCTACTGTGTACCCTTACTTTCTGCCATGTGACTGTGTAGTTCCTCCCACTAAATGGGTGGCATATTTCCCCACCCTTTGATTTAGGATGAGACTATATGCCTAGCTTTGGCCAGGAGAAAAAGACAGCAGTGGCATGTGTTTTGGCTTGCCTCCCTGTGCTCCCAACATTTCCATGAGAAGAACATGCTTGGATAAGCCCACCGGTCCTGGTAAGGGGATGAGACACATGGAACAGACGCACTCTAGCTGAGCCCGCCCTAGATCAGCCAACCTTCACATCCAAAGACACAGGGCAAGAGCCACTCAGGTGAGCATGGTCTAGATCAGCTGACCCAAGACAAATGGGAAATAATAATGACTGTTGTTTCAAGCCACTGAGACTGGAGGTGGCTGTTACCCAGCAGTACTTACAGATCCAGGACAGACAGTCAAGTGGGTGAATAGAAGAGGCATGGATTCACAGGCTATAAGGATGCAAATGGCAGGCCAGGGAGTCCACAGGCCTGGTGCGTGGGGTGTAGGAAAAGTTGGAGAGGAGAATACCTTAATGTTTCCAGCTTGAACAAGTGATCTGATGTGGTTTAGCTGAAATAGGAAATAGAGGAAGAAGGGCAGATTTGTGGGAAAAGACAGAAAGTTGCACCTTGGCCACTTGGCTTGAGACATCCAAATGACTTCGAGGAGAGATGTCCTTTGGCAACTGGAATTTTGTGTTGTGTAGGTGAAGGGCTGAATTTAAGGATGGGCCAGTTACTTTCAGATCATATTCTCATTTTTATGCAGTTATCTGATAAGTGTGTGCCCCCATATAGGCTTGAATCATGAAAATTCATCATGATGGCTAGGAAAACAGAATTCAGAGATGACTCTGGCCCTTTTCTCTGCTTGCCCTTTCTGCTTACCTGGTTTATTTCCGTTTGGTTGAACATTCATGACGCTATCAGCAGAAGTACAGTTGACGCAAAAGTAGTAATGCTGCAATGAAATTTCCTGCCAGTCACTAACTCCAGTAAAATTAGGAGAAAATACCACTTCATCTAAATGGATTTCACTTTTCTCTGGGGCCTTGAACTCCCAACAGTGGAGACATGCAACTTTGCTAAACATCAGTGAATGCTCCATGTAAATGGAAAAGGACAGAAAGACTTTGAACAATCTGGGGATCAAGAATTTTACCTGAAAAAAGTACAGATGATTTCAATGACGGGGGGAAAACATCATGCAAAGTAAAGGAACATCTGGGAAAAGAAGCTGCCAGGGCCACCATGCAGTCCCTTCAAGGTCCTGATCCCACCCCCAGGTGTGCATGTGGCCAGGTACACAGGGTGACATGTTAGCTAACATGGGTGCTGTCTCCATGTTCTACATGTATGAACTCGTTTAATCCTTACAACTACTATAGAAAGGGGAGGTGCTATGATTGTCCCCATTTTAGAGAACAGGAAATTGAGGCACAGGAGATGGAGTAGTCTGCCAAGGTCACACAGAGTATGAGCACTAACTCCAGCTTCCGAGTTCCGTGTGCACCATCAACCCAGGCTCTGCAGAGAAGTGTGCTCGCCTCTCCACTGTATCCGTTTCATAGCAGAGTGGCCAGCTGCCATTCTCCATCCATGTGTGGCCACAGTGGCTCCCGTCTGGCCCCTCTGCACAGCTCTCCCACCTCATTCTCATTGGCTTCATTCCCCGCCAGCAGCCAACAGCTCCATTTCTTGGACACCCACTTACGTTTCTTTCCTCTGGCCCCAGGACTTGGAGGAAGAGTAAGCTAGAAACTGCCCTCCCTGTTGGCACATGCCCAGGTCTTCACATCTCAGCAGTGCCCTCAAGGGCAACTCAAACAGGCCAGCACCACAGGTGGGTGCACAAGTGAAAGGAATGCACAACAGTGAAAGCCTAAAGCATGGCGTGAGCGGCTTGGGTGTGGAGAGGCCCAGGAGAAGGTGGCTTCTGAGACTCCCCAGTGGAGTTGTCAGGGCGCTCAGCCCTGTGCCATCTCTATCAGTTACACAAAGGTTTCCCTGAGAGCAGTAACAAAGACCACGCTGAAGTCTGCATGGATTAGTGAATGTTTACAGCTCCGCAGTAGGGCGAAATGCCCGGCCTCAGAGCAGGGGGGTGAGCTGAAAGGCATGCCACCAAGTACCAGCTCGCCTGGCAGTTTGGGACGCAGCCAAGAGCAGGCGAGCCAGGATGATGAAGACCCAACCCCCAGAGCCCCCTCTGCACTGCGTGAACCAGGGACATGTAAGTGGCTAAGACTCTGCCCCAGAGGAGCTAAGGAGAATGAGCAGCGGCATTAGCATGCTCCGGCCATCACTAGCATGTACCCGCTGCACGTGACCTGAAAACACACAGCAAAGAACACAGAACGCAGCTTCAAGCTGTCATCAAGTGTTAGAGTTACACACCCCCCAGAGAAATGTGCCTCTGTGGAGCTGGATAGGAAACCAAGTATTTGAGGGGAAGGACAGAAAATGTGAATAATTAATTGCCACGAAAAGTCTCTATGCCTCCCTGGAGAAGCACAGACGACATGACTGTGGGATGGGCTCTGACTTTATCATATCTATTACACGTCTTCTCAAAGGAACTAGCGAGCACCTGTTGAATTAGGGTAAAACACAGACCAGAACCAAACAGAGCAGTGGTACAGACTGCCCCAAGGCTGGTGAGAGGATGGGAGCTGCTAGCACACCATTAACAAGGCTTTCAAATTAGTTTGTGTTTTCCTAAGGAGAAGGGAGATTCTTTTTCATTTGATTATAGACAATCAGGCTTTCCTTCGATAACATAAAATGAAAACAGTGTTAAAGAAAGCAGTGCACAAGCTCAGGCCTTCTATGATGCAGAAAGTGTACTATTAGCCTGGGCATTTGTTATATATATATTTTCCAACATTTTACCTCTCATGTGTATCCTGTTTTTGGCCATTTAAATTTAACAGAAAATTAATTTAGACAATAGCAACCATTTATTATGCTCTTATTATTTGCCAGACATTGTCCTACAAGCTTTATGTATACTATCTAATTTAATCTTTAAAGCAACACTATGATAGATGAACCACTAACTGACCCGCTCAAGACCATTTGGCTTGGATCTGTGCTCCTCACCAGTATGTTCTCTCACCTCTCAAGGGCACAATCCTTGTGATACGGGAGATGGAAAGAAATTATTTAGGCATATAGTGAGTGTAAAAGAGCCCTTGGCAGAATTTTGCTTTTAACAAAAAAGCAGCCCCCAAATCATTTCTTTTCTAACAAAGAGCAGCCTGAAAATTCGAGCTGTAGACATAGATAAGCAAGCTGGAAGCTTGCACGGATGAATGCCAGCAGCTGCGCCAATAGAAAAGGGCTACCTGAAGGCCAGGTATGTTCAACATGGAGGCTCCGACTTCCCTGTTCTTTGTCCCCCATGCGTACAGTAAAGGAATAGGCAATATGGCGCCTGCCAGGTAGAGAACCCATCCGCATAATAGAAGATTACAGTGGGGGATGGCCAGATTTTCGCAAGCTGTGCAAATGGCACACCTAGTCCTACCTAGTTTTTTGCATCTTATGCAAATAGCACACCTGCTCCGACCAATCTTTTGTGCCCTATGTAAATCAGACACCACCTCCTCAAGCTCATCTATACAACCCTGTGCATTTCGTGGCAGACCAGAAACCCACTTGGGAGCCCTCTCTTGGCAGGAGATAGCCTTTCTCTTTCTTTCGCTTATTAAAGCTCTGCTCTTAATCTCAATCCTTGTGTGTCCACATCCTTGATTTCCTTGGCGGAAGACAACACATCTGGGGTATTATTCCAGACGAATGACGCCACTTCACTTGGAATCATCGTGTTGGTTTTTCTGCCCCAAATTGGCTGGGGCTCTGAAATCATGGCTTAGCTCCTTCACCCACCTTAGGTGGGAGAGCCTGCTGTGAATGGGCTGGCTGTTTCGCCTGGGTGGGCATCCTCAGCTGGAGTCTTCGGAAGAAGAGGGCAGGAGAGTCAAGTCCTGCCTGTTGACAGACTTCCGGGTGCTGGACCTACCTCAATGCTGCCTGTGCCAGGGCCCCTCACAACCACTCTCTGCAGTCCTGGGCTTTAGATCAGCCGTGCCTGCACTGCCTCTTGCTGCCTGATGCCTGCCAGACTAGCCCTCCTCCCAGAACTGGCCAACTGGTGTGTCCCCAGAGCACCCCCTCCCTAGCAGTGGGCATGTCTAGTTGAAGGTATCTCTCATTCCAAAGGAAATTCCTGGACAAGTCTCAGGATATGACAAGCTCAGGTACCCCTTTCTAGAATTTTTGGGCAACGATTAATATGATTGTCACTTTAGACACAATTTGTCACTCACAATTTGCAATTTAGTTGCATCATCTATTTAATCAAAGAATGTTTACTGAGCACCCATCATGTGCCAGGCACTAGAGGACACAGTGGTGAATAAAACAGTCTCTGCCTTCAGAGAGCTTATAATCTAGTGAAGGAGACAGACAATAAACAAACATATAAGATGAAGCCGGGTAGTAAGTCCTACAGACACTTCACTGAACACACACATGCTCAATGTGGTTTCCAAGGCAGCAGCCGTAACCGTTTACCATTGACTGAATAAACTGCCGTGCACCATTCCAGTGCCAAAATTACTGCCAACTCCCCAGTGCCCAGTAATCCCCCACGAGGCCAACAGACTGTGAACGAGGGCACCTCCAGCTGTTGCAGGCTATTTGGTTTAGGAATCTGGCCCTGGAGCCTGGCTTGAGACCTGTATAAGGTTGAATAAACACCTTATTTGCATTTCTAAAGCCCCCATCAATGGCACTGAGTGGCTGGGGAGCTGGGATACTGGTCTGCCAACCAGACCCATGTGATCCAGTGGCAGAAAACTCAGGTGAGATGGTGCATCACACACACAACAAAGACACATCCGGGGCACCGGCTGACACCATGAATAAAGACCAGATCTGGGCTGGGCGCCATGGCTCATGCCTGTAATCCCAGCATTTTGGGAGGTCAAGGCAGGTGGATCACCTGAGGTCAGGAGTTCAAGACCAGCCTGGTCAACATGGTGAAACCTCGTCTCTAATAAAAATACAAAAAAATTAGCCACGCGTGGTGGCAGGCACCTGTAATCCCAGACACTCAGGAGGCTGTGGCAGGAGAATCGCTTGAACCCC
The DNA here is from genome assembly GCF_001698545.2 of Rhinopithecus bieti. Classification (NCBI taxonomy): domain Eukaryota; kingdom Metazoa; phylum Chordata; class Mammalia; order Primates; family Cercopithecidae; genus Rhinopithecus; species Rhinopithecus bieti. The sequence continues at coordinate 463,140 of NW_016805783.1, forward strand.
AGAGGTAGAGGTTGCAGTGAGCCGAGATCACGCCATTGCACTCCAGCCTGGGCAACAAGGGCAAAACTCCATCTCAAAAACAAACAACAACAACAACAACAACAACAACAAAAACAGATCTGAAACCAGGAGGGAAAAAGGCTCTGGGTGACGACGAACACAAAACTCGCAGTGGGCTGGCCTCCCCACATTGAGGCATTCCCCAGAACGCCAGAAACAAATGCCTTCAGAAATGGGCCTCCAAATTCCTTCCTGGGAGACGCTATTCATCCGGAATGTAATGAATAATCTGCCTTCATCTCTTTTTTTCATAGTTTCAGAAGCCAGTTCTTTGAAACTCTGAACTAATTAAAAATACGTAAGCAACTCCTTTACTCCACCAATATTTACGACAAAATCTCAGACTTTGTTAATTCTTAGTAATTTTATAATTTTGACAAGGCCTGTTGGCCTGCAATTTTGGGCTGTGAAAGTGACAAGGCTGGTCACAGTGCTGGAAATAATGACCTGTGGTGGCAGTGAAGTGACATATAGGATTTTTAACATGGAGATCCAAACTGCATTTATAATACGGATCATAAGGTTCTTCCTCAGCCTGATTTCACAGAAGTGTCCTGTAACTGAAGAACTGAACCTAGGCTGAAATGATTAAGCTAAAGCTTATATTTTCATTTGGCAGAGGAGTACAATAAGGGATCTTTCTGGTCTATAGGCCCTCTCACACTTTTATAAGAGGGGTGGCTTTGCTATAACAGTTATTCGACTGCCCTCTCATTTTTTTTTTATGATTTGCTGCAGAAACAATGTCAGTGATGTGGATGTCTAATTCATATTCCTGAGCTCATTCTAAAACCAGGACACTATTAAGAAAAAAATATATAGAAAGTAAGGCAGATACTTTAGACACGCTGCTGTTTTTTTTTTTTTTTTCCCCTACTCAGAAATGGGACATCCATCTTACTTTAAATGTATTTCTAAGCTTCATTCAGGTCCATCATTCTGAAACATACTCTCCTGATGGGAAAAGGAGGGGGAGCAAAAGCCAGACACTAACCAGAGGAATGACAGACACTTTAAATTTTGACACAGCTTGACAGAGATTCCGGGAGAAGACCAGGAGATTGATATGTAATTAGTCTGAGGAGGTGTAACTGCAGCTAGAAACACTTAAACTTATCTAGCACACGTGTGTAAGTCCTTGGGCTTGCAAGAACTTTGAAAGTTTATGAGAAGGTAATGCAGGCCTGATACACAGCAATGTACCATGCTTAATGATGTAGTAAGACTCCTCTTGCATAAAAATTTGACAGTTCAAAATGCCTGAAGAGACTATATAGCATTCTACACAGAGTCCTTTCTTCTACTCAGTAATTTTAATTCTCTGTAAACCACATTATGTGCTTGTCATTTTCATTTGTAGCAAAGTCATCCTGAGAAAGTCAGGATCTCAATAAATATTGGAGATCTGGAGATGACAGAGCAGGGCTTAGAAACAAGAGGAACAGAATTAATATTCATCTTGTATTAGGAAATGAAAGAAATCTACCAAAAAGAACAAAACAAAAAAGACAAAAGAGAAAGTTAGCCTAAGCCTATCTCAAGGATTTGTTCATCAGGAAACTCCAGGCCTCTCAGTCTTACACTAGAGCTCATGGGAGAAATCCTTACAATTATATTAGTTAAGATTTATTTTAAAAAGGGATTTATTCTGGCAGGATGTTGAGAAATCAGATGGACAATGATTAGCTGTTGCAACTCTTCTAAGAAAAGCCACTGTATATGTGCTTATAAAACACGTCCTGAACGCAGTAGACGCAGCAGTGACGAAATCCAGCATTGGCTTTGCTCATGATCAAATGAGCAATGTAGGAAGTGGATGGAGCCTGGTGCTCTTTTTTTTTTTTTTTTTTTCCTAAAATTCAGTGCAATAGTCAAATATTTTGAAAATTTTAACATAACACTGACAAGTCTCCAGTCCTTGTTCCTAAGTCTCCTTAGAAAATGTGTACATTGGGCCCATTTGGAGAACAAACTTACTGGACATGATGAGAAAATTAAGGATGGGTAAGACAGTCAGTCCAGCCCCCTCATTTTACAACTGAGGTCAGGCCACTTGTCAATGGTGGGTCTAGAAAGAGAACAAACATCTCCCAACTCCCAGTTCAGGGCTTTCTCCTTTATACCTCAGCTGCACCTAGTCCTGAAGTGCCTGCTCTCATTGAAGGCCCCAAGGACTCCAAGTAAGAGGAGCCATAGCTTGTCCTTGCCTTTGGGCCGCTTACAATCTAATTGAGAAGCCAAGACCTTCACATGTGACAAACATAACAAAAATACAAGATACATTCTAAATGATGTGGAGAATGAAATGCAGAAATAGTAACCAAGTTTCCCTCTCCCACCGTTTTCTTAATGGCCTTGGGGCCCTCCAGCTACAGAGTCCTGGCTGTTCACTGCTTCAGGGAGGATGGTAGCAGATAAACTTAGTAATTGAATTTCTGAAAATTTTGTTTTAACTCATAGCAGAGGAAATGGTCTTGAAGGGCAAGTCTCTCTATTGCAAGAGCTGGGCTTTTGGAGACAGAAAAGGCTTTCTCAGCCAGAAAAGGCTAAAAACCTAGAGCAGAGGGTTCACATTGTGAACCGGAAGGCAGAAGAACATGTGGGGCTGCAAGGGCAGCTTTTCCAGCTCAGATGCCAAGTCTGGGCTTCCGGTGGGAGGAAGACAACTGGAAGGAATCTGACAAAAATCTGTATGCCAGAAGGGTTCTGAGAAAGGATCACGGATAGAACCTCCCCTGGGCTGAGCCCTTCAGGCATTGGGATCCCTGAGAAGAGCAGGACTGTGTGTTCACTTATTAGGGGGTGAGGGCAGCAGCTCAAGATGAAGTTTAGCTCAATTATAGAGAAATAAAGCAGTACTGCTTTTATATCTGAGTTGGTGACTGAAAATTCATACTCTTTATAATAGGAGCTTCTTATAGGAGTTCTCAATGAAGAGCAGAAAGTGTTATAATCTAACAGATGGCGAGCCCTTCATCACACTGTCTAATAGAGAGACCTCCAATTTCCCAGTTCAGGCTATCTGTGGCCCTACATGTTTGAGCCTCACTCTCCTTGAGTCTGGGATAATGAAATATTAAATATGGACTTGTAGAGAAAGCCCAGTTATCTCCATAATTGACAAAGGAAAGACTTCTTGTAACTATTCTTGTTACGAAAAGGAAAATCATTCTTCTAAGCACAAGTTGAACTGCTCAGTTTCGCTTCCTTTGTGTGCCAATAATAATGTCAGAAGATGTCAGGGTCAGGTCAAAATAAAAAGGGGAGTGAGAGCATGTGGAACATTCCTTCCCTTCCCGAATCAGGTAATGTACAAAATAGAAGTTTCACAAATGTGGAAGAAGGAGAGAAGGTTTAGAAAGAAGGAAGAATGATGAGATCATCTTATTTTGTAACCTTGAAAAGATATGACTTGACTTTTTACATCATATTTTTCAGCTACTTCCAACTTGTTATTCTATGGAGGGGTTAAAGGCAGCAGTATGGATGTTGAATAAAGATTGAAACTCTACTGGAGTGGAAAATATTTTCCATAAAGACAATTTTTATGACACTGTCATCCATGTCTGTGGGACAGTGAAATGGCACCTTTGCTAGAATACCCTAGCAACAGGGATCAAGAGCTTTAAAGAGAACACGTTTTACCCCAGTAATTCTGATTGTAGGAGTGTCTTCTAATAAGGAAGGATATGCACAAAAACCTCTTACAAAGATGTTTTTTGGCAATGCTGTTTATAGTAGTGAAAAAGCAAATACAACCTATAGGACCAACAATAGGGCACTGGTGAATAAAGTACAGTGCAAAAATATAAGGGAATACTGTATGAATATTCAAACTATTATAGAAATGAGTTTCCTGGCATATAAAGATGTTTGCACTATAGTTAGAAAATTAGACTATAAAACAAAATATACAATGTCATTTTTTAGTAAATTATTACCCCAAATTTTATATATCTACAGAAATATATGGATGCTCAGAAAAAAATCCTATAAAGGCAGACACCAAATTATGTATAATGGTTGTTTCTGGATGGTAGGATTCTGGGTCTTCTTCTTTTTGCTAATCTGTATTCTCTGATTTTTCTGCAATGACTCTGTATTATTTGGGTAGCAAAAAATTATTTTGAAATTAAGAAAAGCACCAGGCACATCAAGGTAAGGAGTAGTGGCAGTTATTCACTTTTGTTTCCTCTCTTGGGGGAAATCCTGACAATTCTGGTAGACCAGATATCCCTAAAGTACCACTTCAGCTTTTCAAGTAAAAAACATGGTAATGAGAAGTCTGCCTCCATTTTTCTTTCATATCCTGGATAGAAACCAACACCCTCTTTGGAAGCGAAGTCACACAACTAAAACTTACCTTTGAATCCAGAAGACTACACCATATTTTTTTGGAAATGGATACCAGCATAGCAAAGCATCAAAGGAGTTATCTGTGTCCTTACCCTGTGATTTCCTGATGCATATCTTTGGTTATTGCTTTTTTCTTATCCACTGTCAGATAGTTAACACTGCCTAGCTTTTCAGGTCCCCATTCAGAGGACTCTGAATATACAGGCCCCACACCATGAAATAACAATCTAATGGACTCACACGTTCAGCTTCAGTAGTTCCTTCATCTCAGAAGTTTCATTTGCCACTTCCATGGTCCAACAGGTAAGGCTGCTACCTGAAACCCCAAACACACACCTCTACCCTCTTCATAAGGGATATACCCTGTGTTTTAGAATAAACCACGCTCAGTGGGTAAACATGATCTTTTCTTTTCAATTATCAACTTAAAAACGCAAATATCAAGTGAAAAATTTTTTCATCCAGATATTAGGTGGATCCTAGAGCCTATAGGTTTTAAAAATTAGAACCTGAAAGTAAGAGATTCAGATAAGCCATGTGTATCAGGGATGATTTAAGAGCGAGCTTGCATAACGAAGAGATGGGCTAGCTTGGTGTTCCTCAAACTTTCAGTACATACAACTTACTGGCCTTGGGAGGCCTGGGATTCTGCATTTCTAACAAGCTCCTGGTGATCCCTGGACCACACTCTAAGCAGCAAGTTTTCCAATTTGGTGATTCTATATGCTCTACCAGGCCATTAATACCTTCCCCTGGGCAGCTGACAAAATGCGAAGCAAGCAGTATGCCCTGACCCACAACAGCTGGCATTCTGTGGCTCTGAGGCTATGGCTGAGCCACCACCTGAGTGGCTGCAAAACCCAGACCTGCCATAAATGACACACCCAGGCCTGTGGCCTATTAGTGTCACCTACCAGCTACATGCTAAATGGCCCCAGCCCTAGGAGGAGGGCCCAGGAACCTGACAAGTATCCCAAAGCCCCTCCACAGAACACTTCAATGCCTGGGGTTGTGGGAAGAGCCACCAGCAGCAGGGCCCTCTCTCCACAGTTAGGGAAAGCTGGAGTGAGGCCCCTGGCTTCTGGGGCAGGGAAAAGAAACCTTAAGGGTGCTCTCCCATACACCTACAGAGACAGTAGCTATAAGTATACCGGATGTCCCATTCCTGGAATGCAATAGACACTACTGAGTAAAAGCTTTAATTCTGCAGTCACTTTGAAGGAAAAGCCACAAAAGAAGACAGACTGGATAAGGAAATCAGATTGATCTGTCCAGATGTACAGCATTTCAGTGGTTCCTCACTTGTTTCTACAGCCATGACCACACACCAAGATGGAACACATTATCACTGACACCATCGACCAACACTCAGCCCCTCATGGACAACCCGATCCAGGGCTGCAGACTCATTCCAGCTGTGCCACAGCTCGCCCTGAATCTCCTTTGAGAACAGTTTTGTGAATAAACATGACTGTTGTGCCAGGACATGGTCTTAAATGTAATAAAAATGGAAATAGTTCTTATTTGGGGTTTGTTGGCTGGAAGTTGCACACTCAAGTGCTTCCAGCTCTGTGGATGGTAGAGTAGAAATTCAAAACCCTATGATTTTCCCCCACTTGTAGACCATCTCTCTAAGTAGACCATCTCTCCAGTGCTTTCAGTTGTTTTATGTCAACTGCTGGGTTTATTACAGTATATCAAGCAATCATTAGTATTACTAATAAGCCCTTTGGAAGCTAAGGAAGTAAAAAACTAATGAAAATGGGGCAGACCTGAACAGAGACACTCAAGGTATACAACTAACTCTAAGCGACTACATTCTAATTTAGAGAATATTGGTGACTTTTCTTTATGACACTTTTACTGCAATAGGGTGTGAAGCTGGGGACGGAAGAGGTGGATGTTTGAGTCTTTTCACAAACCTGTGAACACTGCCAGCTTCATGCTAATCACAAAATAAAGCAAGTTCAATAGCTAAAAATGTTCTTTATGAGAATTAAACAGATTTGAGTTTTGCTTAGATCTTATGGAATAAGACTCTGAAAGAATATTTGTTTTGAGAATTATAGGGAAAGTATTTTACACAGAAGAAAAAATGAAGACTAGCATTTACAAATGGATAAAAGTTAAATTGGCTACTAGCATCTCTTCTGACACATTGATCTTCCTTTTCTGGAGATGTGATAAAAAACTGGCTCTAAAATGAGCAAAATCTGTCAATAAGTTATCATCTTCTCTAATGAAAACAGAAAGAAAATAATAAATACTTCATTATCCCAAGTCTGAATTTAGCTCTTGGATATGGAGATACAGATCATATGTATTCACGTATTCCCCATTGGTGAGGAGTTCTACGGTATGCAATCATATCTTTTCCATGTGTTGCTTTCAAAGCTCCTACATTGGCTTATCACAAATGTAATTGCTTAATCATGTCACAATGAGCTCATCTTTCCCTGCAAAATGCTGAGGGGTTGCAAAAATGTGGCCAAGGCCAAAATCAAAACATTTATTGCATCAGTATCCTGAACCTGTAAGAAAATGTTGAAATGACTGAGAAACTAGAGGGAGAAGGCAGCATTTATGTGGAAAGAGACAGCTGTGAGAAAAGACAGTCTCAGGAAGGGATGCGATGTCTTCCCAGACAGGGCAGCGAAGCAGAACTGACAAGTCCTAGTGGTGATTCTAGACCAGCTACAGTGGCTTGTAATTAACCAAGACACCTGGACTTGCCTATCTGAAAAACACTTGTGATCCACCTGACCCCTTTTCCCTCAATAAGAGTGTATCCAGGGGTCCCGAGCAGCAGCTGTGCCTAGTTGAGGCTGCTTTGAGGGCAGTTCAGACATGGCAACCCCAGGAAAGCAGCAGGGAGGATGTCAGCAGGGAGAGAGGCTATCTGAGGGACATACTGGAGGGACAGAGCAGGAAGCTGGAAAAAGAAGGTAGGGCCAAAATGGAAGTGGGCAGGAATCTGAGGCCCCAGTAGGTTGAAAAACAGTTTCAGTGCCTCACAGCCACCCATCATGTGTGCCTTTTTGCACAGCTTAGTACATGTTCCCAGGCTCAGATCAGCAGAGCACACTGTTCGTGGCCTTTTCTCCCTGACTTCCACAGCCACAGAGAATTCCTCAGGGAACTGTCAAGGGGCTAGGAGAAGCCCTCTATCACTTCACCCAATCTTTTACCATTTGTGCTTTCTGCTGTCTACAAGGCATTCCTGCCATCGCTGGCACTTCCTAAAGGTGCCAGATAAAGAGTTCATGACTATCCTGAGTTCTGAGGAGGAACAGTTTTAGAGGTAAAATGAGGAGATAAAACATAGAAGGTTCCTTCAGAACAGCCTCAAATAGGACTGGTTAGTTCTTTGACTATTTCCTATCCACAGCCTCAAATAGGACTGGTTAGTTCTTTGACTATTTCCTATCGGCTTATTCTGGGGCTAGATATCCTCAAAAAATGTCATAGTTTCCTAAAAATATAATTTTTAAGTTCCTAATACCTTCTAAGAGTAATTCTCTAAGTATGATTATAATCTTAATTTGAATGGAAATATTCAATCACACATGATACAGATGTCATTAGCATTACGTGGCAGAGTTGATTTTTTTTCCTGGCATAATTATTGTTTTTCTTTTCTCTCATTTATAAATAATTTCCCCCCTTTTATTTAAACCACATGAGAATGTAAATTGTACATAGTGGCTTGATGATCTCACCAGGCTTCTGGAAAACAGGATTCTGGAAGTAAAATTAATCTTCCATAGCAAGTATTATGAGTTATTGAGATCTCCTGAGTGCCAACAGTGTGTTTAGCCTTTCGGAAAACATTGAAAAAAATAAAATAAAAATCCTGCCTTCCTTGTCAATCTGAAAAAGGTAAATGACACAGTTGCAACTGGAAAAAATTCACCCAGACAAAACCAAACCATCCATGAAAGAAGCCCCTCGGCCACGCCCCCCAGATCTGGACAGGAATAGAGGACAAGTCGGCGAAGTGCAGTTCCATGATCTGTGAGGTGGAGGAAAAGAGGGCGATGCCCAGCAGTCCCCATGCCTGCCCCTACCCTAGACCTGTGCAGTTCTGTGAGGGGAGGGAGACAGCAGCAGCTGCCTTTCACCAGTCTCTCTCCTGTGACCAACCTACAGGCAGCTCACAGTTCACAGAAGCTCGGGCTGATTCTGGCCGTCCCTTGTTTTAGGATTTACACTACAGGCCACAAGACAGGATGCCCAGGCCTCCAGATTTGTATTCTGGGCCAAAAAGAGAGCTAAGAGAAAAGGTGTAAGTGCCTCAGTACTTCCCTGCTTCTTTCTTTCCTCCTCCTTCCTTCCATCTCTTTGTAGAGGAGTTTCTTGGAAATTCATATTTCAGCCTCCTAGAGCTTCTGGAAGGGCCCTTAAAGGCTTTCCAGCCCAATCATCTTATTTACAGAGGAGGAAACGAAGGCCCAGAGAGGGCGAATGACCCAAGAGCCTGTGGCTAATTCATGGTGGAACTGGGACTAGAACTCAGGACACCTAACCACGCCACTACTTTTAGACCTTACACTTAGTGATAACTTTTCTTTTTCTCCCATGCGGCAGCTGGCATGAGGAAGCAGCCCCCTGCATTTTGAGGAAAAAGACAACAACTAAATAAAACGGTGCTCTCTGGAGGGAGGTCTCGTTACAATCCCTAGTAATGAAAACTCAGCTGTGGACAAACAGGCAACAAGGTGGATGCTCCTGCTAGCTCACCCCAAGGAAGCATTTCTGCGCCTGTGAACTCAGGAACAAACGGGTAAAAAAGCATCATGTGAATGTTGAGTAAGAACCACTTGCAGACGTAGAAAAATCCACTTTGTAATAGTGAATGATTAGAATTAACTCTCAATTCCCAACAGGAATCAGGAATCATTCAAAAGTCACTGAGTCGAGAGAGGCTGACAGCAGTGGCAGAATGACAATGAAATGCAGGAGCTGCTCCCAGGATGTCAAACTGGGACTGGGACAATGCAGCTGTAGGGCAGGGGCAGCCTGGGACCCTTCTGGACACAGACAGTGCCACCCCAAGTCTCGACTGTGACCGGGAGAGGCCCTGCAACTAAATCACTCAGGATAAATAACAAAGTCACTACCCCTTTCTCCACTCAGACCCCTGTGATTATGCAGTTTGTGGGGAAACACTATTTTAAAAATCTACTTAGAAAATATTTTTTTCTTATTGTAGCATTGTCAAATTGATACTTTAAAGGATTTAAGACTTTAGGTTTTAAAATTGTTTCCAAATCTTTTCAGAAAGTCAACTATGTTACTCTTCACTGACTGCTCCCGGGGCCTTCTCCTGAAAGTGGGTGGGGCCAGGATTTATGCTCTGGCTGGGAGGAGAGGCAGGCCAGGCACCTTGCTGGTGCTGAGGCAGGAACAGTCAACCCTTCCCGCTTCCCCCCACCCGCCCCGCCCTGGTATCCACTCTCTCTTTCTTCCTTATTAATGGAACCATAGCATGTGACAACGTAACCAAAGAAAACATAACATTTTTCAGACTCCCTTGTAACTAGGGATAAACATGTGACCAAGATCTGGCCAATAGAGATAAAAATTACTGGGTAGAGTCTCTGAGAAAATTCCTTAAAAAGTGGGGATGGCTCAGCTGGCAGGTACCTTCTGCCCTTCCCCTTTCCTTTTTCCTGCCCAGAACAAAGATGTGATGGCTGGGGTGGAGGCAGCCATGTTATAACATGACAAGCCTGAGGAAGGAAGCCAAAAGCTGAGAACCATGTAGTCAGATGACGGAAGGAGCTTCTGCACCAGACCTGCACTGCCTCCTTGGACTTTTTTTTTTTCTTTCTTTTTCTTAAGGGTTAGAGGAAAACTAATCCCTACTTGTTGAACCATCATTTCCCACCATTATTTGTAGTCAAATACATTTCCTAACTGAAACACATATACACACTTACTCACCAAGAGGCCCCAACACTGAAGAGTGAGGCAGGAACCACTAAACATTTAAAGTAGAAAAGAAGAGCAATAGCAGGGTATTGATCCCAGCTGCACTAATAGAAATTCCAACTCAGAGACTGCAATTAAAATAATGGAGAGGAAAACATCTCAAACCAAATTACCAGTTTTGATAACTACAGAGGTGTTGTGTTGTGACCCAGAGGACTGATTTGTGAGCTACAAATTGAGCTAAGGCTTAACACAAGTATTTAAAAAAAAATCACTCTGAAAACAAATGTAGCCTCTGGGCAAAACTGAGTGGAATGAAAATGGTGGCACAGAGAGAGAGGGTTCAACTGAGCTTTCTCTGGTTTTACAAATGCAGGAGCTTTGGGGAATGAGTGCAAATCTCTGAAGCATTATTCTCATTATTAGTAATGGTTCTTAATAACTAAGGGGCAACATTCAGTCTCCAATTGGCTGAACTGACCAGAAATTGCTCATTGCAGTTATAGTAATAATGAAATATAATTTGACACTAAATTACAAATCCAGATATAAAACTATCTGCTCAGTCTGTTATTGCAAAGGAAAACTAAGCCAGAACATCAATAAATAGAATAATCCAATTAAGTGTCTCTCCATTTGGGAACTATTTAGAATTGAGAGTTTAACAGGCTAGTGAAATAGGGCAAAACAATTTAGTATTTACTGATTTAAACAATCAGGGCTTTTATTATAAGACAATTACTTTTGTTAATTTAAGTATTCAATCAATCTGAATGGCTTTGGTCATTTATGTAGTAATCTTAATCACTCTCAATTCTTTCTAGTTATGAGGCATAATTTCTCACAGCACATTTACCTGTACTTTAATATTAAATATAAGCACATTTTAAATAACTAGAGTGTCTTTGTAAACATATTCCTGATCATTTTTTGCCACATACAATAACCACCTATAAGCCAGGAATTACAAATACAGGATGATGGATTGATAAAAATGTCTGTATTCCTTTTAGCCACATTTAAGTGGAAAAGTAATAGCTAAATTCCCTAATTATAACCTACATCGGTTACACACACTGATATATATGTATATCGATGTACATATGTATTGGCATGTATAACTAATGTAGGTTATAATTAGGGAATTTAGCTATCACTTTTCCACTTTAGCTATAACTGTTCCAACTGTTAACACACTTTGCAGGATTTTGCCAGAGATAGATGTTCCCTCCATTGGAGAGGGAAGGATATTTGCCTGCAGATGCAGACATGCAAGGGAAGAGATTTTGCAAGAGATAAGCTGGAGCAACCACAGGGATCCAGGAATTGTGCTCTGAGCTTTCTGTTTGCCTGAGGGTAGCAGGTATCTGATACATGTTTGTTCAATGAAAGTGCTACCTCAGATTCTTCAGGGATGATGCTCCTAGAAGCATCCACAAGCAGCTGATAAAGCCCAGGTTACATCCTCAAGGCTGAATTTCTGTATGATCAGATTCTCCAGGAAAAGCCTCCGCTTCCAGAGTTACAGCATCCTGTACCACATTCTTTGGCAAGGATGCCTTTGGTTATTCATACCTACTATAAAACCATGTACACACATGGCGTCTATGGTACTGACCTCTCTGGGGACCGTTAGACAATGCTGAAGGATGTTTAAACGATACTTACTGCTGGTGGAGGACAGGTGGCTGTAGTCGGACCTGAAACACAAGACCTCAGTGTTAGTTGAATTCTTTATCCAAATGATTTATTCAAGCCAGAATTTTAAACAGTCAGTGGTAAGTAGCATTTAACTGGTAAAGAAATGTTACCAATTAAAAACTGTAGTGCTAAGGCTCATTTTATGCAAAACAAAGTTATGTCTGAATTTGAAAGCAAAACTTTAAAGGAACTTTAGAATTTTGGGGGCCCTCATATGAGTTCTGCCAGTTCCTCTGATGGGGTTTGGAAGAAGCCATTTAAAGGTTTAGCAAAAATTTTGAATGGTTATTTTTCTGGGGAGAAGTCCCAAAGTTTTCAACAGACTCATCACTCGCAGATTCCCTCAAAAGGTTACTGCAAATGAGCACCCTTCAAATGTTCGCACCACACCATGGGGAAATGTTCTTAGTTGACTTAAGCAGAGGATCCCAGTGCGAGGAGAGAGGGAACCTCAGCTTTGAAGGTTTCCACATTCAAGGTGGGGCTGACCACCAGGACACAAAGGCACAATGATATTTCCACTGATTTCAGTTCCATCTGAGAAGAAAGCCTGCTGGATATTACAGTAACAGGATGTGAGCTGTGATAGGGAAAGGGAAAAGGCAGGCTAAGGTTGGAGTGAAATCGCCCTTTCAGTTTCTACGCTGAGGAATCAGCTGCTGGCATTCAGCCTCTGTAACAGTGAGGCTCTAGCCAAGGATCTGCTTAATCTCTAGTAAGTTTCTGCCCTACTTCTGTAGCTGTTAAGACTTTCCTCTCTGGCAACAAATTTGATATGGAAGCTATTTATTTTTTTCCTCTAGTGTCCCAAAGTCATTCTCAGTAGGAAATTAATCACTTTAGCACGTAGGGATTTATTCTGCCATGGAAGTTATGGGATGTAGTTATGCAAATAAACTGCTTAATTATGTTTAATTTTATAGATACACATTTCTTTTATCTCCGTAGTCTCCTGTTGCCTTTCTTAAATCATCCAATTTTCACTCCATTGAACTTCTTGCCACGTTTAAAAAAGCACATGCAAAACTTTTTTTAAAAATCGTAAGCAGCATGCCTCTTACTGGTTAAAATAACCTACATCACTCAAAATGCTGCATTGATTTATTGGTTGAGGAACAAAATGGAAGAAAACAACATGTGGTTTTCACTTTTGCAAATGAAATACTTTAGTAGTCATGGAATCAATGAATTTTAAAACTGGAAAGAATAACAGCTACCAACATTTGCATATCCCTTTATGTATTATAAACTGCATTCGTATATATATAGAGAGATATAGATATAATTCAATTTTTTATTTTATTGACTAGGAAATTAAAGTGATACTATCTGTACAGAGACCAGGAGGTGAGCAATGATTAGTGACTGAAGTGAGTGTGCAGGGTAGGTGGAAAGGAAGGAGTCCAAAGGCAGAACGGATTGACTGGCTAGCACATGGTGACATACTGGCTAAGGGAGAAAACAGAGAGGGGAGGGTCAAGGATTAGCAATGTTCTGAAGCCCAGGATTTGTAACCCAGTACTGGTGCATTAAATTCTTTCTGGAACCATTCAGGACATAAACTTTTGAACAATACTTGGAAATGTAATTATATATAAACTGAGTGACTGCTCAGCAAACATCCACTGTGGTAGATGCAACAGGAAAGCAACTCGATTACAATAAAATCATCTTGAGATGGACAGACTTTAAAGAAATGTCATGACTATTCAAATACAACACACATTAAGAATGTGCGATATTTCTATTTCTTTTATTCTTTAAAATGTGTATTTTCAGCTAGGATTTTCCAAATTCTCTTGAAGCAGATGGGATTCACATATGCATACATTTTAAAGATCTGCATACAGATGGATATGTATGTAGAATGAAATTTACACTTGAAACATAGTTCAAGAATCTTAAAGTGCAATAGTATTTTAGTGTCTTAGGACAGTGCTGGCATAACTGATGCCCCTCTATGAGTCCCTCCATGTTTCTAGACTAAGGGCACCACCAGGTTGGGCCCGCCAAATGGTCAGCCTTCTGACAATCACACTGATCCTGCTCCAGTTCCCTCCACATACAGCAGCCAATCTTTGCAAAGGATAAATCTGATCATGTCTCTCTCTGGATGAAATTCAAGCTCGCTAGTGTAAAACACAAACCCCTCTCTCTGTGATGGATGGCCTGGCTCTGCAGTCCAACTTTCACCCCGGTCCACTGTCACAACAGAAACACACAGAGAGTCACCTACAGCCTCCCACTGCTCTCCAGCCTCTGATCCTCAGTATATGCAATTTGTACACAGTTGCCATAATGACGGAGACACAATTTTGAATTGCTCTTTTCACTTGATACCATCATAACATGCTGCTACACATTTCCTGTAATTATCATTTTAAATTGAGTAATATACTATAATTTATTCAACTCTTTTGTTGGCTAAATGATCGTTCCTGGTTGTTCACCTTTACAAAACACACAGCAATGAGGTATTTATGAATATAGCTTTATATTTATTTTCTTTTCCTTAGAAACATTATCATGGGCAGAAAGATAGACTGAGTTGAGGTATAAATACTTTTATAGCTCTTAAAATATATTCCAAATAACCTCAAAAGCTTATTTACTAGAAATACTGCCAGGAAAGACAAACTACAAAGCTTGAAACAATTTTGCACAAAATAAATAGGTTCAAACCATTTCAGAGAATAACCAGGTATTTGATTAGGGTTCTCTGGACAAGCCTGTACTCCCCTAGTTCTTCTTAGGCATGAAGGAACAGCAGTCGGGTGCCTGCCTTGATATTTCTGTTTATCGGTCTCACATCAGAAGAATGTAGTTAGCTGGCTATGCATAAGACATTCAACCCTGCCAGAATGAAGCACGAAAGGTGAATTCAGAATGAAAAATTTATACACGATATAGAGCAGACTAATACAAGAATTATGTATATTCACACACCTGACAAATATAGACACATTTCCAAATGTTATTTAGTATTTGTGCCAATAATGAACAGAAAGTTAGATGCAGTCCCTTGACTATATTAATTACATTATTACATGTAGGGATTATATAGAGGTTCTGTACTTAAAACAGTTTACCCTATCAGACAGCAGCCTAGCTACCAAATGATATACTACATACATACAGAATACCTTCCTAAATTATTTTCCAGGAAAATCATGGCATAAGAATTGATCTTGGCATTCCTGTAAAATTGATCTTGATGTTTCTGTAAAATATCAGTTCAACGCATCATGGACCTCATCTGTTAACCCTCATTGCACTGAATTAAATTTAGTGTTAACTAGCTCTACCTTGAACACAAAGATAACAAAGTACTAACAAATGATCTGGTCTTCTATACAGCATTTCCCCTTTCATCTTTTTAAAAGACCTGTCCCATTTAAAAATTCACCCCACCTATTCTTTTCCACCCACCTATTTAAAGTCTAGACTCCTGATTTTTTGTTACGTCTTAAGTCACAACGAAGTATCAATTGGAGGTCCTCCAAAGAAACAGGGCATGGTATGGCCCTACATGTTCAGAAGCGACAGCTGAGATGGAAGTGGAAGTTCATTAATGCCAGACCAAACTATTGAATGAAAATAATCCATCACATGCAAAAGAGTGGCTTACATGCCAAATCTTGAAGGCATCACTAATGAAACAGTCATTATAAAGCACTGGCTTTTATTTGGGTTTACAAGGAACTGGCTGTCCTCCTATTTAAGGGATTCTGTTTCTTAAGATAGTTTACCACCATCAGCAGCCAACTTGCCAATTTTTGCTATAACGAAAAGTACATAAGAGCACAAGGCTTCTTTCAAGTGGATTTGGAAAATGGGAGTTTCAAAATGACATCAATTGCTATAGAAGAACACTAGTTTGCTTTTAGTCTTGGCTTGTAGTAAGTAGGTGAGACAGCAACAAAAGGAGCAGAAAACAAGAATGAATTACAGATCAAACAGCTCCTGGAGAGGCAACTTCACTAGGTGGGAAGCACACTGGAGATCCAGACTTCAATTCATGCCTCTAACGAGCCATGTGCCCTCTGAGTCTACATTTCCTCATCTGTAAAATATAATTATTAGAATACTGAGGCATGCCCTGTAGTCTCTCACATGTTCTGAATGATCAAATTACTTAAGGTATTTAAAAGCAACAGAGGATCTATTGTGATGAGTTTGAAAAACATATGGACTTGAGTTCACCATTTTTATTATATAAAACTCTAAGTTTATAATTTGGAGTGTTCTTCATAACAATAATAATATAGTGTGATGAGAAATAATCATGTCCTAAAAGTTCTAGACACTGAACAGGCACTAGGATTCTAGGCACTGAACAGGCACTGTTCTAGGGGCTTTAAATATATACGCTCATTTAATCCTCACACCAACCCTAGGAGGTAGGTACTACTGCCATCATCCCCATTGTACAGAAGAGGAAACTGAGAGCAGAGAGAGGTTAAGTCACTGGATCAAGGTTTCACAGTCCCTAAGTAGAGGAGCCAGAATTTGAAAGAGCAGACTGGCTCTTGTGACTAACTTTCAAAGTGGCCAACACAGCCACTGGCAGTGGGATGCATGAAGTTTCTCAGAACTGTTTCTTCCATCATGCCGCTGAAAGGACGGATAATCAGCTTAAGCAATACCCTGACAGCTCTTGTTTCTGTGTTTTGTTCACACCCCCTTACCCCAAATTTTGATGATCCTAACTATCCACTCTCTCTCTCTGCCTGACCCTAGGTAGTTGAGCATTGCTGCAAGAAAATAAATAACTAGGGGAACTTGTACCTCTATAAATACGTAATTGCAAATTTCAACTGGGCACCCGCTCAACATTGCCCCAAACAACTATTCAAATCTCCTTTCTCCTCAGATGGTGGAGGGCTGTATTTACACCAAAGAGAAACCCCATCTTGCCTGCCCTTTTAATTGCAGGAGGGGATATCCTGTCTCCTACCTAAAGCCATCCATTCCCTTGTGGTCTAAAGTCCATCTGCCTCCACTTTTTCAGAATGCTGACACTACAGGACCAGAAGCAGTGGCTCACATCTATAATCTTAGTGCTTTGCGAGGCCAAGGTGGAAGGATTGCTTGAGGCCAGGAGTTTAAGACAGTTTCTGAGCAACATAGCAGGACCTTGTGTTTATAAAAATTAAAAAAAAAAATTAGCTGGGCATGGTGTCAGTGGTGCAGGCCTGTAATCCCAGCTACTCAGGAGGCAGAGGCGGGAGGATCACTTGAGCCTTGGAGTCTGAGGTTGCAGTGAGCCATGATTCCACCAATGCACGCCAGCCTGGTGACAGAGACATCCTGTCTGTTAAAAAAAAAAAAAAAAAAAGGCAAGCAAACAAGCAAGCCAACATTACAGATGATAATCTTTTCTCCTCCTTCTCCTTTCCCTTTCTATAGAATCCTTTCTATCACACTGATTGCTCAATTAGTGCCTATGTTTAGGAAATCTTTCTTCACCCCAGTCTCCCTTTTAGATACTGCCTCTTTTTGCTTCTCCTTTTTCCAGACAAAGGAATTCACCTGCCTCCTCTTCTTCACCTTCTACTGCCTTCTAGACCCACTCTGATCTGGCTCCTATCTCCACCGCCCCACTGTGAAATACCACTCTTCCTTCACTTCATCATCTCCATTTAAAAAAGACATTTAGCTTTCCTCATCTTCATCAATTTCTCAGTAGCAGAGTTGATCTCTCCTTCCTTTCTCAAAAACTCAAACCTCCCTTGGCTTCAATGATTCATATTCTTCCTTCTTTGACCTCATGTCTACTCTTTCTCAGCCTCCTTTATCAGTTCATTCTCATTGACTGGGCATTTAAATGTAGTTTCTCAAGGCTGGTCTTAAACAGCGGCTGCTGCACAGAGTTGTTGAAGGATTTGAGGAGTCCATGAAATACATAAAGGCTTAGAACAGTAGGTGGCACATACTAAATGCTAAGAAAGTGCTTGCTGTTACCTTCAGTTGATTTCGTCTCTCCCAGGGCTTCCATTGCCATTTTTAGGTAAATAGTTCCCAAATGCAATGTCATCATGCGGACCTCCCTACTGAGTTCCAGACAGATATACCCAACTGCTGATTCATCATCTTTACTTGGATGTCTCGCAACACCTCAGACACAGTGTGTTGAAAATGAAATGTCTCAGACCTTGCCCAAACTTGGTTTGGAAGAGATCACCAGCTACTTTGAGAATGTGATAAAAAAAATAAGTTTCTTCTCATACAAATTCACAAAGCACATCATTTGCATACAACTTGAAGCAATTCATGGACCCCAAATTAAGGATCACTGCCTTAGCTGATGTGTCACTTGAGCTAAGTCCTGAAAGAAGAGTAGAGTTTCACCTAGCAGACAGGCATGTCAGGTGGGAATGGCAGAGGTGGCAAAGAGGGCAGCTTGACAAAGGCAAGGAAACAGAAAAACCTGTCAGATGTGGCTAGATACAATGTGCAAAGAAGGACCTGCTGAGAAACAAGGCCAAGGAGGGAAGAAGGGACTCCATAACAGGAGTCAGGGCATATAGGCCATGTTAAATTCCTTGCATTTGTAGATAACAGAGCCATAAAAGTTTGAAAAGGAGAGACATGATCAGATTTGCATTTTAAAAATACTAATGATAGCAAACACTTATTGTTTTCTATGTGCTTTCTACACAATCTCTGTGAAAACTAGATAGGGTAAGGGGTGGGGGCAAGCTCCAGAAAAGTAGGGAAACGATGAACAGCTTTTTGATAACTGAAATTCAAGGGCTCTATGAATATATGGAAAACACAACACTAATGAGCATACATTGAAACGCATGCTATTTTACCTTTAGCTTAAGGATGCTAGTGATACAGTAAGAATTTCTTTTTTTTTTTGAGATGGAGTTTCGCTCTTGTTGCCTAAGCTGGAGTGCAATGGTGTGATCTCGGCTCATGGCAACCTCTGCCTCCTGGGTTCAAGCGATTCTCCTGCCTCAGCCTCCCGAATAGCTCGAATTACAGGCATGTGCCACCACGCCCGACTAATTCTGTATTTTTTTTTAGTAGAGACGAGAGTTCTCCATGTTGGCCAGGCTGGTCTCAAACTCCCGACCTCAGGTGATCTGCCCACCTCAGCCTTCCAATGTGCTGGGATTACAGGCGTGAGCCATGGTGCCCGGCCAAGAATTCTTTAAACAATTCTGTCCTGTTACAACTACACATTTTAGTGACAGAGGCTGAGAACAGAAGCTCTGGTGTCAGCAGGAGTGGCGAGCCCCTCCCAGGAGGCCTGGCAGCTGTCATGCTGATGTCCAGATCCTGGGGCGATATCACCCCCTGGGTCAGGACTTCCTCTCCCTTCTCTAAGACAGAGCCCTTGAAAAAAACATCAGTTTTAGGTGAGCTCTGCAAATTGAAAATGAATAGACCAGTGAGCGCTTTATTTAAGGCAGCTACAAATAAGCTGGTTAATTTTCCTTTGTTTCTTCTATTCATGGTCCAGCTAACTAGTGGCAGAAAAAAAAGCCAATAATCTTCAATTAAAGTTGATACATGCCACTTATACAAAGAGTGGGAAGAAGCAAGAGAGTTTAGCATTTAGCATCAGGTTACTCCACCAGATTATAATTGGGTGCTGTAGAGAGCTATGAATGAGTTTGGATAACAGAGAAAGCCCATTGCTGGGTGAATGCCCTAGGGAGTAAAGTCCCACATTTGGGCTAGGAGTGGTGGGGCAGGAGGGGCTGTGTGGGGAGCTTTGCCGGGGTTGGGTTAGAACTCTGGGTCGATTGTGGGCCTAGATTCTCTACCTGCCCTCACCGGGTTGCCAAATCCTGAGATTAGTCTAAAACCTCTCCGACCTTTCAGGAATGAGGCTTTCTGCAGTCTGGGCAGCTCCCGCCCTCCCCCAGGATTACTCCAGATAGGAAAAGACATCCTTTCCTCCTGGGTCAGTACCCGTGGCCTGGATGTGGTGCTGACTCTGCACAGGAAAGTCCTTTAGATATAGGGGCTGCCGGGAAGCCTTTATAATGACATTCATCTCCTAAAAGGCATTTTGTCTTTTGTTCCGCTCAGGAAAACAGTGTTTGGAGACTAACTAATTAGTCTCCAAAGGTTTGAGCTCATTGTTTGAGTCCGCTGAAGCGAAGAGAATATAAAAAAAAAAAAAAAAAAAAAAAAAAAGGCAGGGCTAGATCCTAATCTTAACACCATCTCCATCCCGCTGGTACAACAGGCCAACGGTTCCGGCTGGGACAGGTGCACTTAGAGGTGACGAAGTTCGGCGGGACTGGAGGAGTCGAGGAAGGGGACTCGGCAGCACAGATTAAAGTCCCACGACGAAGCCATATAACGAGAAATGCCATCCTCCTAGCCGACTTCGGAAAGGCTTTAGGTGTGGGTGTCCCACCCTGCTTTTCCTCCTCTCCCCATCTCCAGGGCCGGACTCCAGGGTGCTCCGGAGCTACAGGAGGAAAGTCCCCGAGGAAGGAGGAAACAAGTGCAAGAGCATCTCCTGTCTCTAGCGATGCTGACAAGGGGTCTTTGCATCCGCCTGGCGCTCTGCATCGCCTCACCGGATGGGTGGGCTTGCACTGAACCTTGAGCCCTTCCACTTTCCTTCCCCCGGGTGGGGCCCGCCCTGCCGGGGGCAGCCACGGATCGCGCGGCCCGCCCGGGAGGCAGCGGGGGATCCGGCAGGAGAAGCCCCGCGCCCCTGTCCCATTGCGGGGATCAGGAGGGTCCCCAGCCGGGGAGAAGCCGCCGCGCAACTCGGAGAGCGCCCCCCGCCCGCGGTCCGGCCCGGCGCGGCTCACCCTCCGGTCTCGGCGCCCGAGTCCACGCAGTCGTCCTCCTCGCCGCCGCCGCCCGCCTTCGGGTCCATGATGCGCGTCCTGGCCAGGCTCGGCTGGCGGGCGCCGTCGTGATCCGGGACGCGCTCCCTCTCGGCCGCTCCTTCCAGTCCGAGCTGGCCGGGCTCCCCGCGAGCGTCTGGCGGCCCTGGAGCCGGCAAACAACTCAAGCGCCAGCAGCGAACAACCCCGGCCCGCGCCCTCTCCCGGCCGCGCCGGCGGGGCACCCGCGGCCGCGCCCCGCCCCGCCCTCCGCCGTCCGGCGGGACTCGCGTGTGCGCGCGGCGGTGCGAGGTGAGTGCGCACGAGCGAGTGCGTGTGCGCGTGGGGGGCGTGTGCGCGTGGGTGGCCGAGGCGTGTGAGGTCCCGTGCGTCTGTGGATGCGATGTGATGTGGGTGCGGTGTGCACTCCTGGTTGCACGCGACTGTGGCTGTGCAACAGCGATGAGCGCGTGTGCCCATGTGTGGTGCGTGACCGCGTATGTGTTGTGGGGGCGGGGTGAGTGTTCACAGAAGAGCCGCCCCTCTCTCCCAGGCCCACAGTCCGGGAATCCCTAGCCCCGGGGCTTGCCACGAGGTTCCCCAGCTCCTGATCCGGGAGGAGCACTGAGAAAACCAACCTCAGCGCATCGTGAAAGCTGAGAAAGATTTGTTTCCCTTTTGGGAACAATTCGAATACCTGGGTGTTTTCTTATAGTTTCTGAAGAATTGCTGACGCCAAATTCATTATCACCTTTCTCAGTACACGTCTGAGTGGCATCCCACCCCCCAACTTGCCAGTTTACGATAGGTGTCATGCATTCTTTTGCTACTTTAAAAAAAAAAAAAGCCTTTAAAAATAATTTAAAGAGCATTGAATGAACCTGCAATTCACGGATTGTTGCAGCAAGGGGATAACCTCAGGGTGAGTTAATGATCACTATTGGAGGGGCTCACCTCCTATTAGGAGGATGAAGAGGGAGGCAAGTTGGCAGGGCGGTCGGAAGGAGAATCTGAACAACTTGAATTTAGTTCTGACAGTCCTATCCAAACCATTGGGAGGAATTGTCCTTACTGAGCCTAAAATTCCTTGCACCCCAAGCAGCAACGGACATATTGGTGCTCATTAGCTGAAAGAAAGGAGCGTGCCAGTTCTTCAAGGGAGATTCCCCTGCCCATGCACTAATCTCTAAAAGAAAATTCTGAAGTGGGGTGAGAAACATTGTGAGTGATGCATTGCACAATGTCATTAATGATCATTTTTAATGTACTGATTCATTCAATAACTAAATGCCAAACAGGAGGGTGAACTCTGCATATACAAATGAGAGAAAATAGCAACAGGTATGATCCTTGCCTTCATGGCACTTACAATCCAGAGGAGAGACAGTTAAACAAATTCTGTGTGTATGTGTGTGTGTATATATATATATTATTATTATGTATGTGTAATAAAATGGAGATAAATCACTATGAAGGAAAAGAATAGTGTGCCCAAGAAAGAGAGAACATAATTCAAATTGTGAGAGAACAGGGAAAGCTCTCTCAGGGAGGGATACCTGAGCCCTCTTCTGCCTCAGGGCCTTTGTACTTTCTGTTCCTTCTTTTTGAGATATTTTCTCCCAGATTTTCTGCAAGACTCCCCCCACATTTCCTTCTTTTCTGGGTTCACATGGCCCCTCATAACGGAGGCCTCATTGACTAATCCTACATCGCAGTATCCCCTTACCCAACTCTATTTCTTAGCACTCTACTAGGAGCTGGCAGATGATAGATTTATTTACTGGCCACCTGCTCTTTCCTCCTCACCCATACCCCTAATGTCAGCTCCATGAGAGCAGGGACACAGTGTTTTTTGTTCTTGGTGTGTCCCCAACACCTGGAACAGCCCCTGGAGCAATGTGCGTGTGTCCAGTGAATGACAGGGAAGCAGCCTGGTGCAGGTTGTGAGGTGAGGAGGTGCTCCAGGAAGAGAGACCTCCAAGTGTGAGGCAGGCTGTAGCACTGAATGTTTACTTAGAGGGGAAGTGATGGCAAGTTGGGTGACTGGAGCTATGAGAAATTGCAAAGACGGTAGGTAGCAAGACATTTGACCTAAGTGTGACACCTCCGGGAAGTCACCAGTAGATCATTACAGTGTATTTGGAAAATAGAAAAAGACTGTCAACGAATCCAAACTGAAAGGAGTGATACAAGTGGCCAAGTAGGTAAGCATAATGAACATTCCGCCATTTTTTTTTCTTGCAGCCACGAGGGAACCCACCTTTGTTTACTCTGTGTGGGAACAATTCAAACTGTACCTCGTTTGATCCTCAGGGAAGTGCTGTGAAATAGGCTTACTTTTCTATTTTACTGTCAAGGAAACTAAACCCCACCGAGTTCGAGTGCCTTGTCCCAGGACACCCTATCAGTGAGCAGGGAAGCCAGGTAGTCCACTTAAGGTGGCTGGAGCCCGTGTCACTTACCTAGAAGGCTGATGAGTGGGCCAGTTGTATCTTCAGGAAGATGGTACTAGGAAAAAGGCCAGGGAAGAAAGGGTGAAATCAGCATGACTTTTAGAAGATGGGCTTTGGAAAATGAGATGCTATTTAAATGCTTTCTGCCTTTCTTTTTTTTTTTTTGAGACGGAGTCTCGCTCTGTCACCCAGGCTGGAGTGCAGTGGCCAGATCTCAGCTCACTGCAAGCTCTGCCTCCCGGGTTCCCGCCATTCTCCTGCCTCAGCCTCCCGAGTAGCTGGGGCTACAGGCGCCGCCACCTCGCCCGGCTAGTTTTTTGTATTTTTAGTAGAGACGGGGTTTCACCGTGTTAGCCAGGATGGTTTCGATCTCCTGACCTCGTGATCCGCCCGTCTCGGCCTCCCAAAGTGCTGGGATTACATTACAAGGCTTGAGGCCCCGCGCCCGGCCTGCCTTTTCTTAATATCTAAAGAAAGGGCACGCCAGACCAAACCTCGAGCGCACATTTCAAAATGATGCATTGATCAGCGTCCCCTTGCCCAACAGGGATATAGTGTATCATTCATCATTGGCATAGCATCATGGCAACTCAGTTATGATTTATTATATGGAAGATACAGCTTGTCGACATATCACTGTATTGCCATGATGCATGCTTTCTGCTTCAGTCCAGGTTTATAGTCTCACCTCATTTTGCTTGTTGTTTTGAGACAGGGTCTTGCTTGTTTGACCAGCTATAGTGCAGTGGCACAATCCAGCCACTATAGGCCTCGACCCGTCCCTGATTCAGTGATCCTCCAGCTCCTGAGTAGCTGGACTAAACGGCATACCACCACTGCCACTGATTTTAACTTTTTTGTAGAGAAATATGTTGCCCAGCTGGTCTCAGAACTCTGGCCTCGAGAGAGCCGCCTGCCTTCTCCGCTCAAACGGCTGGATTATAGGCATGAGCCATTTGCAACCTGGCCCGCGGGGGGGGGGGGGGGGGTGGTATCAGAGTTGTTGGCAGGGTAACCAGCACAAGAACCTTGAAGTGAACACTGCAGGGTATGTAGCCCCTAAAATTACATGGTTCCCACACTCCACAGTCCAGCTTTTTAATGTCAGTCTCTCTAATTGTGAGGGTACAATGCTCTCGTTCTTCACCCCTTTAAGATGGGTTCAGAAAAGTGTCACTGGTCTGCTTAGGGTATCTTGAATGCTGCCCTAAAGATATTCCTATCAGAGCCTGAGAACAGTGTTGGGGGAATACTGAGGTATCGCAGGAAGTGTAACAGGCCAGGAAACATGAAACCTGACTTCTGGATCGGAATCTGTCATGTGCTAGTTGTTTAAACTCTCGATAGAGAAAAAGGGTAGCCCATCAACTGTTTCTAAAGTTCCTACTGCATGTCAGGCATTGTGATAAGGATTTACATACATGATTTATTTAATTCTCACAAAAACCTTGTGAGGTTTCCTTTGTCCTTAAAATGGGGTTGTTGATATAAATCTCACAGGAGATTCAAAGCCCCTTAGAAACTATGAAGTATATGAATAAAATATATTGCTGATGTTTTAACCACTTTTTCTCAGAAAGGTCTGAACATCAATCTTATGTTGTATTTCACCTATAAAGCATGTTTTAGTCTCTGTTTATATTATTGCATGTGTTGGTGTGTTAGAAAACAAGGCAGTTCATTCATTTATTATTGAACACTCAGTGTGTACTAGGCAGTGGCTGGTGCTGAGAATACCTTGAGAAATAGGCCAGAGCTATTTTCTGGCCTAATGGAACTTTTTGGGTCAAGAGAGGGCAGTTTATCATGTTCCATGGCCAATGGGCATGGCTGGCCTTCCCACCAGGGACCTGAGAGGTATGTAGTGCCATCAGCCATTAGAATAGGACTGGAATGCCAAAGCCCTGTCTTGGAGGAAAAAACTGAAGCTAATCGGATGGTAAATAGAGTCCATCAACTATGCTGATGAAAGAGATGGATTCGTGATTAAGAAGGCCAAGAGTAATTGGGAGGGGGCCAAAAAAAGAGGAGCTAAGTAGCTTTAAGATAAGAACTTTAAAGCAAGAGACTGAAAACAGATAAAAAGAAAAATCTCCAGAACATAGGATTTGCCCAGATGTGGGTTTCGATTTAAAGGGAAGCTAGGCCACTTTCATTGTATCTGCACCATTTGCTATTAGGCGAGCTTGATCTAGCTCCTTAAGTAAAATATTTGTTTGGGTTATACAGTAGCAAACAGAACCAGAAAATATATTGGTCTGGGAACTTTTGTTCATTCACTTTAATTAATTTTTGAAAACACATTTCCCTAGAAACAAAAATTACAGGTTAAGGAATGACATTAAAATTTAAAAAAAGAAATCTCTTTCTTCCAAGTCTCCAGAAGAGTCTGTCTAATGTGAAAAATAAATATTATGATCATGAGAAGAAAATTTATAAACTATTGACAAATCTACTTAGACAAAGGAAGCCACTAGCCCTACATGCAAGCATAAGGGGACCAGATGGCAAAGGGATAAATGAAACGAAAGATAAACTGTTGTGTTGGGAAATAATCTCATTAAAATATAAATGACTCCGCTTTGATAAGGGAGAGCACAGATAGTGGTCCTGCCTTGGAGGCTTCCCAAGAATTCTCAGCCTGCAGTTTATACCTGGACAGGATCTGGAGTCCAAGCCAGACATCAGACCACCCACCCACTGTGACTCCCAACAACTGGTGGGTGGGTGGGCGTAAAATGAGATGGGAATGTGAAAGGTTGGCTTCTGGAAACGTGCTGTGGAAATTTAAGAATCAAAGGGAACCCTAGACTCAGGGCATTGCCCTCCAGTTCCCCGTAAGGATAGACATGCCTCCTGGGAACGGTGGCTAAGTCACTCATTTATGGTCCTACTAATAACCTAGGCTTGGAAAACTTTGGCCTTCCATCCGCTTTCATCCTGACACTTTCCTTCAGGGACTCAGTCCTCCCCAGCTCCAAGGACCTGTCAGTCGGCTTGGGTTGCCATTACAAAGTACCACAGACAGCATGGCTTCAACAATAGAAGTTGATTTCCTCACAGTTCTGGAGGCTGGAAGTGGAAGATCATGGTGTCAGTGGGATGGGTTTCTTTGGAGGCCTCTCCTTGGCTGGCAGATGGCCACCTTCTCACTGTATCTTTCTTCTATCTGTGTGCATCCTTGGGTCTCTTTGCATGTCCAAATTTCCTCTTCTTGTAAAGAAAACAATCAGATTAGATGAAGGCCACCTCTAATGGCCTCTTTGTAACTGAAGCTCTTTCTTTCCTTCTTTCTTTTCTTCTTTCCTTCCTTTTCTTTCCTTCCTTCCTTCCTTCCTTCCTTCCTTCCTTCCTTTCTTTCTTTCTTCCCTTTCTTTCTTTCTTTCTTTCTTTCTTTCTTTCTTTCTTTCTTTCTTTCTTTCTTTTCTTTCTCCTTCCTTCCTTCCTTCCTTCCTTCCTTCCTTCCTTCCTTCCTTCCTTCCTTCCTTCCTTCCTTTCTTTCTTTCTTTCTTTCTTTCTTTTCTTTCTTTCTTTCTTTCTTTCTTTCTTTCTTTCTTTCTTTCTTTCTTCTTTCTTTCTTTCTTTCTTCTTTCTTTCTTTCTCTCTTTCTTTTCTTTTTTTCTCTCTCTCTCTCTCTTTCTTTTCCTTCCTTCTTTTCTTTCTCTCACAGGGTTTCCTGTTGCTCAGGCTGAAGTGCAGTGGC
>NW_016805783.1:490879-511540 GCF_001698545.2 Rhinopithecus bieti
TTCCTCTTTCTGGTTCTGCATCTGATTGTCCCAGTGCTCTTGTCCCTGTCCACAGGAATGCCATGCATTCGTGCACTCACTCTTCCAAATTATACTAACCCGACTATCCTGTTGGATCTGGTCCAAATAAGATAGAGATCCTGTCCTTGGACCCTGACAATCATTAGGGGGAGATCCAAGCGAGTAAATCTCAATACAATGTAATTAATGCTATGACAGTGGCATATGCAATTCAGTTTAGAAAGCTGTGTAATGGTGAAATGCCATCTCTACTAAAAAAAAAAAAAATTAGGCTGGGCACGGTGGCATGCCTGTAATCCCAGCACTTTGGGAGGCCGAGACGGGCGGATCACGAGGTCAGGAGATCAAGACCATCCTGGCTAACACGGTGAAACCTCGTCTCTGCTAGACAAAAAATTAGCTGGCCTGGTGGTAGGTGCCTGTAGTCCCAGCTACTCAGAAGGCTGAGGCAGGAGAATGGCGTGAACCCGGGAGGCGGAGCTTGCAGTGAGCCGAGATCACGCCACTGCACTCCAGCCTGGGCGACAGAGCAAGACTCCATCTCAGAAAAAAAAAAAAAAATTAGCTGGATGTGGTGGCAGTCACCTGTAATTCCAGCTACTTGGGGGGCTGAGGCAAGAGAATTGTTCGAACCTGGAGGCGGAGGTTTCAGTGAGCTGAGATTGCACCACTGCACTCCAGCCTGGGCGACAGAGGGAGACCCTGTCTCAAAAAAAAAAAAAGGAAAGAAAGCTGTACAAGATGCTGTTAGAGCCCATGGAAGGGAGAAAATGACACATCCTCAGGAGAATGGGAAGGGAGGGGGTCAGGGAAAAGAGGAAAAGGGGAGGAAGTGATAAGCACAGGTTTCAGAGAATAGATCATGTAAGTTGAGTTTTAAAGAGTAGAATTCAGCAAAGAGATGAAGAGGGGAAGGGCAGAAACCATTCCTCCAGCCCCACTTCTCGTGGCTGCTGGTGTTGTAATTATAGACATCCTGGCACCTCCCCCTGGCCCAGGGAGGACCTTGGCATTTGGCTCAGAATCATCCTGTGTACCTAAATTTTTATCTTCGTTTTGTACCTGCTCTAACCCTGCAATTTGAAACTCCAAGATACAAATTTATGACCACTTGTTCTAGTCCTTCCTACTCTCATTTCTATCTTCCTACCTATTCCTTAGCCTCATAAAAACTCCTACTTAGGTATCTCAATTGAGCTACCCTAAAAGTCTTTGGACATACCTACTGCTTTGAGTTGTTGGCCTACAGCACAGCTTTAAGAACTTTCATTGTGACTGGACACAGTGGCTCACACCTATAATCCCAGCACTACGGTAAACTGAGGAGGGAGGATCACTTGATCCCAGGAGTTCAAAACCAGCCTGGGCAGCATTTCAAGACCCTGTCTCTACAAAAATTTTAAAAAATTGGCTGGGCATAGTGGTGCATGCCTGTAGTCTCAGCTACTCAGGAGGCTGAGGTGGGAGGATTGCTTGAGCCCAGGAGTTGGAGACTGCAGTGAGCTAGAATCACACCATTGCACTCCAGCCTGGGCAGCAGAATATAACCCTGTCTCAAAAAAAAAAAAAAAAAAGAAAAGAAAAGAAAAGAAAAGAAAAAGTACTTTCATTGCTACCATCTCACAGAATACCAAATACAGGCATACACCTTGGTTCATCTTTCAGCCCCATTTCTCTCTACCTTCCTTGTGATGGACCCTGTACTCCTGGCTCATCAATTACTCTGTATCAGGGACCGCATTAGGCACTGGGGACACAGATAAAAAAAGGCACAATCCTTGCCCCTAGCAGCTGCCAGCTATATTCCAGGGGTGAAAAGTAGCTAGACAGTTTGAAAACAATGTGGTAACTTTTCTCAAATTCCAAGTTAGGCTGAGGGAATCCTCTTTACCCCCCATAATAGGTCCCTGGACCTTTTATCATAACTTTTATCACAACATCCGTTGGTGCACTTGGCTCACTTGCTTGCTTTTTGGCAGTACCGTGCCTGTGGGTCCAGAGCCCTTTTTCTGAGTTGTAGCTTCATAAGCATCATGGGCCACTGAACGAAGAAAGAGGTTGCCTCACTGGGTGGGCTTGAGCAAAGTCTCAGACACAGACAACCACTCTGGGGGTCGACCAGTAGGCAACTGCCTGACTAGCTTGGCTATCCTCAGGGTGGCAACACGAAGCACAACTGACAGTGTCTTTGGGGTTCCCTGGTGCTAGCAATGATGCTGCTTGCTCCTGCAGTTAGTTGTGTGGTTGTTGTTTTTAATACAGTCTGAGAACCTGACCTGGTCATCCCTTTTACAATGACTACTTTACAAATAGTCAATCCACCTAGATCCTCTCTATCCCTCTCAGAAATGTTACACTATTGCTTGCTCCATCTCTCTGTAGCATCTTCAGTCTTCTATGTGGTCTCTCCCATTAGCATTACATACACTTAACTTTTTCATGTTATAAAAGAAAAAAAAAATTAACTCCACATCCCCTTTCAGCAGGTGCTACTCCTTCACACAGTAGATTTTCTGAAACCATTGTCCATAGTTGTTATCTCCATTTCCCTTCCATTACAGGTAGGTTGCAGCGTTCTTAGACACGTTGATCCCTCCTTCCTTCTTGAAATGGTCTCTTGTCCTGTTTCCTAAGGTACAACGGCCCCTGGTTTTCATCCTGCCCCTCTGGTCCTGTCTGCTTTGCCTCCTATGCCACCTCGTCTACTCAGTCTTTATGGACTGCAGTCCCCAAAGCTTGTTCTTCAGCTCTCTGCTTTTATTAGCACTTTCTCCCTGGGCCCATAATTTCATCTGACGTGCATATGACTCCAAATGTGAATCTTTAGCTCCAGCATCTCCTCTGTGCCTCAGCCCTGTTGATTCCACTATGTCCTTGACATCTTTCCTTGCATGTCTTGAGGGTGCTTCCAGTTATAGTTATGTAAAACTAAACTCATAATTACCACCCATAGTCCCTCACCCACACAGTCGCCCCTGCCATGATTCCCTGTTCCTTATCTCAGTGTGTGGTACCATCATCTCTCTACTATACAAGCCTTTTTCTAGCTGTCAGCCTTGAAAATTCCCTCTGCCCTAACTACTTCTCAGTTCACCACTGAGCCTATTCATTTCTGCTTGCTAGAAGTGCCCTGAAATTTTTTCCTCGTCTTCAATTCCACTGCTACCATCTTAATTCCATTCTTCCTTTCTCTCTAGCCTAGCTTATCACATTAGTCTTTCAAATGGCTTCCCACATCCATTCCTGCCCCGTTATATCCAATTGCCATACTGCAGGCAGAGTGTTCTTCCTGGAGGACAGATCTGGCCATATTGTCCCCTCCATAACTGAAAGACTGCAATAGCTTCCTGTTGCACTTAGGATGGAGACAAGCCTTCCATGTGTCATCATAGTCTTCCCCCTACTTTATTTGCATTCTCTGAACTCCAAGTACACCAGCTTTCTTTAGTTCCTCACAGGACAGGCTTCCTCTCCAGGCACAGAGTCTTTGCATATGCCAGGTATTCTACCTGGAATACTTTTCTTGGCCCATCTTCATCTGGTTAACTCCTATTTAGTCATTAGATGACCTTTCAGTCATTATTTCCTTCCTGACTAGATTGGCACCAAAATCATTTTGTATTTCTTCATGTGATTCTTTGATTATTTCCTCTTTCCCACCTCTAAATTATAAGCTCCATGAAGACCACACTATCCTGCTTATCACTGTACCTTCACCGTCTAACATAGTGCCTGCCACGTGGTAAGTGTTATTACAAGAAACGCTTCAGTGCCTAGCACTGAACGCGCAGCCTACCACACAGTAGGCATTCTGCAAATGTCGCCAAAAAGTGACTGAGCACACGGGCTGGGAATGTTCTGATGCCTCTTCTAATCCCATAGAGGAAACTAGAGGAATTCCCAAAGATGTTCACTCTCTTTCTAAAAAAGACTTCGAATTTTATTAAAGTGTTCATCATGGGCAAAGCAGAATATGTGGGAGAGCTGACATAGTTCACATAACTAGGTTTCCTCCCACTGGGAGATTTACTTACTGGAAGAGGCATGAAAACAGAGTACACTGAGTGACAATGGTTAATTCCCACAACCCCTCAAGAAGCAACCCAAGTGAATGGTGGGTGACCTCTGGACGTTTCCAAGCTGAGTAATCTAATCTGAAAAACATTATACTATGAACTGGCTGTGCTTTGATGCTTTTGCTTCTTCATAATGTTTTCCAAAATTAAAAATATTCTATGTGAATCATCTCTAGGTACAGTAGGTCATTTTCTTCCCAGTCTGTCTTTGACTGGCAATCCCCAACTGTGATAGCTGTGGATGCTGTGCTACCTCAGGGTACTCACAGGGTAGAGGTTGCTAAGCACCAGGAATTGTTTGTTGCAGGTTGTAGAATCTTTGCCTTTGGAGGATAAAGGGGCTATCTTTTAAATAGGAGGGTCCTTGGTTCCTTGGAGTTAGGTTAAACATCCACCTGCTGAGGGGAGGAGATTGAGTCCATGAGTTCCCCAGGTCTCCCTCTGCCTCATGATTCCATGATTCTATTAATGTTTGACAGAAGGGCAAGTCTAAATGTGCAATTCCATATAACCTCTGAGTTTTCTCCTGGGGGTGAAATTGAATAGAAAATGGAATATAGCATAGTGATGGGAATCTGGCTGTGTGCTTTGGAATAGTAACTAGCTGCAGGGTTTCGTCACCTTGGAAACAAGCAAAGCCCTATATGGGGATCTCAGAGGGCTTATGCTACTGAATCAAAATTTATCTGGATTTGGCTTCATGGTGGGAGGGAATGCATGTAATATTTTATCTGTGAATCTGAGAATACTGACAAATGGTGTTCTAAGTGAGTTAAGAAGCCAGTAGTGCATAAACCAAAGAGATCAAGGTAGAGCCACTGGATTTTAGTGAGATGAGTGGGAATGTGGGGTCAGCTAGCTGTGGGAAGTTTTGGGTTGTTTTATACATGGTGCTGAATATCAGGATGATTCATGGGGAGAAAAAAGACTGCCGAACATCTGCCCGTTTGGTTTACAAGATGCCAAACACTGAGATATTTGAAAACATTCAAATGTCTGGCATTGCAATGACAACTTTCTGGATGAACAATTATATATTTTCTAAAATTCTTTAATTTGGTGCTACATAAATAATTTTTGAAAAGTTGTTTTATTAAACGGAACTGGGATTTACATTGCATATGCAGAGGGTTTTTTTTTAAATAAACATTTTCTGACACTATTATAGGATTTTTCCTAAGAGAAAGATTGTAGAAACTTCAATTTGATGTCTCAGCCACAGCCCACACAGGTGGCCATGCCCGCTCCCTGGAGCACTTCCTCTCCTTGGCATCCATGCCATCACTCTTGCTGGTTTATCTCCCACCTCTCTGGACACTGCTTCTCTGATTCCTTTGCTAGGTCCTAGAGATCAATCTGGCTTCTAGTACTGGAGCTTTGGAATCTCTATTCCAGTCCATTGTACCCTGCTTTGTCTTCTCATTCTCCACTCATTTCCTTGGAGATCCTGTGCATTCTCATGAGTATAAGCACTATTAATATGCAGATGAATTCTAAGTTTATGCCTTTGGCCCATTTCCCCCAGCTGAGCTTCAACCCTAAGTCTAAATCTCTACATAGCATTTTTACTTGGATGGCTCAGAGATATACCAGATTCAGCACGTCCAAAACAGTGACTATGGTTTTCCTCCCCAAACCTGCTGCTTTTCCTCCATGTTTCTGAGTAAATGACCCATCTGATATCAGGGAGACATCTTTGATACCTCCATCTCTTCGACCTTTTTTTTTTTTCTATTTGAGATGGAGTCTCGCTCTGTCACCCATGGTGGAGTGCAGTGGCACCATCTTGGCTCACTGCAACCTCCATCTCCCAGGTTCAAGCGATTCTCCTGCCTCAGTCTCCCCAGTAACTGGGATTACAGATGCCCACCACCACACCTGGCTAATTTTTGTATTTTTAGTAGAGACGGGGTTTTGTTGTGTTGGCCAAGCTGGTCTTGAACTTCTTACCTCAGGTGATCTGCCTGTCTCGGCCTCCCAAAGTGCTGGGATTACAGGCGTGAGCTACCACACCCTGCCTCTGCCACCTTTCATATCCACCCATCACAGATACACCTCATAAATGTCTCTTGAATTGTCTAGTTCTTTTCATCTCCTGTGTCACCTCCTCAGTCCAGGTCAATGTCATTGTAGACATAGATAACTTGCAGTATCCTACTTGGCCATCCTGTATCCACTCCTGCCCTCTGACAATCTATTTTCTATGCCAGGTAGAGAACTCTTACAGAAATGCAAACTAGATCTTGTTTCTACTCTGCTTAAGGCCTTTCTTTCTTTGGTCTCCTGACACCTCTAGAAGTAGCAGGAAGAATGGGCTTGCAGGGCAATACTACAAATTATGTCTTAGAAATGTTGAGCTTCAGGTAGACATTAAGTTAAAGTCCATTGGGCATTTGCAGATAGAGGTTATCATAGGATATATAAATGCAGTAGTTGTAGTAACTAAGAACCAACTAGAGATGTTGTAAAGGCAAGCTAGGAGGTCCCCAAGTCATAACCTCATATTGGCAATCATACCTGGGTGTGGTTACAGTATTACAGAGACTTTAGAGAATAGGACACTCTTGCTTTCTAGAGCTTCCAGAATTAACCAGTCTTTTAGGGTCTGTTCATAACAGACAAAACTCACAAAAGATTGATGTACAATTAACATGTCAATTTATTAATTCATAGTAAGAAATACAACTACCAAAGACAAACAGTGGCTCAATACATTTGCTGCCTAAAGACAAACTATTGTAAGACGAATTATAATCAAAAGGCTTCTTGGTGAGCATAGACTCCAAGCTAGGAAAGTGAGAAAAATTATTCTTATTGAATTGTGGGTCCAGCATATTTATGTACATGTTCTAGCCCCTGTCAAGACTGTGTCTTAAAGTTGTTTGTGCTTAGCAAAATTTGAGATTGAGACAAAAACTGTAAAGCATCCCATCTCTACTAAAAATACAAAAATTAGCTGGGTGTGGTGGTGGGCGCCTGTAATCCCGGCTACTTTGGAGGCTGAAGCAGGAGAATTGCTTGAACCTGGGAGGTGGAGGTTGCAGTGAGCTGAGATTGTGCCATTGCACTCCAGTGTGGGCGACAGAGTCAGACTCCGTCTCAAACAACAAAAAACAGAACAAAAACAAAAACCAACACACACACAAAACAAAACTGTAAAGCAGTTTTACAAATATATGATACATTTCTTTTCTACAATGGTTTTGTCCCTTATAAAACAGAACAAAACAGCAAACAATTAACAAAAGAAAAACACAAGGGTATGAAAATGTTTAGCATTTAGAAATACTAGTTTTGTGGTATTCCTCCTGTCCTCATTTTGGTTCAAAATATATCATAAGTCAAAGGATAACTTTGCACTCTCAACAGGAACCAGCTGGAAGAATGTTTTAATTTATTAAACTTTTTGCCTTGAGGCTGATAGAGCAGTTTAGCAAATAGTCATTTGATTCCTCTTTTCTGCTTAGGTCTTAGGAAAAAATCACTAAAGAAGGATAAGCACCATGCTTCTTATATAATTGCCTTAGGGGAAAAGAATCAGTGAGACACAAGCTCTTCTCTGATGAGCAGAAGTTGGGAGAAGCGCAATAAAAGTTCTAAGCTCACAACTGCTGAGTTTTGTGGTATTCCTCCTGTCCTCATTAGCATAATATTGAGAATTTGACTCTGAGCCAGGCACTATTCCTCACCCTTTATATATATTAACTCTTTGCATTCTCCAAGCCCTGTGAGTTAGATGGTATATTTACCCAATTTGCAGATAAGAAAATGGAGGCACAATGAGGCAAGTAACTTGCTAAAGCATAGTCAAGAAAATGGCTGACCTGGGATTTCAACCCAGGTGATTTGATTCCTGAGTTCACTGTCTCAAGAACATGATCTCTTCCTTTAGCTCTCCCTGGAAATGACCCAAGTCAGTGGTCAATAGTCCCAGAGGAGATAATAACACAATGTCTGTGGTAAGCCACAGTCGCTTGAGGAGACATATGTCTGCACCCATGGAAGGGTGCAGAGGACCTGGGTTGGGGATTGGGCTGGGACATTGGTGCTTTTTCTGTTTTTATCATCCTTACTCACGTAATCCCCCCAAATGCCTCCCTTTCTTAAGTGCCCTGGCTCCAGACTGCTTACTTCAGGCAAAATACGGGGGAAACAAGCTCTCAGGTCAGTCCACAGGGACTCCCTCTCCTCTGATCTGTGCAATAGACACTTGGACAGAGTTGCACTGTCTTGTGGCTCTTTCCCTAGCTACCTGCTGACCACAGTCTTCCATTCAAATCTTTCTTCTAAAAGATCAAAATACAATTGCTCAGATTTCAGCTTTCTTAATTAAAAATTCCACTCTAATTGTGCCTCTCGACGATGAAGCTACCAGCAAGCTAGCTTGACTGGCTTTGGGTTAACACGAATTGCATATTTTGTATTTATGCACACTCTCTTTGCTTCCTTCTATATATGATTCATATTATCTACCATGTCATTGTGTTTCTGTTGAGCACTCAGCAGGTGACATTATTTATAAGCTACAATGGTGATGGATGGTATGGGGTAAAGGTGGAAATGGTCTCGCTTCTCCTTGTGGGTCAGCACAGACAGGGTGTTATAAGCATGCAAGTGGGAGCCAGTGCCAGAGGGAGAGAGAGAAAAAAAGTCAAAACAGACCTTGAGTACATCACCATTTAAGAAGTCAGTGAGAGTCAGAAAGGCTTGCTGGAAAAGTAAAACAAGATGTCATCACAATGACTGGGAAAGCTGTGGCTCCTAGTTTGAGATGCTGAGAACTGGGTGACAGAGAGGTTTATTGATTCCAGTCAAGGTGGTTGCAGGTTCAAATCAGATCTGAGGATTAGTCAGTGTGAACCTGAATCCAGGTATACAGGCTGAAAGGCAACTCCACTGGGCAGAAGTGCACGGGGCGTCCTTATTGGGATAATGTCTACAGAAGGAAGCTCACGTCTTCTTGCTCAGGGTAATTGGCAAAATTGCCCCAAATAACTAGTTAATAAGCAACTTTGATTCTTAGAGGAATCACCCTGGCTTTCTTGGAGAGTCACCTCTGTTTTCTTGGGCTAGTAGCTGTAGCCTGTTGGCTGCAGTTAGAGCATTAATCCCCATTTGCTTGAGATAGTAAAATCGTTTACTTGGTTAATGTCTTTAACCCTAGGAATAAAATAAATGATGAAGTACACCAAATATACTGTATTAATGTCTCATTGTAAGTTCACAAGTGATCTGTATGTATTTGAAATGTAAAGTTTAAAAGAATTCAGCTTACTGTTTGATCAAGCATATCCCACCTCAGGCCCTTTGCACTTGGTACTCTTCTGCCCGAAATTTCTTCCACTGGATAGCCTTGTGCCTTGCTTTACGAAATTCTTTAAGTCTTTACTCAATTATCAACTTACCAAGGAAACTTTCCCTGATCAGCTTTTAAAAATTACACCTCACCCTTCCCCGCTCTGCTTTATTTTCTTCATTGCACTAGCCACCATCTGACATGCTATGTATTTTAATGATTTGCTCCCACTGTGCACCAGGTGCTGTTCTAGATGCTGGAGATACAGTGATAAATGAAACAGACAATGTGTTTGCAGACAAATGCCTCTGTGAGCTGCTTGAGGTAGCAGCAAATTTCCAAGGGTGTGTCCATGTAACCAAAGATGAAAACTGAGGGGTCTCAGACACAATAGAAATGAAGAGGAAAAATTGTCTAAAAGGATTTTATCTCAGTCCGCTTCCTTTTGCTATAACCGAGTACTTGAGACTGGGAATTTTACAAAGAAAATAACTGACATCTTTTAGTTCTGGGGGCTGGGACATCCAAGATTTAGGGGCTGTATCTGGTGAGGCCCTTTTTGCTGGTGGGGACGCTCTCCAGAGTGTTGAGGTGGCGTAGGTCATCACGTGGTGAGGGGGCTCATGAGAGTTGGCCAAACTGGCTTTTATAACAGGCCCACTCTTGTGATAACTAACCCACTCCCTTGATAATCCATTAATTCATGAGTGGATTAGCTCATTCATGAGGACAGAACCTTTAAGACTCAAACAGCTCCCAAATGTTCCAACTCTCAATACTACTGCATTGGGAACCAAATTTTCAGCCAACGCATGAACTTTTGGGAAATACATTCAAACCATAGAATATTTCGAGTATCTTAACAAAAATTACTCTATTAAATACTAAGTCATTATTGAGTTAGGCATGTGATTTTCTTAAGCTTAAAATATGTGCAAATGGTAAAATTTCAAACAGTATAAAGCCTAATACAGTGAAAACAAGGTATTTTCTACCCAAAATGTCTTGTCTCCTTTACCTAATTCTCTCCAAGTTTTTTCTGCTTCCTTCCAGACATTTTCCATGCATATACTCACATATATGAATGTATTATCTTTCACCAACTTGCAATATTACAAACAGACTATGCTTTGACTTTATTTTTTCACTTAATATATTTTAGAGATGTTCCTATGTGAATACATACACATCTACCTCCTTTCTGAAAAAGTTTTTCCTTTTATATTTTATTGCATAGAGTATCATGTTTTAAACTAGTAAGTTACTATGAATTCAAACAATGCCTTGATCAACATCCTTATAATACCTCTTTGTTAACTTGTCCATGTGTAAATACATTTGTAAGATAAATTGTTAATGGAAATGCTTAAAATAGTTTAAAGTATTTCTTCCTCAAACTGTAGTTTGAATACATGGAACACTTGGTTTTCACTCCTAGTATTCCCACTGCGTTAGACTAACCCAGGGCTTGATACTTCATCTCTTGCTGCCCAATTTCCTATTCTAATAATGAAGATATTTAATAGCTATGCAAATAATACACTGGAGATGTAATTTATTAAAGTGGCAGCGGAAAGTACCACTTATGCACTGGGAGATTGACTTAATAATTCAATTCCTTAAGCCTTTATTAAAGGCTCAACTCATGGGCCTGATTCTTTCTTTCTTTTTTCTTTTCTTTTCTTTTCTTTTCTTTTCTTTTTTTTTTTTTTTTTTTGAGATGGAGTTTCGCTTTTGTTTCCCAGGCTGGAGTGCAATGGCACGATCTCCACTCACTGCAACCTCCACCTCCTGGGTTCAAGCACTTCTCCTGCCTCAGCCTCCCGAGTAGCTGGGACTACAGGTGCCTGCCACCATGCCCGGCTAATTCTTTTGTATTTTTAGTAGAGACTGGGTTTCACCATGTTGGCCAGGCTGGTTTCAAACTCCTGACCTCAGGTGATCCTCCCATCTCAGCCTCCCAAGGTGCTGGGATTACAGGTGTGAGCTACCGTGCCCTGCCGGCCTGATTCATTTTTTTGTGCACATCTCAGTCCCATATGTGGTCCTCAGCTACAACAGAGAGGAGTATGGAAGTTGCCTGCTATGCCTCACCATCTAAAACTGCAGTTGTGCTGAGCCTGCTGGCCAAGCCTTTGGTAGCCTAGCTGTGGCCAGCAGGAGAGCTTTTCATGGATGCATACTACGTGAAGAGAGGAAAATTCCTCGTTTCTAGGGAATCATGGGGCCGTTTGGCCCATTCCAGAACATTCGAGCTTGCTCTACCTCTGCCCATCACTGTATGTCAAGGATGCTGCAGGGATGGGACAGCCCATGTGGAAGCACTTACAGAGAACACTAGAACACGGGAAGCCAACCTACAAGTCTTAGGCTCATGAGCAGCTCTTGGAACACCACAGACCAGCCTTAAAGCAGCCTTAGTGGAAAAACTGGCAACAAAGCCAGTATTTTTTCTTTTTGTTTTGTTTCGCAATAAGGCAGAAATTCAATAATAGATGAAGAAGTGAAGCTGCAATTTCCAGTGGTATGCTGGTAAACCAATTCACTGGGAAAAAAATAAAGCCCTGAATGCAAGTTTTCGAGGTGTAAATATTCCCACCATGACCAGCTGGGGAGAGTTGCACACAACTGGCTCTCACATGCCAGTCTGGGCTATCTCTAGTGCACTACTGCACGTTACTTTTATACAGATCTGAAAGAACTGTTCATCTCTCCAAACACAGTCCCTGCTTGCAAATTTTCAATGCTGTCCAGTTGATATTGGGAGGTTAGACATTTTTCTATAACTAATAACAAAGTATATTGGTATTTACTGCTGCAACAAACCCCAAAACAAAATGGCCCCCCAAAACTGTCTTATGCTCATGGATTTTGTGGGTCAGGAATTTGGACAGTGGACGTCTAAGGATGGCTTATTTCTGCTCCATGTTAGAGGCTCCAACCAGGACACTCAAAGGCTGGGGTTACTTGCTAACTGGGGGACTGGGATCATCTAGAAGGTTTCCTCACTCACATATCTGGTATTGATATTGGCTTTCATCTGTAACCACAGCTGAGGCTATTGTCCAGAACACCTAAACATGGCCTCTGCGTGTAGCAGCTTGGACATTCTCCTGGGGTGGTAGCTAGGTTTCAAGAGAAAGCATCCCTAGAGGACCAGGTGGAGGCTGTATTGCCCTTTATGATGTAGCCTTGTTTCTTGTTTGTTTGTTTCTTTGTTCAAGGGAAATTGAAAGACACAGTATCATTTCTGCTAAAGTTATAAACTTACCTAGATTCCATATATGAATATAGACCCTACCAATCAACAGGAGGAATGTCAAAGTCATATTTTAAAGAAGATTATGTGGGCTGGGAGGCATGTTTGTGGCCATCTTAGGAAAATATAATGTCCCAGAATTGGCATTTAGGGAACTCTTCAGAGAAGTAGATTGGGAATTGTCTGTCATCCACCTCTTCCTCAAACTTTTTGTGTTAGTCTGTTTTGCATTGCTATAAATAAATACCTGAGGCTGGGTAATTTGTAAAGAAAAGAGGTGTATTTTGCTCATGGTTTTGCAGGCTGTACAAGAAGCATGGCACAGGGTGAGAGAGGGAGCTAAAGAGAGAGGGGGAGGCAGGCTTTTTTTTTTTTTTTTTCCTGAGACGGAGTCTTGTTCATGTCACCCAGGCTAGAGTGCAATGGCACGATCTTGGCTCACTGCAACCTCTACCTCCCAGGTTCAAGCAATTCTCCTGCCTCAGCCTCCTGAGTAGCTGGGATTACAGGCACCTGTCACCATGCCCTGCTAATTTTTGTATTTTTAGTAGAGACAAGGTTTCGCCATATTGGCCAGGCTGGTCTCGAACTCGTGACCTCATGATCCACCCACCTTGGCCTACCAATGTCCTGGGATTACAGGCGTGAGCCACCACGCCTGGCCTGGAGGCTCTTTTTTTTTTTTTAACAACCAGCTCTTACTGTAAGTAGTAGAGTGAGAAGTCACTCATTACTGCAGCAAAAAAGGCACTAAGTCATTCATGAGGTATCCACCCCCATGACCCAAATGCCTCCTACTAGGCCCTGTCTCCAACACTGAGGATCAATTTTCCACATGAGGTTTGGACGGGACAAGTATCCAAACTACATCACCTCCCTTGAAGCTTTGATACTTCGGAGAGATGTCTAAGCGCTCTGTTTTAGGCTGTATACCTAGATCACCAGAAAACAGCATGAGGAGGTCTCTGTTAGCTTAAGAAATCAGAAGAACCATATTCATTTAGTTATTCAACAAAAATTTATCAGGGACCTACAATGCATCTGGCAGTATGCTAGGTACTTGGGAAAACAGACATAGTTCAGCACTCTTGGAACCTGTTCAACAAGTAATCAAAAAAGTCACAAATAAACAAAGCATTGCTAGCTTGAACAAATGTTAAAAAGAAAACAAATAGGATATGTGATGGAGAATGATTGGCAGGGTGCTTATGTTAGATAAGGAAAACTCAGAGATAAAGCCTTTCTGAAAAAAGGCTTTTTTAAGAAAAGCCTTTTGTCATTTAAGATGACAAAAGAAGAAACAGGAAAAGCCACAAGCTGAGTGTCTCAGGAACAGGAGACAGCAAGTCTGAAGCCCCAACGCAGAAAAGCGTAATGCATCTTCTAGGGGCATAGTGAGAAAGGGGGAACAAAATATGACAAAGAGGGTTGGGCTGGAGACCAAATTGTGGAGCCGTAAGCAAAATATGGCATTTAACATTGCAGGGAAGGAAAAGATGACCCAGAGGAAGGGTGTAGATAGATGAGGCAGAAATGAGAAGACCCAGCACGTGGAGAAACAGCCCTACTTTGAAGTCTGGCCAAATAGACTTCAAAGAGGAGGCTGGGAAGGAGGGCAGTGATGGAAGAGGAAACAGAAAGTACAGCCAGACAAATGCCAAGAGAGGAGACTGCTTCTAGAATGTAGGAGCAGCCATCAGTTGAATTCAGCTAGTGGGCTGTGGAAGGTGGTACAGGCACGAGCCTATGGGATGGAGAGCATGAGGGTTTTCATTGACGTTATTCAGAGTCATTTCACCAGAGTGGAAAAACCGAAAGCTCCATTGGAGTGGGAGAGGAAGAGCTGGAGGCAACATTCCTGGTGAAATCTCTTGAACATTTTTGCTGGAAGCAAATAAAGAGAAATGGAACGTTAACATTTTCTAAAGCAAGTTCTTCAGAATGTGAGCTATATTAGGTATTAAATTGGTTTAATGAAAATGAAGTTTTGAGAAACCTTGGGTTTAAAAAAGTCTTTCCTACCTATCTTTATGCACCTTGATAAACTAATACTCATTGTGAATTTTGCTCCTTATTTTCATTTAAAATTTTCAAATTGTGTCTCGCAGTACCAATGGAACAAACTTTAGGAAGCACTGAGCTCATCTATATTTTTTGTCCTCAAGTTTTAAAAGGGAAGATACAAGAAAATCTTTCTAAATGTGCAGTTCTGTATTCTTTGCAAAACTGTAGTGAGCACATTGTTAGCTGGGTGATTCAGTGCGCCTGATATCAAGAACTCTTGTGACACATTTCCCCTACAAATTAATACCAGGAAAAATAAATTGCTTCTCAGAATGAACTGGGACATTTAAAAATATTGATCAATGAATCAAGAATGAATCACAACTTTCTAGAACTAAAAATGACCTTAAATGTCATCTGGTGAATCCCATCATTTTTACAGAGGAGAGAAACAGGCCCAGCGATGTTAAAGCAGCTGCATATGCCCTGGATTCTTTAGCAGCAAGCTCCTTCTTCCCGGTCAGTCCTTGGGTCACCGTCCTGTAGGGAAACCATAGAGGACATTTGTTTCACCACACTGAACTTCCAGGAGTCTTGGTAGTAGATCTTGTCCTCAACAACAGTAATCAATTTTTCCTAGTTGCCTGATAACCTTTACTACAGTCTCTTAAAATTATTGTTTTTCTGGTTGTTTTAATGAGTATGCTTTACCTCTTTACTTGGGTTTTAGTTAGGAGCTCCAGATATTTTCAGAAGGCATAATCATAAATTATATTAATTTTAAACAAATAAGTGCATAGAGGAATTTACAAATTAGTCCTGCATGTTTGGAGGTTGGAAAGTATCTTCCTTATAAATCATGTTAAACACAGTAGTTAGTTTCTACCACAAGACCCCTTAACCCATAATAGAACTGGAGTTCATTTGTACCTCTCTCTTAGGTTGGCCCTCTGGGGGTGGGAGGGTAAACCTTTGCTCCTGCCTGTTACAGGTGGGGCTTCTGGTGGAGGCAGAGGTGAGAGCCAAGAACCTCTGTCTGAGTCACACAGACAGAAAGTCAGAGAGAAGGATAGAGAGGAAGAGACAGAGAGACAGTCAGAGAGAGAAAGAGAAAGTCAAAGAGAGAAGGAGAGAGAGAGGTAAAAGTAGTAAAGAAAAAACAATGTACCCTATTTCTTTAAAATCCAGGGTAAATTTAAAACCTATAATTGATGATTGAAGATCTTCTCCGTGTGACCCTGTAACACTCCAATATCACCTTGTTGTCAGTGTAAACAAGGGCACAGCCAGCACTGAAGCCACTGACAACCCATCGACTTCCTATCAAAAATCCTTAACCCAGCAGGTTTCCTAACAGGGGATCTAAATCTTCATTAATTACCATACAAAGGTCCAACCAGACCTAGGAGGAACTCCCTTCAGGACAGGACCATAGATGGCTCCTCCTGGGTGATTAAGGGAAAAAGACAAAATGGGTATTCAGTAAATGATAAGGAAACTCTTGCAGAAGCAGAGTTAGGAAAATTGCCTAATAATTTGTCTGCTCAAACTTGCTAGCTGTTTGCACTCAGCTAAACCTTAAAGTACTTACAGAATCAGGAAGGAGCTATCTCTATCAATTCTAAGTTAATATGGACTGAATGAGGTCTTATTAATAGCAAAGAATAATTGAAATCCCAAACTTACAAGGTTTTCAACAAAAGTAAAGTTTGCTAAAAGTTAACAGTGTAACATGTATTATCCTAACTTCTAATCTTATGGAAATCAGATCCTATCAGTGCCCCTCAAAGCTCAAGTCCAGTCAGCTCAGGACCATACAACTAATACCTCTTCTTATAGGGTTAGGAATGGGCACTGCTACAGGAACTGGAATAGCAGGTTTATCTACTTCATTATCCTACTACCACACACTGTCAAATAATTTCTCAGACAGTTTGCAAGAAATAAAATCTATCCTTACTCTACAGTCCCAAATAGACTCTTTTGGCAGCAGTGACTCTCCAAAACCTCTGAGGCCTAGACCTCCTCACTGCTGAAAAAGCAAGACTTTGCACCTTCTTAGGGGAAGAGTGTTGTTTTTACACTAACCAGTCAGGGATAGTACAAAATGCTACCCGACATTTATGGGAAAAGGTTTCTGAAATCTGACAACGCCTTTCAAACTCTTATACCAACCTCTGGAGCTGGACGACATGGCTTTTCCCCTTTCTAGGTCCCGTGACAGCCATCTTGCTATTACTCACCTTTGGGATCTGAATTTTTAAGCTCCTTGTCAAATTGGTTTCCTCCAGGATCAAGGCCATCAAGCTACAGATGGTCTTACAAATGGACCCCCAAATGAGCTCAACTCTCAACTTCTACCGAGGACCCTTCGATCAACCCTCTGGTCCTCTGGCTGGCCTAGAGAGTTCCTCTCTGGAGGACACTACCACTGCAGGGCCCCTTCTTCACCCCTATCCAGCAGGAAGTAGCTAGAGTGGTCATCACCCAATTCCAAAGAGCAGTTAGGGTGTACTGTTTAGAGGGGGGATTGAGAGGTGAAGCCAGCTGGACTTCCTGGGTCGAGTGGGGACTTGGAGAACTTTTCTGTCTTAGAAGAGGATTGTAAAATGCACCAATCAGCCTCTGTAAAAACGTACCAATCAGCACTCTGTAGCTAGCTAGAGGTTTGTAAAATGCACCAATCAGCACTCTGTAGCTAGCTAGAGGTTTGTAAAATGCACCAATCAGAGCTTTGTAAAATGGACCAGTCAGCAGGACATGGACGGGGACAAATGTGGGAACAAAAGCTGGCCACCCTAGCCAGCAGCAGCAACCCGCTCGGATTCCCTTCCAT
The DNA here is from genome assembly GCF_001698545.2 of Rhinopithecus bieti. Classification (NCBI taxonomy): domain Eukaryota; kingdom Metazoa; phylum Chordata; class Mammalia; order Primates; family Cercopithecidae; genus Rhinopithecus; species Rhinopithecus bieti. Next base: position 508,372 of record NW_016805783.1, read on the forward strand.
GCTGTGGAAGCTTTGTTCTTTCGCTCTTCACAATAAATCTTGCTGTTGCTCACTTTTTGGGTCCATGCCACCTTTAAGAGCTGTAACACTCACTGCAAAGGTCAGCAGCTTCATTCTTGAAGTCAGTGAGACCATGAACCCACTGGAAGGAACCAACTCCAGACACAACAGTGCACTGGGTAAGTAACATTCCTATGCTCCTGCTGACTCTTCCTTCACTTGTTGCTTCTTCCATCACGTGGGAGTAAATTGGCTTTTGCAGGCTACCTGAGCCTTGTCTGCTCCATCTCACACTGTCTACCATGCTTTCTGTCTGAAACATTCCTTTGTTTCAAGAACTTAGGGTTTGGGCATTTGTTCTGTTTGTTTTCTTCTCCTACACTCTCTCAGTCTGCCACTAACTAGCTCCACATGCCTGAAGGCCTCAGAGAACAAGAGTAGAGGTGGGCATAGGTCTCTACTTGAGAGAGAGAAAAAATATTCTTCCCTTCAACCAATGGTCACCAGGGCCCAGGCAAGTAGGGGAAGGATGGTGCCCAAAATCTTTTGCTCCTGTGAACCCCCCAAGAAATCTGCCCCTACTGCTCATGTGGGAGAATCGGCTGTTTGGATGTTGGGGGGAAACAAAGAAACTTTGTATTGAGGTATCATGATATTCTGAATCTTTAGCTCTTACAATACCACAGATATTATATTATTGTATATAATGCCACAGATATTATTTTAAAGATGATGGCGAAACTGAAGTTCAGAGAAGTTAAATAATATACACAAGTTAAGACTTTTTAAAAAGACTTTGAACTTTGACCTTTTTTTTTTTTTGAGATGGATTTTCGCTCTTGTTGCCCAGGTTGGAGTGCAATGGCGCAATCTTGGCTCACCACAACCTCTGCCTCCTGGGTTCAAGTGATTCTCCTGCCTCAGCCTCCACAGTACCTGGGATTACAGTCATATGCCACCATGCCTGGCTAATTTTTGTGTATATATATATTTTTTAGTAGAGACGGGGTTTCTCCATGTTAGTCAGGCTGGTCTCAAACTCCCAACCTCAGGTGATCTGCCCACCTCAGCCTCCCAAAGTGCTGGGATTACAGGCGTAAGTCACCACACCCAACACAATCCATTTGTGTCATGAAATAGAATGTACATTCAGAAAAGCATAAACAGAAATGTAGCAACTTGTGGTCTAAGTGTGAGTATTTACCAGGTCAAAGCACAAGCATTCACCTCCTCAGAAAGTCTACCATGTTCCCCAAGGGTAACCACCCTCCTAACTTTTAGAATAATCACTTTCTTGCTTTTCTTTTTATTTTTTTTACACCTACGCGTAAAGTTTGCTGTTGTCCTTTTTTTGAGCTTTAAGAAAATGACGTCATATAGTATGTATTTTATGTTTGACTTCTTGTATTCAATGTTATGTTTGTGCAATATAAAATTGCATGAATAGATCAAAATTATTTCGAACAGGTGCATATTGAGGATTTGGGGGTTGTCCCCATTTTTTAGCTGCTTCTAATAGTGCTACTGTGAACATTCTTTTACATATCTATTGGTATATACATTACTCTTGGACACATAATATTTGGATATGTGAGTGTGTGTGTATGTGTATATATGTATGCACGTATATTTGTATCAGGATATATACCTTTCTGGCTGTGATATGGGTATTTTCAACTTTAGTAGCTAACCTGAAACTGTTTTTGAAAGTGGCTGTGCAGGCTACATTCCCACTAGCAATGTATGAAAGATCCTGTTGTTTCACATCTTTGCCAACAGTTGTTATTGTCAGTCTTTTACATTTTATATGTTCTGGTGCTTATATAGTAATATTTTGGTGTGTGTTTTGTTTTTTTTTTGAGATGGTGTCTCGCCCTGTCACCCAGGCTGGAGTGCAGTGGCACGATCTTGGCTCACTGCAAGTTCCACCTCCCGGGTTCACACCATTCTCCTGCCTCAGCCTCCCTAGCAGCTGGGACTACAAGCGCACACTGCCATGCCCAGCTACATTTTTGTATTTTTAGTAGAGATGGGGTTTCACTGTTAGCCAGGATGGTCTTGATCTCCTGACCTTGTGATCCGCCCATCTTGGCCTCCCAAAGTGCTGGGATTACAGGTGTGGGCCACTGCGCCAGGCCTTTGGTGTTGTTTTAATTTGCATTAATTTGCATTAATTAATTTGTGAGGGATCTAGGTTACCTGTGCCTTATGAGAATCTAATGCCTGATTTGCATTTACCTGATTATTAATAAGGTTGTGCACCTTTACATATATATATTTATTTAATATTTGCATTTCCCATATTGTGAAGTACCTGTTTAAATCATTTGCCCTTCTTCTACTGGGTTGTTTTTTCTCACTGCTTTGTGGAAGTTCTTTAGCCTGTAAATAAGCCCTATGTCAATTATTTTTATTGTAAATTTCTTCTATTCTATAACTTCCTTTTTCATTCTCTTCATGGTGTCTTCTATGAACTGAAGCTTGTAATTTCAATGTACTCCAATTTACCCATTTTTTTCCTTGACATGTCCGAGATCATGGAAAAATTATCTAGTATTATCTACTAGAGTTCTATAGTTTAATTTTCATATTTAGATATACAATTGACTTTTGTATATGTTTGTGAAGTGGGGACAATTTAATTTTTTTCCATATGGATATCCAACTATTTCTGAATGATTTACTAAAAGGTCTTTTCTCTCAATTTTAGACTGTTATTGTACCAATAATTGTGATTGAGCAAGAGCGTATTTCTTTAACTTGAAAAAAAAATTTCATAGTCACTGAAACACATTTATCTAAAGTTAGGCATTATCTAAAATTTGGAGAATGTAAAGCAAATCTCAGTATTTCTTTCTCTTTTTTTTGGTGAGCAATAAAGCTTTTTTAATCACCTAGGTGCAGGCGGGCTGAGTCTGAAAAGAGAGTCAGTGAAGGGGAGATAAGGGTGGGGCTGTTTTATAGGATTTGGGTAGGTAAAGGAAAATTACAGTCAAAGGGGGGTTGTTCTCTGGTGGGCAGGAGTGGGGGTCACAAGGTGCTCAGTGGGGGAGTTTTTGAGCCAGGATGAGCCAGGAAAAGGAATTTCACAAGGTAATGTCATCACTTAAGGCAAGGACCGGCCATTTTCACTTCTTTTGTGGTGGAATGTCATCAGTTAAGGCGGGGA
>NW_016805783.1:514666-541676 GCF_001698545.2 Rhinopithecus bieti
TCTCACAGTGGAGGCAAGGAATTGCAACTTAGAAATAAGTTGCTACTTGGCTGCCTCTACTCTATTATTGTATACCTTGAAGGCGAGGTTCATTAAGTCCTGTTGTGGGGTTTGAGGGCCAGAATTTAATTGTTGGAGTTTTATTAAATATCGGGAGCAGATTGGGTATAAAATACAATGCATATTGAGAATAAGACAGCCTTCTGACCTTTCAGAGTCTACGGCTGTAAAGTATCTCAGGGTGGCTGCTAAACGGGCCATGAACTGGGCTGGGTTTTCATATTTGATGAAAAGCCTAAATGCTAACTGATTTGGGAGCGGTCGGATAAAGAAAAAGAAGCATTAACCTTGACTATGCCTTTAGCTCTAGCCACTTTCGTAAGAGGAAATTGCTGGGCAGGTGGGGGAGGGCTAGTGGAGGAATGAAACTGTAAGCCAGACCGGGTGTGAGCAGGGGAGGTGATAAAAGGTTACAGGGTGGGGCAGCAGAGGCTGAGAAAAAGTTGGGACCTAGCTCGGCCTGGTGAGGAGGGGAAAGGTCAGATGGGTCTGTAGAAAAGGAAGATTAGAAAGACTCAGCGACGCTTGGGGTTGGAACTGAGGGGACAGGCGGGAGGGAAAGAAGGAAGATTTGGGACGAGTTGCATTGGGAACAGAGACTAGGGAGGGACCGATGTGTAAAAGAATGCCTGGACGTCAGGCGCCTCAGACCAGTTGCCCATTTTAGGACAAGAATTATTTAGATCTTGTAGGATGGAAAAATTGAAAGTGCCATTTTCTGGCTATTTGGAACTACTGTCGAGTTTGTATTGGGGTCAAGCGCCATTGTAGAAGAAAACAAGGCATTTAGGTTTTAGGTGTGAGTTGAAGAGGTTTTAAGTTCTTGAGGAGAAAGAGGTTGAGGGATAGTGAAAGAGGGAGGTTGATGAGAGTAAAAACAGGCCGCTCACCAGATTTAAAATTGGTGAGATGTTTGCGAGATGTTCCTTGGGCTGGTGGGTCTTAGGACCCGAGGTCGTAGGTGGATCTTTCTCATGGAGCAAAGAGCAGGAGGACAGGGGATTGATCTCCCAAGGGAGGTCCCCCGATCCAAGTCACAGCACCAAAATGTCATGCGCGTCCATATGAAGAGACCACCAAACAGGCTTTGTGTGAGCGATAAAGCTTTTTAATCACCTGGGTGCAGGTGGGCTGAGTCTGAAAAGAGAGTCAGCAAATCTCAGTATTTCTATGATTCATTCTTTTGTAAGGGGATGGAGCAAATCTTTGAATTACATGGTAGCTATTCTAAAAAAAACAAAAGATAGTTTATAATATAGCTATCAAGAGCTGTCAGATATGAATATAAGTTATAGTTATTTAAAGGCAGGAAATAGTCACAGGTACTATTTTGAAGGGGTACAGCAATAAGACATGGTTATTAAAAACTTGGAGCTTTTTTGATAAATAAGGGACCTTTGCTAAAGTGAGTTACAATGGTGATGCCCAAAGAAAATATACTCAAAGATTTCTCATTTTCTGACCTATTGAGAAGTTTACTTTAGAAAATTAAATATAATTTTAATACATCTTTATATATCCATGTCTCCAAATACGCACATATACAAATGTAAATTAAATTTAAAGCTTTCAACTTTGGCTTAACCAGAGTTAACTTTATCAGCATATTAAATAAAAACTGTAATATACATTACAATTTTTTGTAATGTATTTTTTGTAATGTATTTGTAATGTACATTACAATTAATTGTAATGTAATTACAATGGTGCATTCCATTGTCTAATGTCCAATCAACCTTTTGTTCTTGGAATAAACCATATACATGTAATATACATGTTACATATGTATGTGTTTATTGATTAATTACCTCTCAGCTCTGCTTTATGATACTGTAGCTGGACCCTGTACACTTTTCTAATTTGCCAGATGATAGGATGCTAGGCTTTGTCAGTGGGGGACACTGGTAGGACATTGTACAAGCCAGGGGCTTCTCTTCTTATTTCCAGTGCTTTCTTTTCTTCTTGCTCCTGTGGTGCCCGCTGGCATGCGGGACACCCAGGTGTTTTCACATCCTAGCAAGTTTCAGCAGCATCCCTGAGGGCAACTTTCCAGTGACTTTAGCAACATCCACACAAGGGCTCCCCAGTAAGTTCCACCGGTGCCCCAGCAGCTTCCTGGGTAGTCTCAGAGGCAGCTTTATTATTAAGTCTCTCTCCTCTCACTGTACTCATGAATTTTTATTTATTACTTTACAGTTAATTACTATCATTATTCTCTTCAATGTTTAAATTCTCTCAAATTTCAGCCAGTGGAAGCCTCTTCAAGCTGCCTCCTACGTCCATTTGACTTGCTCCCATTAGTCTTTAAGTGCTTCATTGCTTTCCCACACAGCAAGATGTCCAAATGCAATTGATTTTTGCACATTGGCCTTGTTTTCATCAACAAGATCACTTATGTTAAGCTCACTTACTAATTCTGATAATTTGTCTGTAGAGTATTTGGGACTTTCTATACATACAAGTCATAGCATTCTCAAATAATGATAGTTTTCATTCTTTGCATCTAATCTGTATAATTTATAATCTCCCCACGCATTTTTTTTTTTTTTTTGCTTTTCTCTACTTGCTGAAACCTCCAGCAAAATACAGTAAAGAAGTGATACTGGCAGACATCCTCATGCTGTTCTTTGTTTCACAGCATAAGCTTCCAGCACTTCAGTGTTTCAGGTATGATGTTTATAGATACTTTTCATCAGATAAGGGAGATTCTCTTCTACTCCTAGTTCACCAAGAGTTTTTGTAATAACAGATGTTGAATTTTATCAAAACCTTTTTCTGGCTCTCTTGAGATAATCATACAGTTTTTCTCCCTTATGCTATTTATGCGGTGCATTCCATTGTCTAATGTCGAATCATCCTTTCGCTTTTGGAATAAACCATATTTGAGAATTCGTAATGGAAAGCAGTTCCCAGTCTCTGTAGAAAAGTCTATGGCTGTACAACTTTCCAGAGGGACCTGTGTTTTTGTTCAGTACATCAAATCCAACAATTCCTGGGTTTCTAGGGTTTGGATATTTCTGCATTGCAGCTGTTGTAACAGTGCCCCATGGGTGGTCAGAGATATGCTCTGAAGTCCGGATCTTCATGGTGCTGATGGCATGCAGGTAGTGACAGGGGACATGAAGCAAAGAAGTGACACCTGCTCCCTCCCACCCCCTACTGGCTACCTATATACTATTTAATCATTTTTTTCTTCATGCTGCATTCTGTATAATTTCTTCTGATTTATCCTTCAGTTTACTAATTGTCTTCAATCATGTAGAATCTGCTGTTTAACCCATCCATGTTGTTTTAAATTTTATTGTGTTTTTATTTCTATGAAATTCTGTTTTAAAATCTGCTTTGTCACTTTTTATCTTTTTCTGTTTCTGCAGAGATCCACAAGTTTTATCTTTTATGGATTCACACATAGCAAGCGTGATTATTTTATATACTGATAATTCCTGTGTAAGCCTTGTGAATCTATTTCTGTTATCTGTTGCTTCTGCTGGTTCTTTCTCATGGAGTCTAGCTTCCTACCTGCCTGGTTATCTTTGACTGGATATTAGATGTTGTGTTTGAAAAAAAAAAATCACAGGGGTAATTTGAAGCCTATAATTAAGGAAAACTTCATTCAGATAGGATTTCTAATTGTTTCTGCCAGGCATGGAGATGCTACCAGTTTGGTACGACCTTAAAATAAATTCAAGGCTTGGGATTCACTAGATCAGGGGTCCCCAAGCCCCAGGCCACAAACCTACCTAGCTAGGCCTGTGACCTATTAGGAACTGGGCCATACAGCAGAAGAAGAGCGGCAGGCAAGGGAGCTTCCTCAGTATTTACAGCCACTCCCCATCACTCACATTAACACCTGAGTTCTGCCTCCTGTCAGATCAGGGAAGCATTAGATTCTCATAGGAGTGCAAACCCCATTGTGAACTGCACATATGAGGGATCTAGGTTACGTGCTCCTTATGAGAATCTGTCAGTGTCTGATGATCTCACTGTCTCCCATCACTCCCAGATGGGACTGTCTAGTTGCAGGAAAACAAGCTCAGGGTTCCCATTGGTTTTACATTATGGCAAGTTGTCCTTACTTATTCCATTATATATTACAATGTGATAATAATATAAATAAAGTGCAAAATAAATGTAATGCACTTGAATCATCCTGAAACCATCCCCCTACTCCAGTCTGTGGAAAAATTGTCTTCCATGAAGCCAGTCCCTAGTGCCAAGAAGGTTGGGGATCACTACACTGGATGACCCAGGAATAAGGTTTAGGTGTAATTCTATGTGAGGTCATCTATTCCTGAACTAGCCTCACCTTCTAGGCCCTTTAAGGTCCCAATCCTTTAAGTTCTCAAACTAGAAATAGTTTTTTTGTTATATCCCTATAATGTTTAGGTCCTCAAGAAAACTGTTTTGGGATGTACACATGTCCTCAAAGACAGATATTTTCTCCCCCTTGGATTATAATTTTTTCTTCATTTTTGTATTTCATTATCATTTTGTCAGCTCTCATGTTTTTAAAACTATTTTATCCAGAGATTTTAGTTGCCAAGGTTGGTTTGTCTTGAATAATTTAGCTCATTGTTACTGGAATTAAGGAGTGCTCTTAGATATATTTTGAAGGCAAACCTGAGACTTTCTGATGGACTGGAAGGAGCATGGGAAAGAAAGGAGTCAGGAAGACTGTAAGACTTTTGACCTGTGCAACTAAGAGTGAGGGGAGCAGACAGGGAAGCAGGCTATGGGAAGGATCAGGAATTTACTTTGGGGTACGTTAAGAGGCCTATTGTAGGTTGATTTAAAAGTAATGGCAAAAACCACAGTTACTTTTGCACCAAACTAATACCTATGCCAGTTAAGAAGTTGAGTAGGTAGCTGGGTATATAAGCTTGGAGTTCGGGGAAGAGGTTAAATTTAGAGGTTAAAACCCAAGGATGATTGCTGAAGACCTGTTCTTGAAGTGGCAGTCATTGTTTGAAATGTATTAAGATCACTTTTGCAAATTTAGATGGACAAGACTATACTAGTGACAAGGGTTTTAAAAACTGAGGAAACAATGCAAGATTTTCTGAGGATATCTGAGTATAGCATTTTTGGTAATTGTTTCTTATTTATTGCAAATTATGTTTGATAACTAGAAAACAGAACTCTAAATAAGAGACAGGGACATTGCCCAATTCTGTGCCCACTGGCCACTCAATTTTATTTCTATACATCAATTTCTGAATATAAAGGCATGCATTTTCTAATCTGACAGTCAGAAGAAAGGAGTTGTTTACTCAAGCAGAATGCCCAGTCTCTGCTAAGAGGCCCTTTAGAAATAAAATGTATTCTTCCAGTGCTGAGTTGGATGTGGTCCTGAATGAAGGTGAGAGAGGAAAGTCGCTGACCTTTCATTTTCCATGGCATTGTTGACTTGATTTTGAGTCTATTTTTGTAATAATTCAATAGGGTAGAGGAATCATTTTTCTTTTCATCACTTTTGTGTTTGTTTAAAATCCAGCATTCCATCCTACCTCCCTTTCACTCTATATCTTTATTTATCTTATCTTTTTGTCTACACAGATGCTATGTCCAAATAACAGATGAATACGAGTTACCAAATAAAAGCTCTTTTAATGTGAGCCCTTCAGAAAGAAGGTTTATGGTCAATGCTGATTCTTACTATAGCCAAAATACATTTAGTGCTTACTTTGGGCAGGCTGTGTGCTAAGCAGTGTGCATACAATCTTTCATATAACCCTCATCATGACCCTTGGAGGCAGATGCTTTTATTATTCCCATTTTACAAAAGAGGGACAGAGGAACTAAGTAACTTGTTCTTGGAGGCAGATGCTTTTATTCCCATTTTACAAAAGAGGGACAGAGGAACTAAGTAACTTGTTAACAACTGGTAAGAGGCAGCCAGACTTCAGAGCCTTTGCATCTAGCCTCTATACTGTTAGGCCTGATAGATGGATACCATCTTCTAATGAGTTAATATAATTTTCATACATGGAGGAGCAGTGATGCAAAAATATAGGTCAACATGAAGCATAGAGGGTGCTCATGCACTTCGATTTCAAGTGGATTTATTTGCAAACTCTCTTTTTTTTGAGCTCCTCCTCTGTTGCTCCATGTTCTTTGCTGTTTGGTCTCATCTTCTACCAATGTTTTGTTTTGTTGTTGTTTTGTTTGTTTTTTGCATTCCTGGAATCTTGCTGCATATCAGGCACTAATTTTGGTTTTGGTAGGTTCTCTGGGTTTTTTGGGGTAGGAGCTGGGTGTAGAGTGAATTACCCTGCATGAGGGATGGGAGAATTGAGTGAAATGTTGAGAAGGGGTGAAGGGGCTATCAGAGAGTGGAGTCTGTGGGCTAAGTGCCAGATGTGTGGAGAGAAGCACCTTCACAACACTGTCCTATGTGTGGAGTAACTTTTCTCTATGATTCCACAAGTCTTCAGTAATGACTTCTGAAATGATGGCATTCTTAGGTCATTTCATGTCCTGTGGAAACTGCTGAAAGGCTGAGTTCATGTTCTGGTTGATTCAGCCTGAATTAGGGTCAACAGGCATGAATGTGGGAATATGAGTGTCACAGGTAAAATGTTTTTAATAGAACAGTGGGAAATTGGTGTTCAGGGTGTTGGAGGTTGGTAATTCCCCATGATGACCTGGCCTTGGGGCTGATCATGGGAGAGGTGACTGAAAGGGAGGGGCATTGCAAGTTTTAGGAATTGAGAAATTGAAGAAACTAGGCAGAATTCATTCCTAACAACCCTCATGCTCTGATTATCAGTGCTTACTCATTACTACTGTCACTAGAACAAGTCAACCATTGCTTTTGAGTTGCTATTCACCGCATCTGTGTGTTAAATCAAGTTTAGCCTAAAGCTGACTCCTTACCTACTTTAAATTCAGCCTAGAGGTTTTTCTGTACAATCGTGAACTATAACAAGTGGAGATGTAAACAGACGGTAGCCTACACTTGTGGCTGTCACCGAGTTTTGCCCAATCAAATGTAGCCAACTGTTTGAACCATGTTCAAATAAGGCAAATGTTAACCTGTAACCAATCCACTGTTTCTTTACCTTACTTCCGTTTTCTGTGCGTCACTTCCCCTTTTCTCTCCTTAGATCTTGCACCACTGTGGCTGCCCTGGAGTCTCCAAGCCTACTCTGTCTTGGGAGGCCGCCCGAGTTGTGCATCTTTCATTGCTTGATGAAACTCCTTTAAATTTAATTCGGCTGAAGTTTTTCTTTTATCCTGTGTAATGACAAAATATCCAGTTGGAAAAGGGAAAAAATGACGATCCTCAAGAAGGTGGTTCGGGCAACACCAAGCCTCCAGCAGTGGGAAGATCAACATCAAGGTGATTGATGAACTTCCCTTTTTTATTCAGATGTTTTGAAGTCAAGTAGGAACTGACAAAGTGGAGATTGGTGGGCAATTTTCTAGAAATGAAATCTAGAAGTTGGACTAGATCATGGCGTCCAACTTGGGAGCCTCCGGAAAATAGGCCTCCATGTAATCTAAAAGTAAAGCTGGCCCATACAGAAATGAAAGGCTGGCAAGAGCCTGGGAAGTCTTTTAAAGGGATGATTTTTATATTGAGGTAGCGGGAAGGGAATGGCGATGTCACAGCTAAGATCAAACAGCTTTTGAAGTAAAACCTACAGGTGAAATATGGAAGGGGAGATGGTGTTCAGGAGGCTTCAGTGGCCTATGGGGAACAGGAATGGAATGAGACATAAAGAGGAGTTTTTAAAAGTTTGAAGTCTTATTTTTATCCTGTGGTCTAAGACAGGATTTAAAATCTGGTTGGAATAAGGTACAGATGAAGAACAAATCAAACTTGTCTACAATGTAATGTTCTTAATTAAGGAGAAGTCAGAATTTTGTATAATAGGAATGGAGGGAAAGGGGACCAGTTCTGTTGACCACGATCTGCAGATAAGGACGTCTCAGACACTAATGTGCATAGAGTCACCCGGGGAACTTGTTGAATGAGGATTTTGATTCAGTATGTCTGGGATGGAGTCAGAGAGTCTGCATTTCTCATTATCTCCCAGGTGACATCAATGCTGCTTTAGGTGGCAAGGCTCTAGAGCAGGGATTTCCACAACTGAATTCACAAGAAAGCCCCTTAGGTAACTCCGATATGCAGCAGGATTTTGGAACTGGAGCTATTGAAAACCTCGTTGAAGATTAATTAATGCAAGAACCAGAGGAATCAGGAGAGTATTGAAGCTTCTTCAAGCAAAACGTTTTATTTCCAGCAGCATGTGGAAAAACATATTATAGATGTCTGTATAAAATATCTAAAACAGCCATCAGAAATTTGGGATGTAATGTTTTTAATAAACCATAGAGTGCCTGTTTTAAAGATGTTGAAGTCCTGGAGTAACTAAAAAGGATAGGTGAAATGAGTAAATCTGTAGACACAGTGACACTTTTGTCACTTCTTGAATCATACTTTAAATTATTTGAGTAATAAATGTGGCCAGTGACTTCCAGATATTTAAGGAGCTACAATCAGAGTGTGTATGTGTCTGTGTGTGTGTGTTAGAGAAGCCCTACTTTCACTGTGAATCCAGGGCCCAGAAAGGCTGACATTTCTTGTAATGTATTTGGCTGGTGAAAATATGACAGCGTTCAGGCACCTACCCACTTTCAGTTTCACCAGACTCTCCCTCTCATTGTTGTAGACTCCCTTACTCTTCAGGACTCAACAGATTTCATCTCTGCTGCATCCAATTTGCTCCCTTTAGTAGAGTGTAATTAGATGCAAATACAAATCACAGCTATTGTCAGAATTCAAATGGGTTCTAATGAGAATTAATATTTTCCATTTGTCAAAGTACTGATTCAGAGCACATAATGAGGCAAAAATTCAAAATTAGGCAGAAGCCAGTTATTTCTCAAGCAGAAAGAACTATATTTTATTCATCTTACAGAGATTAGAATTTTGCAATCCAGATATCAGAGCTTTATGCTATAAATGATTTCTAATTCCTCAACCAAATCTTACTCTCCATAATAACAATTGAACATACGAATATGTGGCTGAGTTAATTGAATGCTACTGTCTGCACTTTAAAGTTTTATTGTCAGATCTTGTTTCATTAACACAATTATCCAAGAAAGCATTATATTAAACAAACGTACAACTGTGATATGCTCTACATATTAATCTGAATTCTTTTGGTTGCAAGTAACAAACTGAACTCACAATGATTTAAAGGAAAAGAGAAAGAAACTTACTGATTTATGTTACTACAAAATTTAGGTATACTTAAGGTACATTTGGACCTAAAGAATTAATTTTTCAATCTCTTTATTTTCTTCTGCTTTTCACTGTTGGTCCATTTAATTGCTATAGCAGATAGCTTTTTCTAATCAAGGAAAGAGTTTCAAAGCAGCTTAAACTTGTTGACTTTAGGACTCAAAATCCCAGAAGAAGAAAAAACCCAGACAGAAAATTCCTTGGGAAGACTGTGCCTCAGTTAGGATTACAGGGCCATCTCGGTAAACCATCATTATGGGCATAGGGCTGGAGCCCTGTCATTGGCCTATCTTGGGTCACATACCTATCTCTGGGACTAATGTGTGGTCAGCATCATCCTCACATTGACCACTTTGAATGAAAGTAGAATGTTTCCCAGAAAAAAGGGTGATATGCAGACTGATGGTGTATTTCCACTCCATTATGGCCTAGTTCGAACGGTAGGTAAGATAGATGCAACTTATGGAAATGCTGCCAAGGACAAGAAGAGAAGTATCTGGAACGGGTTCAGGGAAATTTAATGGAAAAGGCACAGAAGCAATAAAGGTATCTTAAATTAACATGTCCATGTATGTGTGTATAGTAAGGTTTATATCTGTTGATAGTGGACTTCAAACCTTCAAACAGAACTTTGTACTTTCTAAAGCAATTCACTACATTTTCTCACTCAGAAATTTTTTTTTTAAATTTTTATTTATTTATTTATTTTTGAGATGAAATCTCGCTGTGTCGCCCAGGCTGGAGTGCAGTGGCATGATCTCGGCTCACTTCATCCTCTGCCTCAGGGATTCAAGAGAATCTCCTGCCTCAGCTTCCCAAGTAACTGGGATTACAGGTGCACACCTCCATGCTTGGCTAAATTTTGTATTTTTAGTAGAGACAGGGTTTCACCATGTTGGCCAGGCTGGTTTCGAACTCCTGACCTCAAGTGATCCACCCATCTCAGCTCCCAAAGTGCTGGGATTACAGGTATGAGCCACCATGCCCAGCTAGAAAATTCTTTATGACACAAAATTTGTCTCCGTTTCTTCCACCAACTGAACTTGAGACCACTGAGAACAACTATTACGCCTTTCTCAACAGGCTTTCTTCAGATGTTTGAAATTAATGGTCACATCTTTCAGTCTAGTCTTTGCAGAATAAATATTTTTCATTGCCTCATTGTTCCTTGTATAATATGGTTTGAGACCCTTCCCACCCTCATCTGTCTCTGAGCACCCTTGCCTGTCAGAGTCCTTGTGAAGGTATATAGCCTACAACCATTCAGAGTGGAGACAGCAATGATTATTCTGTTGTTTCAGATTTCATATTTTTATTAAGGTGCCAAGACCATGTTAGTGCCTGGGAAATTTCTTATCTAAATACTAATACACCTTAACCTTACCATAAAATAAAACTTCCAAGTTCTTTTCGTGAAAACTTTACATCTTCTTTACGCCTACTTGTTCAGTTGGTTTTGGCCTCAAATTTTAATGTAAAAAAATTTTCAGTTTTACATTTTTTATAAAGTCACCATGTCTGTCTTAATAGCACAATAAAGAAGCAGTGAAAAATAGTGAATGCTCACATAAACTTTAAAAAACTTTTATATTTAAAAGTAAACCAGATGCAAAAGAAGCTACAAAACAAATGTTTGCTTAATGACTTATAAGGCAAGCAATCAGGTCAAGAAATAGAATTTCACCAGTCACTCCAGAAGCCCCTCCATAAGGTCTACCCCAGTCTTAATCTCTGCCTCCCCAGTAGTACACAACTATGTTTATATAGTAAAATAAGCTAACCTGGCAATCAATCATTTGTGATATTTAAATATTTTTATTATCTAAATGTACACCAATAGATACTATAATCTTGTCCATTTAAAAAATTACAGCTGTTAAGTCTCTTAATCTCTAGTTTTCCCTCCATCCCTTTCTCTTAAAATTTATCTGTTGCATTTGACCTGAAAGTTATCTACAGTGTGGATTTTTAAATTACATAATCATAGTGTGAGTCAACATCTTCCTCCATCTTGTGTATTTCCCGCAGATTGGTAGTTGGATCCAAAGTCTTGATCAGATTCATGCTTAATCCTTTCTTCAAGGCTGTAGGCCGTGGTGTGTTCTGTGGTGAAGAGGCACATAATGTCTGGTCATTTCTTTCTGTGGTTGCAGCTGTTGATGCTCAATGCCTTGATTCATTACTTCCCTGGGATTTGGAAATAGTGAAATTGTAATTCTGTTATTTCTTGCAGTTTATTTAATGTAAAATTCTTTATAAGGAGACATTTCACACATCTGCAATTTGCTTATGGAGCGGTCTAGTTCATACAGAAAGACAGGATGATACTTTTTTCTTTCCGTTTAATTACTAGCTTTCAAGATGAATTGTTTTTCTGTCATTCTCTGAAGGTGAACAACAATTTGGTCTAAAAAATATTATTATAAACTCATTGATTTAATGGGTCTATGATTGCAATTATCCATTTGAAGCTTACTTTTTCCTTCTTTGGCTGGTGGGAGCCTCTTCAAATCAGTTTCTGAGTATTTTTGACATGGCCCTAGTAGTCTTTGATAGCCTCCTTGCTATCTGGCATAACAAAGTGTTCTAGCTGCATCTTGTTAATTTTCTGCCTCAGACTTGGAATCAGTCACTTCCTCAAAGATATTCAAGCGTCTTTGGGTAGAAAGGGTATTCTAAGACCATAATCTGGGTGTTTCTAGGCTCTTAGTAGGCAGAGTTAATACATACCTCCGACAACTCTATGCTATATAATCTTGTGAATTGATATCGATACTTTTAATTAAAATTCAGAGACGTAAGGTTTTTTCTTAATCTGCTATATTACTTCTGTATCTTGTTTTTCCATATTGAGAATCTGAGAATCCTGGTTCTCAAGGACTTGAGGAATAATCAAATTAGAAAATTTCATAAGTATTTATTTTCTTTTTTCCTTGTTGCATACATAGTCTAAGATAAGAATATCCACAGTAATACTGTTCTACCACTGCTAGTTAAAATTGTTTTTGCAGATGATGCTCCCTATCATCCTCTACTCTTTGCAATTATGTAAAATCTATGCTGCCTGAACATGTAGACATTGTATGTTGTTCACTTTCCTTTTTATCCTAAATATAATTTAGCTCTACAGTGTGTATTTAATATTCGCCAGTCCTTATTTTGATGTTTCTCAATCAAACTTGAAGTTCATTCTTTAGTATATTCTTCAGTAAGGGCTTATGCAAATAGTATTTCCTAAGTCGTTGCCATGTCAAATAGTTTATTGCCCTTGTATCTGAAAGTCAGTTTAGCTGGTTATATAATAATTGGTTCAGTTTTCCTTGAGTATCTAAAATCTGTTATTCTACTTTCTCTGGCACATGTATTGCTGTTAAAAATTCTGGAATTCTGATGGCAATTTACTTACCATCAGAAATGTACTGGTTTTATCCAGATGACTGCAGGGTTTTTTCTTTCTCTTTAAAGTCTAGTAATTTTAGTGAAACATGAGTTGATGTTGGTCACTGTGGGTCAACTCTCAAGTACATGGTGTGCTCCTTCAGTGTGTAGTTTCAAACGTTTCTTTTAATTTTAAGAAAGTTTTCATGAATTATATTTTTTAGTACTTATTGTGTTTTCTTATTCTGGGTTTCTTCTGGGATTCCTATTACCTGTAAAATGGATCCTTTGCATATTTTTAATATTTGTTATGGTTTTAAATTATTTTATCTCTAAATTTATTTTCAATTTAAAAAATGTATTATTGTTGTCCTTCCATTTCTCTTACACCATCACTCTTGTGATGCTCTGTGATGCTTCTAGTTTAGTCTTCATTTCTGGAATGATTTTTCTCATTTTTCCCCCCCCTGAGTTCTATTACCTCATTTCTGAGGTGAAGGGTGTACTTATTGACTCTTACAGCTGGAAATATATTGCACCAAGATGTCATTTTGAGAAGACAGTTGGAAATAAAATGGATTATCTCAAAGGAAAAAAATATTGAAAGGGACTTACTTAAAACAGGTAAGAGCATATTACAATAACTGATTCAGGTCCCTGTGTCACTCACCCATCTCATCTTCCCCTATATTTCTCCACTGAAGTAGGAGCTCAGGAGGTAGATAAACCAAGGCTATGTATCCTTTCACATCTGACTAATTTTCTGTAAAATTTTAACCCTACTGATCGAGGGCAGTTCCTATTCTGGAAAAAAATTGAAGGAGGAATTTATACATAGGCTGTTTGTTAACACTCCAGTCCCAACATCTGCCCTGAGCATAAAGAGACAGAGTAGAATTCTGAAATAGTTTGAGTTCACTCTTATTATACCAGTCAATTTATTTTTTTAAAGAATCTTTTATTTTGGAATTCTGCCTCTCCTGACTGTGGGTAAACAAGATGTTCTAAAACAGAAATGATTATGCGTTAGAGATAGTTATGGAGAGACTATTGTTCAAAATTATTAAAAGAAAGGATATCTCTTTTCTGAATTACTCTGTAAAAGTACAAAGGGAGGATTATGACTAGAAGAAATAAGACAAGAAGCAGAGTAAGATACATAATAAGGCAAACACTTTCGTACTGAAATATTTATTTAAAAACATCGACTATGTGGATATTTATAAGTTGTTTATTTTCTGTACCGTTTCTGTGCACTTATGACAGTCTCTAATTGCTTGATTTCAGTTATTATGCTTGTCAAAGCCATATACTGGCCGGGCGCGGTGGCTCAAGCCTGTAATCCCAGCACTTTGGGAGGCCGAGACAGAGGGATCACAAGGTCAGGAGATTGAGACCATCCTGGGTAACACGGTGAAACCCCGTCTCTACTAAAAAATACAAAAAACTAGCCGGGCGAGGTGGCAGGCGCCTGTAGTCCCAGCTACTCGGGAGGCTGAGGCAGGAGAATGGCGTGAACCCGGGAGGCGGAGCTTGCAGTGAGCCGAGATCTCGCCACTGTACTCCAGCCTGGGTGACAGAGCGAGACTCAAAAAAAAAAAAAAAAAAAAAAAAAAAGCCATATACTATTTTTCTACAAAATCACTTGTGATATTTTAGTTTCTAGAGAGAATATAGCCCAAAGTTGAATAGTCCAAAGCAAAAAGGTATAAATTGGAAGATGTTGTTATGTGGGATCAATCCATACAAAATTACATCAGATTATATAAAATAGAAATACCTCAAATTTTACTTTGGCCTCCTCTAGGGAAATTAAGGAATAAACAAAATCAAACATACAATACATTTTCACTGAACTCCATGTGTAAACTATTATACTAGATACAATGGGATAAACAACAATATGTGAGATGACTAATTTGCAAGTCAAAATGAAGACAGATCATTAAAGAGAAACTCTTTGTATTAAAGTTTATACCAGTTTTCAAACTCTGTATGCAATTTACTGATTATAGAAATAAAGAATTGGAGATATTGATTATGAGATAAGGGTGATTTCCATGTCACCAAGAATGTACTAATCTAAAATGAGATCGAAGATAAAGTAGTTATGCATTTTTGAAATGTTTGTCATTTGTTTATGAATTCAATGAGCATTTATTAACCTCAATATGCTCAGAAGAGCATATTAAATCTGAAGATATATTTGTAGAAGTCTTGGGCATGTATACACTAAGTGAATATATGATATTGTCAGAGTTTGTGGAGCAAGAAGAGACAAGAACCAAGCTTCAAGGAACATCTACATTTGAAGACTAAACAGTGTAAAAGCTGAAAAAGGAGACTGGAAGTCTTGGCCAGAGAGGAAGAAGGGAACAGCAGAGCTCTTCCTCTGAGTGTTAAATTCTGTTGAGAGTTCAGTCAAGATGAGGTTAAAAAAATGCCCATTGGATTTACTGATAAGGACCTCACTGATGAATTTGGTGGAAGCATGTTTTTTTTTTTTTTTTTTTTGAGACTGAGTCTCGCGTCCTCGTCGCCCGGGGCTGGAGTGCAGTGCAGTGGCCGGATCTCAGCTCACTGCAAGGCTCCGCCTCCCGGTTTCGCCATTCTCCGTGCCTCAGCCTCCCAGTAGCTGAGACTACAGGCGCCCACCACCTCGCCTGTCTAGTTTTTTGTATTTTCTAGTAGAGACGGGGTTTCACCGTGTTAGCCAGGGTGGTCTCGATCTCCTGATCTCGTGATGGTGGAAGCATTTTTTAATGAACATCTCTTGTGGGGAGACTTAGGCATCTGTATTTCACAACATTTCACAGATGGTATGAACGTAACTCATCTAGCCCTCTCATATGATACTTCCTTTGGAAATTTACCCAGCTCTCTGATTCACTGTTTCTTGGACCACTCCCTTGTGAATGCCACCACAAATAATACCCCATATTTGGGGTCCATTTAAGTTTCCTGGATATTACATCTAAATTGGCATCCCAAGGTTCTGCTTGTGAGGGAGAGGAACAAGATACAAGAAGTTAAAGACATCTTAGGATCCAGCTAGGTTGACTAATTAGATGGTGAGGCCATTAACCAAGATTTGAAAATAAAGAAGGGTGACCTAACAAGAGAAAAGAGAAAGACTATAGTCCTAGAAGAGTTTAGGAAAAGGTGAATTACAGAGTAACTATTTTCTAATATGTTTTCTGGGTAGGGGATGCCATAGCAAATAGACAAACCTAATCTGTGGACTGGATTCATCCTTGTAATGGAGAAGGATGATGTATTGAAGTCACCAATGCTTAGCAAGTTTGACATACCTTCATATACTACCTCCTTTTGCTCTGATTCTCTATTTTACCAAGCAACATTCTACTAAATTTATTTAAATGATGAAATATGAAATACTTGTGAAATTATAAAACTATGAATAATTTAAGTAAATTCATCAGGACTTACCTGATTTTAAAGATTGGCAATTTGGAGAAAATGATATTATACTGTTGTTTTAATTTACACTTTGTTTTGCTTGCTAAAGAGTTTGCAAATTAGTCTCACATTTACTAGTCATTTCTGTTGCTTTTATTACAAATTCTGTGTTCATGCCTTATGCTCATTTTTCTGTCTAGACTTTAGTGTCATTCATACTTATATATTTCAGAGCATTTATATATTAAAATTAATCCTTTGCCATATTAACGCCAGTATTTTGTTGCTTAATATTTAACTTACATTAAACTTACTATTTTATATCAAGTTTTGAAATTTTAGTATAAATGAGTCTATTGTTTTCTCTTTTCATTTTAGGACTTTAAGCTTAGAAAACAGTTTCCTCTTCACAAATAAGATACATATTTGCCTATTATTTCTTCTTGTTATGTTTGCATTTTAAGATTTATCTCAATTCATTTGCAGCTTTAGTATGTGTTGTAAAGTGATGACCACTATTTTTTTCAATCACTGAGTTTGCAGATCATTTACAGAATATATCTTTTACTCATGTGTGGTTGTGGAATGAAATGGAATAGAATGCCACTAGGAGAGCAAACGCAAATGAATAGAGAAATCTGCAACAAAAGCCCCATGAGAAGGTAGTCATATGAACCCCCACATAGAAGTGTATGAGAAAGTATTCACATGAACACTCAAATACAAGTGAACTAGGCATAGTAACCAAATCTGCTTAATATCAGCACTTACCTACAGATGAGAAAGAAGGGAAAGCAGAGGAATTTCTGACAGATCAAGGGTGAAAAGCCTCGAAATTGCTAATGGGTTTTCATAGGAAAGTGCAGCTGGCTGGTCTGAGAACAGAACTTCGGGAGCACTTTGCAACCTCCAATTTATGGTTGAGTGTTAGAGTGGATTGGATCCCACGGACTGTCAAAACTAAGAAAGTACAGCCCCCTTGGAGGACAAAACATGCACTGAGGAGAAACAGCTGGACATAGAATCCAAATTGAGCAGGATGCAGACAATAAGTGCAAAAGAAAGATCATATCCTAGATTTTGTTTTCAAGGAAGACAAAGCTGAAATAAGGGATTATGGGCAGATGGTTTATTTGGGATGGGATCCAAAGAGTAGGAGAGTGGTGCTAGTGAAGTAAACGAGGAAAATCTAAAGAAGGGTGCTTAACTATTGGCCACCCCCATGGGAAACCTGGTCCCAATGCCACCAGAGCTTACTGAGGAATTTATTGTGATTTTCCTTGTGGCCTATGATATGATCAATTTTTAAGCGTGTTTCAAGACACTTTTCAGAGATATCTGGAGTGATAATTCGTTTCTCAACAATCACTTATTGTAAGTTAGTGTACAGTTAGTTATTGTAAGCATCTTTAGCAACTGGTATCACTGGATTATTTGATCAGAATTATTTTTTGTCATGAAGCTTAGTTGAGAATGCTGGAAACTAGTTCCAGATTATTAATAGATTTGTTTGGGCTGGTGGGAGTGGAGTGGGGAGGGCTAAGGTCAGGATGCTGAAGTTAAGAGATCGCTAGATACTACATTCAGTCTCTGACAAAGCAAGCACAGGATTAATGATTCAAGCAAAATAATTTAAAAGATGGATATATATAATATAGATAGATAAATTCAGTGTATTGTACATCAAATTAAAAATAACAAAAGTTTCTAGTATTGGTCTTTTAAATATATTTTAGTGGATATTTCATATGGAAATTTGAAGAGTGAAACAGATAATGACAATATGAAATCACAATAGCCTAATAAAGTGCTGATTATTAATTATGCTGCCAGTCAAGGATGACAGTGCTAAGGAGGATTTGCCCTGGCTACACAATTATGTATGATAGATATAGATAGCTAGATAGCCACCTTGATAGCTATAGATATCTATGTATATATATTTATATTATTACATATACTTAAATGATGATTATTCTGGTTTACAGATTCACCATGCGTGAGTACAAATGTTGTGAACTAATTATCACATTCACAATCACCCCTGGGGCATTGATCCTTGAACCCTGGATACCTGTTAGGGAGGTTCCCACCCTTATGATTACCACAGAGATGGTCATGCCCAGAGAGCCATCTGCTTGTTTTCTGTCTCTTTCTCATGTGAGTGCTCTGTTGGGGAAACTCCAACACTTAAGGTTCTTGAGACATGATCAAAAATATCATGTGAAACTTGATTGGCTAATAGAGATAGTGCAGTCATAAAATTCTGTTTTCATGCAAAGGTACATGCTTTGCATATAATAATTTACTTTTCAATTTTTTCAGTGCAGTCTCCCCATTTATACTCAACTTCTGTTGAATATAGAGTAGGCTTTTTCATGAGTATTCAAAGAATTTAACTGAGTATAGTCCTTTCCAACCTTATTCATGAAAGGTGTCTTAGAATCTCTCATATTTCAAGTGAGTTGAAGCCAGTTGGCTGGTGTGTTTTTTTGTGTAACTCCTTCCCCATTCAATTTAGGACTTGAGCATTCAAATGCAGTCAGCTCTTCTTTGTTTAGTAAGATTTCCAGAGGAATTGATTGAAGGACTACCTTTGGGCAAGAAGATGAGTTCAGTGGGAAGGACTCAGATAGATGGGTTTGGCACAATCTTCTTTTGGAGCAGGATTTAGGGTTTTACACAACAATCTAAATATTACTTGGGACTTAACACAAAGATTGTAAATAGAAATGTAGAGAGCCTGCATCGTGTGGCAGGAATGTCATTGCTGAGTAACAATAATGATCTTTATTGGTTCCCTTAAAACATATAGCACTGAGTCATTCGGGGCTTTCAGCCCCGTAAGCCTTGATAACCCTGGGTTTGTAGTTCCCTGGACCACTCTTCCACCTGTGAAGAGGAAATCTTAATCATGTCTGATAGCTTTCCTAATCACTCTGAAGACTGGGTAACAGACATTTTTCAAGGAGGCCACAAAGGTTCCTTAATGAATTTTAAAATCAAGAAATGAAAACCTTCACTTGTTCTCCTACCTGCCATTCAGCTGCCCCATGGGCAAAACAGACACGTGGCCTCCAAGTTGCCTCTTAAACGTACTTGGTAGATAATGCTGCTGAGAGGGGACATTCTGAGCCAGTGTTAGGGAAGGTGCCCAATAATAGTACATTCAGCCCTCCCTGTCCATGGGTTCTGCATCTGCAAATTCAGCCAACCATGTGTCAAAAATATTCGGGGAAAAAATAATAAAATATGCAATAATCTAAAGAGCAAATAAAAACAATATAATAGAACAATTATTTACATAGCATTTACATTGTTTTAGGTTTTATAAGTAATCTAGAGATGATTCAAAGTAAACAGGAGGATGTGTGTAGGTTACATGTAAATACTATGCCACTTTAAGCAGGGACTTATGCATTTGCACATTTGGTATCCGAGGGGGTCCTGGAACCAATCCCCTCATTAATACCAAGTGACAACTGTAGTAGCAACATCAAGGGTGATAACAGCTACCATTTATTAAACATATACCACGTGCTAAGTGCTTACAAAAATTGCCTTTAATCCTTCCAACAAGAAATGTATTAGTTTTCACTAATACTTTACAGAGAGAAACAAACTCAGGAGGTGAAATAAATTTTCACAAATCAGAGTACTGACGTGGGTACTAACCCAGGTTTGTCTGGAATGAAAGCTCAAGTTCCTAATCCCTTCTGATTAGGGATAAATACTAAGGGATATATACTTCTGATTAGGGACATAGCCTTCTGGTAGGATATATACTAGCCTCTAGCCATTGAATTAGTATCAGGTGCCAGATATTATACATGTATTTCTTTGCTAATTTGGCAAAGTAATATTACCACCATCACCGTTCATAGATGGTGAAACAAAGGGTCAGAAAGGATTTATAATTTGTTCAAGGTCACATAGATGGTGATTTGGAAAATCTGGATTCAACATCAGGACTGTGTACTCTAAGACCCATCCTTTCTCACCGAGGTACAGTGACTTCCCATGGGCACTCCTGGGTATTAAGAGAAGTGTGTTCACTGAAGGGAGAGTTTTCCTGGTCTTCCAGATGAACCTGGAACTTAATGTCAATTTTATTTTTCCATGAAAATTCATATAAAAGAAAAAACAGCACATCTCTTGGAAATGAAATACTTCAAGTTTAATGTCTCTCTTGCTAATGCAGAATTTATCAGCCAAGACAGCTGGCTGGCCTGGTGAGGCACTGGAGTGCAAGGAATTTTGAAAGCCTAGCATTATTGAAGGCATGGGAAGTCAATCTAGGAGCTGAATTTCACAACGTGTAAAGGGAACATTAGGAGGAGTGATGGAAAAGGCACCTTCAAAAACAACGTATAGCTCTGTGGTTTCAGGATGTTGGTGTGTGTCCTATATTCTATTTAATAATGACCCCGTAGGATAGTCCTTGGGTTGATCGCTGCACTGCTTGTCCAGGTGTGGGCACTTCGTCAATCAACTGCTGTGTGGGAAACCTGACTACCTCCCTAGAGGTACCCATTTCTACCTAGGAATAACGAGTGGACATTCTAATTACACCGTGAAGAGGTGATTAACTCAGGACAAAGAGAAGGTACAATAGACCCCTGAGAGCAGAGGCAACTTTGTGAGAGGAGGACATTTTCCTAAACATATATTGCCTCTTTTTCAATAAGCACTGAAAGAACTCTGAACCTTGTGGTTGCCTTTTCATTACTTGGTGTTCAGCAAGGGGGCAAGCAGGGGACTGGAGACCACTGCTACTCAGCTTGTCACTTGGAAGTTAAATAATAAGCCAAGTGAGTGTCATTTGTGGGAGTTCTAGGATTTCCACAGTCCAAAGGGGCAGACTGCTCAAAGTTCAGGATAAGAGCAGAAGAGAGATGTGGCCTAGTGATGGGTGTCATTGTGAGGCTGGGAGCTCTTGATTCAATAAGCTTTTCAGTTTTCTTTTTCTTTTCTCTTATTTTTCTTTTGAGATGGAGTTTCGCTCTTGTTGCACAGGCTGGAGTGCAATGGCGTGATCTCGGCTCACTGCAACCTCTGCCTCCCAGGTTCAAACAATTCTCCTGCCTAAGCCTCCTGAGTAGCTGGGATTACAGGCATGTGCCACCAAGCCTGGCTAATTTTGCAGTGGGAAAGGACCCAGATAGATGGGTTTGGCACAATCTTTTGTATTTCTGTAAAATCTTTTGTATCTTGTGTTTTGTAAAATCTTGTATTTTAGTAGAGACGGGGTTTCTCCATGTTAGGCTGGTCTTGAACTCCTGACCTCAGGTGATGCTTCCACCTCGGCCTCCCAAAGTGCTGGGATTACAGGTGTGAGCCACCACACCTGGCTATTTTATTTTTTCAATGGGCTTTTAGATATTACTTTGTAGCAGGGGCATCTGAGTTGGGAAAAAGACTCCAAGACTTCTCCACCAAGTAGAACAAACAATGGGATTTCAGGCCCAGGTCATGGAGGCTTGAGACATTCAGTTTAGTTCCAGAGAGTTTGGAGAATGCAGCAGACATGTGACTACAGCATGTATAGAGGTAGACACTGGATTGGAAATGTCAGTCTTTGAAATCTAGTGCAGGGGACAAAGATGGGTTAGAGATCTGTAGAAAGGGTATGTGAGTGTTTATGTGTGTGTGTGGTGGGAGCTGCAGTCTGAAATAATGGCACATGGACTTGGCTATTCAGGACAGTTGGGAATGTGGAGAGTGTGAGGGTTTTCACTGTCTGCATCCTGGAGGACAGGTCACTTCCTCTTGCTCATTGAGTCATAGTTGGTTGTTTGTTACACATTGTCATTTCACTTCTTCAGGGTTTATTTCATTGCTTGGTATCTATGTTTGTACTAATTGGAGTATCTGTCCGTTAATTAAAAACAAACAAACAAACGTATAATGCCATAGATTCATATGGGAAAACTGAGACTGACCAAAATTTGATGGAGCAAGTAGATGGTAGAACTCAGACTAAAACTAGTGGCTCCTGACTTCATGTTTTGTGACCTTTTCTGTGTCCAAGAGTGTATCTGCTCACCAGCATCTAAATGTAAACCAAACAGAACTGTCTATTATTATAACTTCCCCCTCTAGTCTTCAAGTTATATTGAACTAGTTTTTCTATAAGACAGACATAAAGCAGCAGGCACAGCCACTTTCCCTGAAATTAAAGGAATTAGTTGCTGTGAAATGCAAACAAAATTCAGAGCAGGTTGGACCAACCATGGACACTTGCCAGGCTTCTACTATATGTAAGGTACTCTAATATGGTTCCAAATATTCTGGGACAGTTCTTTGAGTTATATAATTCTTTCACAGTTTTACTCTTCTCTGATATCTATTGAGCTGACTTTTTCCCATATGCTTATTGGTCTTTTATATTTATTTGTTTGTGAATTTGTTCATCATTGCTTTTACTTCTTTTCCTATAGTATGAGGTCTGAGTTACTGTTAGCTGAGTAGTTGTTAATGCTTAGAAAAATTAAAGACTTTACTTGTGCTACTAAGTGGCTGAGCTGGCACCTGGCCTTGATTCTCTTTGATTTCAAAGCCACTATTTTCACATCCATATTTTCAGGACGTTCCTTAAAAAGGGACATTTACCCAAAAGGTTAAAAATTAAATGAATGTAGCATGTGTTTCTCTAACACACATTACTTCATCAGTGCATCTCAGAAACATAATATGTACCCTAATAGGCCCTTGGATATTGCTAAGGTTTTTTATTTTCAAAATCTCTTGACTTTATGTATTTCTTTGAATGCAAAATTATTAGCTTTTGAAGGTGTTCTGTAACCAATAAGGGTTTCCCACCAAAATGGGTTATTCTTGTGTTTACCTAAATTCCTTTGAGAGAATACTTGTTTCTAAAGAGGGATAAGAGGAGAAAATCTTCTGAAAAAAGAGATTTTAGTTAGGCTATAGCCTTGGTCATGGTGGCAGAGATCTGAAATTAAACAAAATAGAGATTTCTTTCTCTTTCATGTCATAGTTGGTGTATTAGTTTGTTCTCACATTGCTATAAAGAAATACTTGAAACTGGGTAATTTATAAAGAAAAGAGGTTTAATTAGCTAACAGTTCCACAGGTTGTACAGGAAGCGTGGTTGGGAGGCCTCAGGAAACTTACAATCATGGCAGAAAGCAAAGAGGAAGGAGGCACATTTTACATGCCTAGAGCAAGAGGAACAGAGAAGAGGAGAGGTGTTACATACTTTTTAACAACCACCTCTCATGAGAACTCATTCACCATCATGAGAACAGCAAGGGGGATGTCTGCCCCCCTGATCCAATAACCTCCCACCAGACCTCTCCTCCAACATTGGGGATTACAGTTCAACATGAAATTTGGACAGGGACACAAATTGAAACCATATTAATTGGTGTGTAAGCAGCCCAGGATTTGTAGGAAGGCTTCATGGCATTGGTTATAAGGACCCAAATTTAAACCGTATAATTCCACCCCAACCCCTCCCAAATATCATGTCCTTCTCACATTACAAAGTACAATCATCTCTTCTCAACAGTCCCCTAAGTTTTAACTCATTTCAGCATTACCTCAAAAGTCCACAGTTCAAAGTCTCATCTGAAAGAAGGCAAGTCCCTTCTGCCTATGAGTCTGTAAAGTAAAAAAACAAGTCAGTTACTGGAAAGATACAATAGGGGTAAAGGCATTGGCTAAACACTCCCATTCCAAAAGGGAGAAATCAGCCAAAACAAAGAGGCTATAGGCCCCGTGCAAGTTCAAAACCCAGCAGGGTAGCCATTGAATCTTAAAGCTCCAAAATAATCTCCTTTGACTCCATGTCTCACATCCAGGTTAAACTGATGCAATGGGTGGGCTCTCAAGGCCGTGGGAAGCTCCACCCCTGCAGTTCTGCAGGGTACAGCTCCCTTGACTGCTTTCACTGGCTGGCATTGAGTGCCTGTGGCTTTTCCAGAAGCACAGTGCAAGCTGTCAGTAGATATACAATTCTGGGGTCTGGAAGACAGTGGCCCTCTTCTCACAGTTCCACTAGGCAGTGCCCCAGTGGGAATTCTGTGTAGGGGACTCCAAGCTTGCATTTTCCCTTCACTTTGCCCTAGTAGAGGTTCTCCATGAGGACTCCACCCTTGCAACAGTCTTCCTGGACATTCAAGGATTTCCATACAACCTCTGAAATCTAGGCAGAGGCTTCCAAGCTTCAACTCTCACACTCTGTGTACTTGCAGGCTTAACACCACATGGAAACTGCCAAGGCTTATGGCTGGCACCCTCTGCCTGAGCAGCACCTTGGCCCCTTTTAGCCATGGCTGAAGCTGGAGCAGCCAGGATTCAGGGCACCACGTCCTCAGGCTGCATAGAGTAGCTAGACCCTGGTCCTGGCCCACAAAACCATTCTTTCCTCCTGGGCCTCCAGGCCTGTGATGGGAGGGGCTGCTGCAAAGGACCTCCGAAATGCCTTTGAGGCATTTTCCCTATTATCTTGGCTATCAATATTTGGCTCCTCTTTACATATGCAAATTTCTGCAGCTGGCTTGGCTTCCTCTCCAGAAAATGGGTTTTTCTTTTCTACCACATAGCTGGGCTACAAATTTTCCAAACTTTTACACTCTGCTTCCAGTTTCAGATCATCTGTTTGCTCATGCATAACAAAAGTGACTTTGGCTCTGGTTCTCAATAAATTCCTCATCTCTATCTGAGACCTCCTCAGCCTGAACTTCGTTGTCTATATCACTATCAGTATTTTGGGCACAACAATTTAACAAGTCTCTAGGAAGTTCCAAACTTTCCCTCATCTTTCTGTCTTCTTCTGAACCCTCTAAACTGTTCTAATCTCTGCCTGTTAAACCAGGTTCCAATGTTGCTTCCACATTTGCAAATATCTTATAGCAATGCCCCACTCCTAAGTACCAATTTTCTATATTAGTCTGTTCTTGCTTGGCTGTAAAGAACCACCTGAAACTGGGTTATTTATAAAGCAAAGAGGTTTAATTGGCTCACAGTTCCATAGGCTATACAGGAAGCATGGCTGGGGAGGCCTCAGGAAACTTACAATTATGGTGGAAGGCAAAGAGGAAAGAGGCTCATCTTAGATGGCAAGAGAAGTAGGAAGAGAGAGAACAGGGAGGTGTCACACTTTTCAACAATTAGATCTCATGAGAACTCACCATCATGAGAACAGCAAGGGGAAAGTCTGCCCCCATGGTCCAATCACCTCCCACCTGACCTCTCCTCCAATACTGGGGATTACCATTTGACATGGGATTTGGGTGGGGACGCAAATTCAAACCATGTTAGTTAGTGTGTAAGCAGCCCAGGATTGGTAGGATGGCTTCATGGCATTGGTGATGGGGACCCATTCTGCATTATTGCTTCCTCTCTGTAGGGAGTTGCCCTTATCCACATAGTCTGAAATAACTCATCATTTTTGCCTAAGATGCCGGTGGACAGGGGAAGAAAGCCCTTTCTTTTTAATGGAGCAGCTTAGAAGAAGCTCACCACTTCCAACTACTTTCCGCTTGTCAGAACTTTGCTGCATGGCAACACCATGTTGCAAAGGAGGCTGGAAAATATAGCCTTTATTTGGAGAAACTGTTCAGCTGAAATTGAGAGAGAAGGGGCAACAGTCACTAGGGGATAGCTAGCAATCTCTGACACATAAGACTTTACGAGACAGTGAGAAACTGCACCTCCGATTTATGCAACTGACAATCTAAACTAGGTTTAATTCTTGGCTTTGCTTCTTGCAAACTGGGCTTTCCTTTGGCGCATTTTCTTGTCTATGAAAAAGAGACCATAAATGGGGAGTAAGGCTTATAAGGTGTCTGTTGGATCATCTGGTACTTAGTAGGTGGTCAACAATGAAGTGTCCCTTTTTTCTTCCCCATATTTCATAGAAAATATGAAACTCTGGAGAGTCTATCAGAAAGACTGTGCTGGATAGCCACTGAGGGTTTAGAGCCCAGATTTGCTCATGGGAATTTCATCTTCTGGCTGGACATACACACTGAGAGGCAGCAGCTGGATAGCTTAAGATAAATGATTTTGAAAAATTCTCTGAGCATACAGAGCTCACAGAGATTAAAGGTAAAAGCCACAAGGCAGCAGGATGTACAGTACAACCAACGCCTGGCAATCAAGTTAGACACATGTGTTATCTTCCATCCTACCTGGGTGGAATCAGAAACTGTTAGAGTTGATTAGCTGAGGCCCAATCAGGCATTTATGCCGATAGAAAAGAGACACCCACCCAGAAGATTAAAAATAAATAAATGGACCCCTGAGACTTTTTAAATCATGAAAGTGGAGTTAAAGGCTATTTGTCACTTTCCTGTCATTTTGTATCACAAAGAGACTTGCAGTCTCTGTGAGCAAGGGTATTTCTCCCTCCTGTGCACCCAGCACTCCCCCTGCCACCATCAGGGGTCCTGTGCCATTGCTGGAAGGTAAGGTCCAGGTTTTCATGGCTAACTCCTTAGGCTCTGTTTTCGGGAGGGATTTGGGGGATCCTCGAGTCGTGGGCTTTGTACCTATTGTTGTTAGACAAATATCTAAACAGGGCTTTTCAGCTTTAGAAGGTGCTTGTGTGTGCTTTCTTCTAGAAATCCCCCTGTCTTCTGGCTTGCCCAAGACACGCAATGCCAGGGTCACTCTCCCTTCCTCTTCCCCTCCCAGATAGGTTTATATAAAAGCATGTGTATGTGTAAGAGACAGAGAGTGTTTGAGTGTGTGTGTATTGTGTATGTGTTTATGCTTCCTTTGGAGTTCAAATGCAGCGAACTACTGATGGGTTTCCTGGAGAGAATTACTCAATATTTGAGTTTTTTAATCTTAGTCCTTGACAGATATTGGGCCATCAGATGTTTCATATTTGTTGGGTTTTTTTTTTTTTTTTTTTTTTTTTTT
>NW_016805783.1:541904-640439 GCF_001698545.2 Rhinopithecus bieti
CTTTTGAAATTTTGGGCCCCAAATTTTTTTTTTTTTTTTGGTTTTTTTTTTTTTTTTTTTTTTTTTTTTTTTTTTTTTTGAGATGGAGTCTCACTCTGTCACCCAGGCTGGAGTATAGTGGCACAATCTCGGCAACCTCAGCCTCCCAGGTTCAAGTGATTCTCTTGCCTCAGCCTCCTGAGTAGCTGGGACTACAGGTGTGCACCACCACACCTAGCTAATTTTATATTTTAGTAGAGACAGGGTTTCACTATGTTGGCCAGGCTGGTCTCGAACTCCTGACCTCAGGCGATGCGCCCACCTTGGCCTCCCAAAGTGCTTGGATTACAGGCATGAACCACCGCACCAGCCTAGATGTTTCATATTTGAATATGGAATTGAGACTTGCCCTGGAAATCATGTTTATTCTACAGAAAGCTTAAAGTCATCTCTGATTTTTTAGAACAACCTTTAGATTGTAAATTTGTTGGTATGCTATTTCAAAGTCAAAAATGTACTGGAAAGAACGGTGTTTTATTCAGATTCCAGGTCCTCTACTTCCTGGCTTTTTGAACTTGGAAAAAATTATGTGACTTCTCTGTGTTGCAGTTCCTTATTTGAACCTTACCACCAGAAAGCAAGTTCATTAAAGCAGATTCATTTTTCCCTTTGGATAACTGATGTTGCATAAGTTAAAGCAGTACTTAGTCCATAGTAGGTATTCAATAAATAGCTGTCAAATGAATCAATTAAATGGGAATAATAATTCTGTCTCATGGGATGTCTATGAAGATTAAGGAAGACAATATATGCAAAGCGTCTGGCCCTGAGCCTGGCTCTTGGTACTTGTTTAATGGTGCCTGTCATTATTATTTGGGAGTCTCTACATTTGCATAGTGCTATGCCGATTAAAAATATACCTTAAATATAGTTTTATATCTCATTTTCCAGAAACTATGATTACTTATTATCATTGGGAAGAGATCAGCAGAATCTCCCCTCATTTTCTATCTGTAATCACTGTACGTGGAAACATTGCATTAGCATCCCACCAAAATTGCTCTTGTCAAGGTGATCAATACTCCCATGTTGCTAAGCCAATGGCATATTCTCAGTGGGTCCTCATGTCACATGAACTATCTATACCATCAACACTGCTGGTCATCCCTCTGGAGATGCTTTCTTCACCTGGGGTCCGCATATTCTTACATTGTCTCTTACATTCTTGGTTGCTTCCTCTTGTTCTCCTTTACTTGCTCCTGCTCTTCTTCCCAAACTCTTAAGTTGACTGCCCAGGTCCTAGTCCTTGGGTTTATATTTTGTCTTCTTCCTGTATTAGGGCCCCAGTAGGAAATACCTGGGTAATTTGAGGAGAGTATGATAATGGGACATTTTATAGATGTGAGTACAATTTAGACACACTAACAATAGATAATGCACAGTATCTGGAGCTAGAAACAGTGGAGAATCTGAAGGGGCTAGAAGAGGAGTGGCTACGGGAACTGAAAAAGGGTAATAGAAAGTGTGAGCTGGCTGGTGGGAGCTATAGCCTTTGATGCAGGGACAGAGTCAGCATAAGGCAGTTCAGCCAGGAGTGTCTGGGTCTTTGATCTCTTGCTCATGCTCCTATTGGCTGAACCCGAATAGAAGGCAGACATCTGACTGACAAAGTCCAAATGAGCCAGGATAAAGAAGGATAGGAGGATGGAACATGGCAACAGGGAGGCAAAGGGAGGATAGTCAGCACACCCCGTAGTGATCTTACCCAGTTCCAAGGCTTTCAGCACCATCATATGCTAAAGATTGTGGACTCATCTCTCTGCCTATGAACATCTCAACTTGGATCCCTAATGGATATCTCCAAGTCAGCATATGTAGAGCCAAACTCTTACCTGGACCCTCTTCAAACCCTCTTCAACACCCACATCTTTCCTCATCTCAGCCCGTATCAAATCCATTCTTTCAATTGCTCAGGCTAATGTCATCCTCAATCCATCTTTTTCCTTCACATCCCATAGCATGAAATTTTGCTTCTCTGTCTCCACTTTCAATGTACATCTAGGCTCTAAATAATTTCATGGTTTTCAAAATTTGTTATTCAGGTTTTTATTTATTTACATATTTTTAGAGACAGGGTCTCGCATTGTCACCCAGACTGGAGTGCAGTGGTGCAATCAGAGCTTATTACAGCCTTGAACTCCTGGGTTCAAGGAATCCTCCTACTTTGGCCTCCTGAATAGCTAGGACTATAGGCATGTGCCACCACTCCTGGCTAATTTTTATTTTTATTTATTTATTTTTTTGTAGAGATGGGGTCTCACTGTGTTGCCTAGGCTGGTCTTGAACTCCTGGCATCCAGTGATCCTCCCACGTCAACTCCCCAAAGTACTGTGGTTGCAGGCATGAGCCACCGTGCCTGACTGTTATTTATGTTTTTAATGGAGCATTATTCAGTAAACTGACTTTGAACATGCCTACTTGTGCAGAGCATTAGGCTAGGGGCAGATGAGACAATGGTGAACAAGCCACGCAAGGGTTCTCCCTTAGTGGAGCTTACAGTCCAGTGGGGAAGCATGTCATGATCACATGTCTAAGATACTTTCTAGCCACACTTCATATCAGTAGACATGACTTCAATTTTGAAGTTTTGGAACGTAATCCATTGAGTTGAGCGCTAGCCATATGCTGCCTGTGTGGCGATTTGGTGGATGAGTATATTACACAGGGCAGTTTAGAGAAAGGCCAGAATCATTATTGGCTTACAACTCTTTGCTCCTGTTTTTATTTCAACTCTTTTCTGCCCTCAACACTTTGTAGACATCCTATATCCCATGACTCATCTTTCCTGCCATTTTTTATTGCTATTCTGAATTCCCTCATTCTCCTGTTCTTATCACTCTATTCCACTGAAAACTTGTGGTGTTTCATTTTAGTTTTACCCTCACTGCTTTAGTAGCCATTCTTCTATGTGTCCTTAGTGGGACTTTGTATGGCAGACACATCTGACAGCAATAACTCAAGCATACCCTAAGAATAATCCTATGGTCTAAGAAGAATGTGTGTTCAGAGTTTGGAGCTAAGGAACCCAGGAGTGGCCAGCCTGGAGATTCATTCCTTATCTCTGAAGGGAAGGACATCTGAATCCCTGGCCCATTCCTTGGAATGCAGGTCATACAGGGGATTGAGGCCCTTTGTTTTGGGTTAAAAGGAGGGTGCTGGCTGGGCGCGGTGGCTCAAGCCTGTAATCCCAGCACTTTGGGAGGCCGAGACGGGCGGATCACGAGGTCAGGAGATCGAGACCATCCTGGCTAACACGGTGAAACCCCGTCTCTACTAAAAAATACAAAAAACTAGCTGGGCGAGGTGGCGGGCGCCTGTAGTCCCAGCTACTCAGGAGGCTGAGGCAGGAGAATGGCGTGAACCCGGGAGGCAGAGCTTGCAGTGAGCTGAGATCTGGCCACTGCACTCTAGCCCCGGTGACAGAGTGAGACTCCGTCTCAAAAAAAAAAAAAAAAAAAAAGGAGGGTGCTAGGTGTGGGTTGGTAGGTGGAGTTTGCTAAGTGAAAATACTGTATAAACTGCATGCTTTTTACAAACAATAGTGGTTTTTCTGTCCACTCGCTGCTCCTGGACTGCCCTGTATGTAAGTCCTCAATACACCCTGGGTCTCCTTTGTTGGCCCTGGGTCTCTTCTTTGGCCTCTGGGACATCGTGCCATCCCTGCTGGAGTCAGTAGGGGTCTGGCACAACAGACCTCACCTTCTGACTATGATGGAATATCGTGTAACAGCCTAATGCTTCTTCTGAGAGAAACTAGAAAAGCTGGAGAAATTAAAATACAAAATTAAAGGCATATGTGAATGATGGAGGCGGCCTATGTTTGAAGGGTAAGATCATAGAGGGCAGAAACGTTCTCTGAGGTTAGACCAGGTTCTGCATGCTGCTTACCTTGGGGGCATTTGCTGACCCTTGAGCAGGGGTGAAGTCAGCTGAGCTTTTCTCAACCTCAAGGGGTTTGGGAGACAGAAATTGGAGTTTGGGGCTGGTAAGGACTTACAGCCAGTACTTGAGGGGTGAAGATTTCAGAGAGAAAGGACGTGTGAAGGAGTGGCCTTGCTTAATATCAGTTTTCCCTCAACATGTGCTGTTCATGGAGGAGAGCCACAAAGCCAAGTGCAAAGCAGCTGCAGGGTTTCTGGTAGACTCATGGTGCTAGAGAAGCAAAATATTGAAGTGTGGGATCTATCCAAGAGGAGAGGCCCTGGGAAGCACTCCAGGCATTAAGTCAGAACGTCTGCAGTGCTGTGCTTCAGGAGAAGGTGTGAACCAGGAATGGATCAAGGTATTCAAAGATTGCATTGAGCCTCAGCTTGCTCACAGCCTGATTGCATTTAGGTGATCTCCCTCTTTGCCAGCTTCCAGAGGACAGAGCGAATCCTCTTTTGAACCAATAATGAACAAAGGTATTCAAAAGGGAGAGGGATATCACCCAGAACCTCTGTAACTTTTCAAAGATGATGTCCAGCATCCAACAAAAATTACCAGGGATACTAATAAACAAGACCAAGGGAAAATAAAATAGACAAACTAAAACAAACTAAAACACTCACAGGTTTCTCTAATGTTGGAGTTATTGATATAGACTTCAAATTAAGTGACTGATATTCAAAAAAGCATATGACAAGATGGAGAATGTCAAAAGTATATGACAAGATGGAGAATTTGAGTAAATTCCAGTTCTAGGAGTCAGTGCTGAGCTGTGGACATGGATCTGTTCCACAGGGTGGGGTTTGTTAAAATTGTCAAGTATAAGGCCTACTTTAAGAGATACCAAGTGACATTTAGAAGACAGTGAGAGGGTAAAACTGATTATTATGCTTGGAAACACTTGGTAGTACAGGATAAAAATAAGTCTAACACACACAAATACAGAATAATTGTTGGTGTGATAAATAGAGATACCATTTATCAAATGGCTTATGCCCATATAGAATGGGACATGGTAGTCTGTGCAGCTTATGCACACGAACTGCCAAAATACAGTGTAAAGGTTGGCCTGACAAACGATGCTGCAACATGTTGTACTGGCCTGCTGCTGGCATGCAGCCTTCTCAGTAGGTTTGGCATGGACAAGATCTATGAAGGCCAAGTGGAGATAACCAGAGATAAATACAATGTGGGAAGCATTGATGGTCAGTCAGCCAGCTGCCTTTACCTGCTATTTGGGTGCAGGCCTTGCCAGAACCACCACTGGCAACAAAGTTTTGGGGGCTCTGCGAGCTCTGTTGATGGAGGCTTGTCTATCCCTTACAGTGCCTAACGATTCCTGGTTATGGTTCTGGAAGCAAGGAGCTTAAAGCCGAAGTGCATCAAAAGCACATCACGGGTCAGAGTGTTGCAGATTCTGCAACGTGCATTACCTAATGGAAGATACTTACAAGGCAAGAACCTTTATTATAGTTTCCATGGGAGGGAATGGATGAGGCAAGGTAAGCAAGCTTAGGATCAACTAGTTAGAATAATTTCAGCAGGCCCTGGGATGTAGGGGCTGTCCTGAATTGTCTGGCACCTGGTCCTGGGATGATTAGGCAAGGGAATATTGGCCTCGAGTGTAAGAGCCTGATAGAGGAGGTGGGAGAGGAGTGGGCTCTGGATTGGTTGGTTTGTGTATGAAAGGGCACTCATAGTACCATCTCTGGGAATTGACTAGCCCTAGGAAGCCAGTTTCTCCAGGGTGGGTAAGGCCCTCATAGGTCAAAACATTAGCCTAAAAAGACATACATGCTTGATATAAGCAACAGCTGAGGCTCATACATCCATGCATTTCTGCTTCTATCACTTGAGCAGCACACTTAGTAGGATTTAGTTGTGTTTGGACCAAAACCTGTTAATGACAGTTATATTTAA
This sequence comes from Rhinopithecus bieti, assembly GCF_001698545.2. Classification (NCBI taxonomy): domain Eukaryota; kingdom Metazoa; phylum Chordata; class Mammalia; order Primates; family Cercopithecidae; genus Rhinopithecus; species Rhinopithecus bieti. The sequence continues at coordinate 547,791 of NW_016805783.1, forward strand.
CAATAAAATTATGATTTAGGGAAATATTATATGAACTAGTGACCAAAAGTTGTTATTTCTTTGAAAACTAAATAGGAAAGTCTTGATGAGAAAAACCACTTTTAAATATATGTGGATTAGGCACAATTGGAAAAAAAAAAAAAGAAAAAAAATCCTGGATTCCACAACAGTGTGGAACTCTCTTATTAATTCTGCTTACAGATATCTCTTGAGTTTTCTTTTTGGACAATGCGACAATTAGCAGTTTTTTTTTTTTCTTGTTTCCAATCTTTGTAGGTTTTCTTTCTTTTTCTTATTATGCTGGCAGGATCTCCAATTCAATGTTGGCTAGAAGTGCTGGTCACAGGTTTCCTTGCCCTGTTTCTCATTTCAGAGAGAATACTTTCAGCGATTGCCATTAGAAATAGCATTTGCTGTAGGATTTTAATAGATAATTTTAAAAGTCAGATTAAGGAATTTCCTTTCTATTTCTAGTTTGCTAAGAGTTTTTAATCATTTATAGGTGTTCCCACTTATTTTATACCTGCCACTTTGAGGGATGCTCTTCTAGTACCACTGAGAAATTGTCTACTTTCTAGTGCCTCATAGCCGAATTCACAATTCCTCATTTGTTTTCAGCGAGGGAGGCTTGCTTCGTGGCTCATCTTTTGTGTACCATAAAGTACGTCAATATGCAGAAGCAAATCAAATTTATTTATTTATTTATTTATTTATTTATTTATTTATTTATTTTTGAGACAGAGTTTTGCTCTTGTTGCCCAAGCTGGAGTGCAATGGCATGATCTTGGCTCACTGCAACCTCCACCTCCCGGGGTCAAGCGATTCTCCTGCTTCAGCCTCCCAAGTGGCTGGTGTGCACCACCATGCATGGCTAATTATTTGTATTTTTAGTAGAAATGGGGTTTCACCATGTTAGCCAGGTCTTGAACTCCTGACCTCAGGTGATCTGCCTGCCTCGGCCTCCTAAAGTGCTGGGGATTACAGGTGTGAGCCACCATGCCCGTCCTACAAATCACATTTTTAAACATTGGCATTGTGTCACCCCATACTGTGTGACCCTTAATGTCAATACTGTCTGATATGGTTTGGCTGTGTCCCCACCCAAATCTCAACTTGAATTGTATCTCACATAAGTCCCACGTGTTGTGGGAGGGACCCAGAGGGAGATAATTGAATAATGGGAGCCAGTCTTTCCCATGCTATTCTCATGATAGTGAATAAGTTTACGAGATCTGATGGGTTTATCAGGGGTCTCTGCTTTTGCTTCTTCTCTCATTCTCTCTTGCTGCTGCCACATAAGAAGTACCTTTCACCCTCCACAATGATTGTGAGACCTTGCCCAGCCATGTGGAACTGTAAGTCCAATTAAACCTCTTTTTGTTCCCAGTTTCAGGTATGTCTATAAAGACAGCAGTGTGAAAATGAACTAATACGCTGTCTTACATACGAGTTGCCAGAAATGAGACATTTCATGTTGTATTAAATGCATAAAAATGCAAAATATACATTGCATATTTGGAGTCAACTGACTTACGGAGCTTTATGGCGAGTGAGACTCCATGTCCTTAGGATCTTTTTCTCTTTTATTGCATGTGAGAATTTTACTTGCATCACCAATTTCAATAGCCCTGAGATCTCAGCACAACAGTGAAATAACAATGACAGTGGCAACAGCTCAAAGAGAGAGATTTTTTTCTCGAAAGTCAATAAAAATTAACTTTAATCTATATATTTTCTATAATCTATATTTTCCTAAAAGGGAAAAACTCGTCTCTCCCCATGGCTAGGGGAAGCATAAGAGCTCAGTGACTCAAGGAAAGGTTTCAGACTTCTCTCAATGAACCTTTTTATTTTCTTGTCATTCTATCCCCCACACCGTTCCCTAGTCCTCATCCTGACATCTGTTTTTTTAATCACTGTCATTGAAAACAAGTGTGGTGCTGTCTGAAATCCACAAAAAACAACCTCCGGGGAAGAAAATATAAATCATAGGTGTGTAAATCATTAGCCCCGAGAGTTGGCATACTGTTGACATGCCTGAGTCTGCATTTTCATTTAGTGGGGAAAATCAGCTTTGATGCACATGATTGGTGATGGTGGTGGGGAACATATGAAACACAGTGACTCAGAACTGGCAAAAGTCTGTGTGTGGGGAGAGGGAGATTGGTGGATTCATTCTGGCATCTAATCAGCCCCTGAGAACTGTGAGGAAATTGAAAGGGGCCAGCTTATCAGCGTACTGACATGCAATGAAAGTCCCTTACATACTTCCCAATCCCTACACAGAAGGAGCGAAGAAGGAAAACCACTGTCACTGGAAACAATTATTTGGCAGAACATTAACGAGCAGATTCATTCATTTTCTGGGAAACATACTAGCGTTTTGTCTCCATCACACTAAAAGAACTGGCTGGTGCAATCAATTCCACAGAACACCCATCAATTCAGTTAAACAACCAGTGGGGTGGAAAACCCCCAGAAATCAATAGTAGTTGTTTCACTGAATTGATGGGTGACTGCGAGTCATTCAGATCCATTGGTTGACTTGTGTGTTCAGTTGCTGCCTTGTCTGTGGTGTTGTGTGGGAACTTCAGGCCAGAGACAGACCCTGCTGGAAGGCCTACAAAGTGCAAGGTGACAGATAGAGAGGTGCAGGCTCCCTATGGCCAGTGGGTGTCACTTCTGCTGGGAAGATCCTTGCTGCAAGGTGCAGCTGTCATTGCTACTGGCAGCTCACCTCTAGTGAGTGTGATGGTGAATAGTTTTAACAAGCCACCACTGGCTGAGTGCCTTTGATGAGAGAGGTGCTTTTAAAATATTATTACGTATGTTTTAACAAACCAGCAAAGTAGAAATTATCCCTCCCTGCTCTTTTCTTGCTTGAGGATCGAAAAGAATCAGGGAGAGGCAGAGCCAGGAACCTACCTCTGTTCATTATCAAAGCCAGAGTTGTTTTCAGGATGTCACCCACTCCTCATCCATGCATAGCATAGTGGCTGAGAACTGTGGGTTCTGACAAAGATGGTTCAAATCCTGGCATCTCTACTTATTGTGGGATGTTTGGCAATTTACTTAACTGTTTTCAGTTTCAATTTTCCCATCTGCAAAATGGGAATAATATCTAGTCATTGAAGGAATGAATACAAGAATGTACACTAAGTCCACTGTATAAGGCCTGGGAATAATGTGGCAAAGCCTGTTTTTTTGTTGTTGGTTGTTTGTTTTTTAAAAATGTTATTCTTGGTACTGTCACTAAGGGCGGTGACTTGAGCTTTTCCTAAACTCACTTTAAGGCTGCATGCCTTCCTCTTTCCTTGCTCTTGCCACTTACAAATCCTCTGAGAGATTTTAAATCTTTTGTGAGAGCCAGAACACAGGTGACAATATTTAATTGTCAAGTTATGAATTTTAATGAATATTTATTACTTCACAATACATGAGGCTTCTATTGACCCTGCTTTATTTATCTAACATTAAAAAAACACCAGTTGGTTGCCTCTTCATGCTGGCATGCTCTACTCCTGTACAAGTGTGTGTAGGGGTGCAGTAAGGAACAAAGAGAGTTTTGACAAAGATTCGCTGGCCACAAATAGCTCACTCACCTGCATGGCAGAAGAAGGCAAGAAGTGCCCACAAAAACACTGGCAGTACAAATCCAGCCATATCTACAAAGTTCACAAACAGGCAAAACGAACCTAAGGCAATAGAAGTCAGCCCATTGGCCAACTCTTTGGTGTGGGAATTTTATTTTATTTTATTTTAATCTTATCTTATCTTTTGAGATGGAGTCTTGCTCTGTCTCCCAGGCTGGAGTGCCATGGTGCAATCCCGGCTCATTGCAACCTCCGCCTCCCGAGTTCAGGTGATTCTTCTGCCTCAGCTGCCAGAGTAGCTGGGATTACAGGCACACACCACTGCACTCAGCTAATTTTGTATTTTTAGTAGGGATGGGGTTTCACCATGTTGACCAGGCTGGTCTCAAACTCCTGACCTCAAGCGATGCGCCCGCCTTGGCCTCCCAAAGTGCTGGGATTACAGGCAAGAGCTGCTATGCCTGGCTGGTGTGGGAATTGATGGGGAAAGGGCAGAAGGAGCCTCTGGGGTGCTGGACGTGTTCTAGGCCTGGATCTGGACTTCTGCACACATAACACTGGAGCCGTGCATTTACGATTTGTGCCCTTTATGTGTGCTCTACTTCAATTAAGGAGAACTGAAATTTTAAATAACCATAGAAAAAGCATCACTAGTGCTATTGCTCAGCAGGATGTGAAGATACGTAATATGAGAAGCTGTACTCAGCCACCTATGGCACTGGGTAACAATTGCAGGCATTATTGCCTTGCAACAGAGTGGACTGGCCTGAATGAGAGCTGGCCTAGGCAGACAATTAAAGTGTGGAAAATGGGGACACTCCCCATCACCAGATGCCCATGAGAGCTGAACAATATTCAGATTCCTTATCCCTCCTTAACAATAGTAACTACCCTGATCAAGTACCTATTCAGTTCTAAGTGCTTTGTAGATACAGATTTTTTCCACTTGTCTTTACAATAATCTTACATGGTGGGTGTCTTTTGTTCCATTTTATCACTGAATCAATAGTTTAAAGAGAACTTCTAACAAGTAAGGGGTGAAGCAAGACTTTAACCTTGGTCTGTCTGGCCTTTTGATCAGTACCATAGGCTCTGAAGACAGATTGCCTGGGTTTGAGTTCTAGCGCTGCATTTCCTTTCTGTGTAAACGTGGGTAAGTTCCTTGATCTCTCTGTGCCTTAATTTTCTTACCTTCAGGAAAGGGGATAGTGGCAGCTATGTATCACAGAGTTATTTGAGTTAATCTGTGTAAAACACTTAGAACATGGTATGCACTTGGCACATAGTAAGAGCTATACATGTGTTAGCGATTACTCTGTTGAATGACACAGCCTTTCAAAGTGGAAGGGCCAAATCCCATTATTTTCTGGGATATAAAGTAGAAATATAGGCATAGCCAAACTGTTTCCTCCCTACCTCCCTCCTATGGGTTAACATAGCCCCAAATCTTAGGCACATGGCAGGACCATGGGACTGCTTTCCTTATTCCCCAAGAGAAACCCTGGGTCACAGGCCAGGGGTGAGGTCAAGGTCCCCTGTCACTCCAGCTCTCTCCTGCTACCCGTGTCCTCAAGGTGGCCTAAGAGAAAATGTTGTTCCAGGCTTGTTAGCAGTTCCTACCTACACTGATGTTGGGCACAGGGGAGCCTGGAAGCTGTTGAAATGAGGACTTTTCCAGGTTGTGCCATCAGGTTTTCTGCCTGGATCTCCAACCCTATTCCCACCTGGATTCTGGGAATTGCCCCATCCCTGACCCACGTGGTGACAGTGGTCCTTGTGTGAACAGGACCCCCACCTCTGAAGCCACCTATGATGGACCTGACCAGAATCTCTTCCCCAGAAGTCAAGACTTGGAAGTAAGAAATGGTAACATCAGACGAGATGGTCTTTGAATGGAAGAGATATAAATAGAAGAATGTGGTAGCCATTTTCCACCTTGTCTACTTGGAAATACACTGAGAAAGGAAGTGTGCAGTGAGTGTGAGAGGTAGAGGCTCAGATAAGAGTGGGTACTAGGAGCAGAGACTGAGAGAGGTGGGTCACTCTGAGGCCTGAGACACTGGGATCACCCAGCATCCTCATCTGCAAATTACTCCTCCTGCTTAAGCTGGCTATAGTGGGTTTCCACTGCTCATACTTGAAGATTTCACACAAATACACCTGGACTGAATAATTCAAGGAACAGAATTCATTGCATGAAGCAATTTTCTTGGAAGCCTTTATCGAATCTCCTAAACTGAGTTAGGAGCTCCTCTCAAACACAGCTGCTTCCCTTTCCCCATGGAATTAGCTGTATCTTAGCCCTAGTCATACTCTTCCTAAAAATATGCCTGTATTAAAAAAATTATCTTTAAAACCCACAAGGAGTTTCCAAGATGTAGATTTTTTAGTTGCAATCTTTAAATGTTTAGGTCTCATTCATGTAGCTCCTGCATTATTTATTTATTTTAATAACAACATAATAGGCTTTAATATTTAGTTTATTCATTTTACTTGAACTCCTTTTTAAACTGAGCATCATCCAGGAAATAGTTAAGAATTGAGGGTTTGGGGTATTAGATATATACTTCCAAACATATGTTAAACTGAATATGTACCTATTAAAAAGAAAATATAAAACGTACCACCTAAGATCATCTCACGTACCACTTTGGAAACTCCTGCCTTACCTTACCAGCCCCTTAAAAGCAGGACAGTGACTCATGCACAGCTTGCTTTTTACCCTTGGGCTCAGGGCCCAACATTTCCCCTTTATAGAACTTTTCACAAGAAACCGTCGAATGTGCAATTAGTTTGCTTGTCTGACTTGCCCGGAAGACCCTTCCATGCATTGTTTACTGCTTTATCCTCAGTGTCTTTAACTAGGTCTGGCACCTAGCTGATGTTTAATACATATTTAATACATGGAAGAAATAATGCATGCATTGATAAATGAAAACCAGTTCCAGAATGTTCTACAGCCATGAATGTCAATCAATACATGCTGCTCCTGATTGGTGGGGACACTTGAGGGTGAGCACTCTTGCTTAGTCTCTTACTTTTTCACTTGCTCCACTCTGGTGGTGACACTATCAGGTCATGCATGGAAAGTCTTTAGTCCTTAGTTCCATTGGCTGAAGGAGAACAGTCCTCAGACACTGTGATTCATACATACCCTGACTGGGCATGTGCAGAGCCAGCTGTATAATTTAAACAGCCCAGTTCAAAATGAAAATGTGTTCAAAAAGTAGGAGTCCCTATGACTCAGCAATTCCACTTCCAAACATACCCAACAGAATCGAAAGCAGGGACTCAAAGAGATAGTTGCATACCATGTTCATGGCTGCGTTACTTACAATAGCCAAAAGGTAGAACTTAAATGTCCATCTACAGATGAATGGATAAACAAAATGTGATATAGACACACAATGGAATATTATTCAGCTTAAAAAAGGAAGGGAATTCTGACACATGCTACAGCACGGAAGAACCCCAAGGACATTATGCTAAGTGAAATAAGCCAGTCACAAAAAGACAAAAACTGTATGATTCATTTGTGTGACGTACCTGGAGTTGTCAAATTCATACCAATAGGAAGTAGAATGGTGGTTGTCAGGGGCTGGGGGTAGGGGAAAATGGGGAATAATGGGTATCAAGTTTTAGTTTTGCAAGAAGAAAACAGTTTTGAAAATGGGTTGGGTCAGGCATGGTGGCTCACTCCTGTAATCTCAGCGTTCTGGGAGGCCGAGGTGGTAGATTGCTTGAGCCCAGGAGTTTGAGACCAGCCTGGGCAACATGGCAAAATCCTGTCTCTACTAAACATACAAAACTTAGCTAGGAGTGCACCGGTAGTCTCAGCTATTTGGGAGGCTGAGGTGGGAGAATCACTTGAGCCCAGGAGACGGAGGTTGCAGTGAGCTGAGAGATTGCACCACTGCACTCCAGCCGAGGTGACAGAGCGAGACCCTGTCTCAAAAAAAAAAAAAAAAAAAAAAAAAACAAAGAAAAAAAAAAACAAAGAAAGAAAATGAGTTGATGACAAATGTGGATGTATTTAACACAACTGAGCAGTACACTTAAAATGGTTAAGAGAGTCATTTTATGTTACGTAATTTTTACTGCAATTTAGGAGAAAAGCTTTCTTCTCTCTCACGGTCTCTCTGTCTCTGTTCTCTCTTTCTCTCTGTCATGTTTTTTTATTTGGTATTGAATGTCACACTCCCTTGGGCACAAGCATAGGCGTTGGGTGAGTGCAGACACTTATAGGTGCCCAGGACCTCATCCTGATGCCCTGGGCATGCAGGGGGTGCATGCCTGGCTCCCACACTGTTGGGGGGGGCAGGAAAAGGGGGCAGTGGTCGCTCGGCAGGACCCTATGGAGGGAGCAGGAAAAGGGGGGAGTGGTCACTTGGCAGGACAGGGGAGGGGATGTTGAAGAACCCTTGCTAGGGAGGCGGCAGATGCAACGGTGGGAGCTGAGGCTCCACGTCTTTGCACATAACTTAACTTACAAAACATTAATTCAAAGATACAATCATTAAGAGTTTTAAGGCCGGGCGCGGTGGCTCAAGCCTGTAATCCCAGCACTTTGGGAGGCCGAGACGGGCGGATCACGAGGTCAGGAGATCGAGACCATCCTGGCTAACACGGTGAAACCCCGTCTCTACTAAAAAATACAAAAAACTAGCCGGGCGAGGAGGCGGGCGCCTGTAGTCCCAGCTACTCGGGAGGCTGAAGCAGGAGAATGGCTTGAGCCCGGGAGGTGGAGCTTGCAGTGAGCTGAGATCGCACCACTGCATTCCAGCCTGGGTGACAGAGTGAGACTCCGTCTCAAAAAAAAAAAAAAAAAGTGTCGTGTTTGTTTTATGTGACTCATTTTATACATACTAGCAGTCAATCAATAATAATAATAAAGATAAGTGCTTTGAAGTACCAACTATGGGCCAGGCACTGTGCTTAGTACTTTATATCTTCTTTTCTTTTATTTCATGCATTCATTCAACACATTTGTCTTAAGATCTACTAGGTAGTAAGTGCTGGAAGACACTGATGAATAAAAACCTCTGCCCTGGAGGACTTTTCATTCTGCTGGGAAAGACGGGCTGTAGATGTAGTAAATAAGTAATTAAGTACAGTGTTAGAAGATGACAATTACTGTGGAAAAGAANAAAAAAAGTTTTAAGATTGCCATTGCAGAGCACTAAACCTCAATCCCTTCTGAGTGTGGGGCTGGACAAGTGCACTGTGTACAGCCTTCAAGAAGCCGGCCTTGGTTGTGCTGCAGAAATATAACAAAACATCAACCCTGCAGCAAGTGTCCCCAGGGTGCCCACGGACAGGACGCAGCTCTGAGTGTGTGGGATCCACAGCCAGCAGAGATGTGGCTCAAGCACAGCAAACAGGCTGGAGGGATCGAGTCACTAAGCCAGTGAGTCATAAAGGGCTATCTGTGGATTTCCCAGGACTAGGGCTTAGGTTTGCCAGAGCCACCCTGACCTCTTTTTACTGATGGTAGAAGTAAATTGAGGCTCAGTGATTTGAAGATTTAGCTGTTAGAGTAAATTATTTTGGGATTGAGGTCATCAAGCAAGAGAAAAGTTTTGCACCATCAGAATGCTAGAACTGAAGTTGTGTTTTCTAAAAAAGAAATGGGTTAGGCTGAGGCAGGAGGATCATTTCAGGCCAGAAGTTTGAGACTAGCCTGGGCAACAGAGCAAGACCCCCATCTCTAAAAAATATTTAAACATTAGCCAGGTATGGTTGCATGCACCTGTAGTTCCAGCTATTCAGAGAAACTGAGGTGAGAGGATCATTAGAGCCCAGGAGGTCAGGGCTGCAGAGCCAGGTTCATGCCACTGCACTTCAGCCTGGGCAACAGAGTGAGACCCTATCTCTTAAAACATAAATAGAAGAACTGGGTGATGTCTGTAACCAAGTGTTTATGAAATAAAGCCTGCCAAATGTTTCTGCAGGAGATGTACCGCCTGATGGTGTATGCGATGTCTATGTAGATGCTGAGAAATGACACAGAGCTGGAGTGCACCATTCTGAGCATGGCCACATAGCAGTAGGAATGTTCTGAGGGACCTCCATGCTATCAGGGTTATATACGTAAGCAATTTCTGGAACCCTGTTTCTTTCTTTCCACACTGTGGTGAGGATGAGAATATTGTTATTTGGGGCAGTGATTCTTCAACTGTCATGCACCTGTGAAGAATGAAGGATCTCACTTGGTAGGGTTGGGCTAGGCCTGAGATTCTGCATTTCTAACAAGCTCCCATGTGACTTCTGGACCACACTTTGAGGATCAAGGGTCTAGACCAGCCCGGACAATAAAAAGCTGCTTCCTCCTTCAACATTCATGTCTAAATAAAAGGCCCTGGGACCATGTAAGTCCAGAACAGTACAGACCCCTTCTATCAGGCTTCTAGGTTAAGCTGAAATGTCTCCCCTGCTCTAGGAAGCCTTCCTTGGCTCCCCCAGGCAGAGGGGAGCACCATCAGCTCAGTGCTCCCTCAGGGCTTGGTACATGCATGTTTAGTGCATAGCATGTTACTTTACCTGCATGTGCAGAATTTTCTCTCCCTACTGGACTATGTGTCCATGGAATGCCGGGTATATTTGCATCCCTATTGGCAGGGTCAGTGCCTGGTCGTAGAAAGTGCTTATATTAGTTTTCTATTACTGCTGAAACAAATCATCACCAACTTAGTGGCTTAAAGCAACACGAAGTTCTCTAGGTTAGATGTCCAACACAGGTCTCACTGGGCTGAAAATCAAGGTGTCCACAGGGTTCAGTTTCTTCTAGACGCTCTAGGAAAGAATCTGTGTTTTGTTTTGTTTTGTTTTGTTTTCCTTTTCCAGCTTTTGGGGGCTACCTGCATTTCTTGGCTTCTAGCCCCTTCCTCTGTCTTGCAAGTCAGCAATGGTGTGCTGAGTCTTTCTCACATTTCATTTTTCTGCCCTCTCCTGCCACCCTCTTCCATTTTTAAGAAAGATAATCTGGAAAATCCCCCCATCTTAACCTGACTAGCAGACTTAATTCCCTTTGCCATGTACTGTAACATATTCACAGGTTGCAGGGATTCATGTGTAGACGTCTTTAGGGGCTGTTATTCCGTCTACTACAATGTTTGACTAGTGTCTACAGAATGAATTTCTGCCTATGATTGGCCCTACGTACACAGCTCAGGCTGGAGGGGTTCTGAAGAGCTGAAGATTCTACAGCTCTGTATTTGCTGTGGCCAATTTTGTCACATTTCCGGTATTTTTCATTTAGCTGCGATTATTTCTGACTTCTGGCATCTCAGAAGACATCGGTAGCCTCTTGATTCTAGTCATCCATACACAGGCAAGATCTGCATAGAACCAAGGAATTCAGTTTACCCCAGCAAGCGCTAATGCGGCTCTGGTTTTAGTTTCCATTCTGGGATGGAACAACATAGCCCCAGTTTTTGAGGGTCTCTCTGTGAGTGTCTTTCTGGTGGCACAAGCAGTGACCCCTAGGCAAATTGATGGACTCATCTGGATTAGTCCACTGTATTTTTTAGGCTGGCCAAAACCGCTTTCTGGAAAGAAAGAGGTTCTGCTATATAGCCAGTCTTCTTGGAAAATGTTTGTAGAACCGCTGAAAGTATATATAATTTACACAGAATTTATGCCAAATTTGGGCTGAATATATGTGTTTTGGTTGCGAGCAGGACAGAGGAGTGTGTTAACAGAAGCAACTTTCTGAAAGCCTCCCTTCCCATGTGACTGAAGTTCTAATTTTACTTCCTAAGGGACTACATTGAACCTGTTCCCAGTATATAATGAGAATAAAGCCCCATATCGATTCCCCCAACTGCCCCAGTAGGATACGCTAGTGGCTGTAAATCTGAGTGAAAATTGTGACATACAATGACCAAGTGCTCAAAGATGCTTGTTTTCACAGTGACCAAGTGACCAAGGGCTGCCTGTTAAAATATATCCCCAATCCTGGAGAAATGTGGGGGTCCCACAAACAGGACACCACAGTAAATGAAAATATCAGCAGTAAAAGCTGATCATGTGTTTCTGTCTACACAATTTTGTCCACGATTCTTGAGCAATTCTGTTATGGCACTTCAAAAGGGAAGCTTCTTTAAAACTGGTTTTGTATCTACAGAAAATTCTAACTTCAAAATACAACAGTCCGAGTTTATTCATCAAAGATTTCATTTATCCATGCGAAGTTCTAAGATGATGTAAATAATGTGTATCTTCTACTGTTTTCTGGGAAGAGTGCTATTTCTTGGGCGAAGATATAGGCTCTTGAAGACAGGGTTAGTGTTAGTATCTTTTTGTTCTTGCTATATCTAGCACCATCTCAACTCTGCCTAAAAATGTCAGAGAAAGCCTTCCGACAGAGGAAGGGACAAGAGAGGTGCTCTATGGGTGTTTATTATTGATGACGAAGAGAAATATTCATGCTAAATGACTTCAAAGGATATAACTGTTTCCCGAACTGAGCAAAATGAGTTTGCATTGGAAAAACATAATTGCCTTTGGCTCATAGTGGCTTCACTTCGCCACCCTTGTGCTACTTGTCTTGTGCGTCTGGGGGCTGGAGTGGATCAATGAGAACCAGGCTACCATTGATCAAGCAGAATGGTGATAATGACCAGACCAAAGGATATTTTTTTCAGCTTGAATGTCCAGGGTCAATGCTTCTGGCTGTCTCAAAGGGAAGAAGCAGTTAGAGCATTGTTCAAAATGGCTCTTTAGAGAAATCATTTTCTAGCTCACTCCATTTGCATCTGTATTTCAGATGTGCTAGGTTTCCTGTGCAAACATTTTCACTTATTACCCTTTATCACCTTTGTTAATTAAGGAAGATATAGAAACCAGATTTTTAGGGAATTTTTTTTTTTTTTCAATTTCAGCCTTTGGCCACTTCCTATAAAAGATTTCCCTCTGCTTTGAATAACATTTCTGAGCAGCCTTCAGAGCCAAATTAAATGATTTGGAATTGTCTCTAACTAGCTGATCTTTAGCTGCAGAGATCAAGCACCCCATCTAGTGGGAAAATATGAAGCTGCCACCGCAGTGACGGACTGAAATTAGCAACGTGGTTGAAATTCCTGCCCAGCCCTTCTTGTGGAGCACAAGAAGGCCTCTGCAGAAGCCTCACTCAGAATCTCGAAACTATCGGCCTAACTGTATGGGGCGGGAGGTGGGCAGTCAGAAAGATGCTTTGTGAGGGGAAGGAAAACAGCCACCATTCCCCTCTGCAGAGTAAAGGGAAGCCTGGCCCCAGGAAGGAGCAGCTGCCTGCAGAGGGAGCCTGAGCCGTGGAGTCCTGGAAGCCTGCGAGGTGGGCAGCCAGGGCGTGGAGGCGGCAGCGAGCCCAAACGCTCAATACTGACCCAGCTGGAGCCTGGTGGCGGAGGGTACTCTCACAGAACCCTGGCTCCTGAGGCCAGCGGGGCATTTGGGCCCTCAGCCAGTTAGGAGGTTTGTTCTGCCTTTTCCTAAGGCATGGCGCTGCCTAGTGGGAGTGAGTTCCTGTCCATAAGCCAGAAGCCCCACCATGTGGTGGAGGGAAAGCATGTCTTTCATTCTCATCCCCAGGTGTCATTGGAACCCCCAGGGGGGCCTCATGAAATTGCAGGAGCTGTGCGCTTCCTTCGTGAGCCTCCTGGCTCTGCAGGGGGCTGCCAGCTTTTACCTCACAGCTCTCCACTGAAATGTCACCTCCCTGTGGGACTTCCTGCCACCACCGTTGTTCTCTGCATGGCACCCTGTGGGCGTCCTTCATGATGCCTATCACACCGTTTAAGATGTTTTCCTGTGCGTCGCTCTCCTCCCCTGCTGAGGGCAGGGGCCATGCGTGTGTGCCGTGTTGCTGACGTAGTCTTTCCTGCTGCAGTGCCTGGCACTGGGCAGGCGCTCCCTTGTCTCTGTAAAGAAATGAAGAGGCTTGACTGAGCCCAAGGACTGGGAGGCAGGCTGCTGGCAAGGCCTGGGGAGACCTCTCCCTGGCTGGCCCTTGTTGCTTTTCCTTCCTCTCCACTAGAAGTAATCATAGGGGTCCAATTTGCCATGGGTTTTTAAGGAAATCACGTGGGTCAAAGTGCTATGCAGATGCAAAGTGTCATCCAATGCTGTTTCATTTCCATTTGCTTGGTTCCATTTACTGTAAGTGCTTCTGCTCTCCCGGATCCCTTTATTAGGGAATAAGAGGCACGAGTTGGCGGAGGGTCCACCAGCACCCAGAGCCCAGGGACCCTATGATTTTCTGTCATATACAGAGTGGCAAACGTCAGAGATAGGAGGCCCTTGCAGATCCCCTAATCTGGGGCTTCTCAAGCCTGTCCGTATGTAAGAATCAACTGAGCTGTTTTTTTAGCCACAGACCCAGGCCTCCCTGCTGGAGGTTCTGATTTAATTGGTCTGTGAGGAGGCTCAGGCATGGGTATTTTTAAATAGCTCTCAGGTGATTGATTCTAATGTGCAACTAGGGTTGAAGACCTGGACCAAATCCACCCCTTGGTTTTTTTTGTTGTTGTTGTTGTTTGTTTGTTTGTTTGTTTTTTGAGACAGAGTCCTGCTCTGTCTCCCAGGCGGGACTGCAATGGTGCGATCTCAGCTCACTGCAACCTCTGCCTCCCGGGTTCAAGCAATTCTCCTGTCTCAGCCTCCCGAGTGGCTGGCATTACAGGGCCCGCCATCATGCCCGGCTAATTTTTGTATTTTTGTAGAGATGGGGTTTCACCATGTTGGCCAGGCTGGTCTCGAACTCCTGACCTCAGGTGATCCACCCACCTTGGCCTCACAAAGTACTGGGATTACAGGCATGAGCCACCACTCCTGGCCTCACCCCTTGCATTTAAAATGAGTCCACAGAGCCCTGGAGGATCACAGCAGCCACTGTCCCACAGTCAGCAGAGCCATGACTGGGACCCAGGCCCCTGCCCCTTCTCTCACAGGCATGGAGGGAGCCAGGCCACAGACACTGCAGAGGGATTTGTCCTATCGCAGGACTGACTCTCACAGAGACTGTTCTCCTGTGTAAGAGATAAGAAAGGGGGTCCCCACCACACCTAGTCCAAGGTCTGAGAGCAGTGTGTAGATGCTCTGCAGATGCAGAACAGGAAATGGTGCAGCATCCACACCCGAGCAGAGTACCCGGGAGGGGGACACATGGTCAGTACCTGGGACTTCCCTGGGATGCCGCTCCTCCCCTGGCCTGCCCCCATCTTTTGCAGCTGCAGCTGTTTTACTGCTTTCAGCAAGAGTGGGCGATTCTAAGGTTGATAGAAGCCTAGGGAAGTACTGTGAGCTTTGACACTGGCCAGGGGATCAAAGTGGGCCACTGCAGGCTGAGGAACCTGGTCTGGTGATGGGTGCAGGCCAGATAGACACTGAGATACAGAAACCCAGAGCTCTGGGCAATGTGAAAGGAAAATAAATCTCAGGTTCCCCAAATCACTAAGCTAAAAGGAAAAGTCAAGCTGGGAACTGCTTAGGGCAAACCTGCCTCCCATTCTATTCAAAGTTATCCCTCTGCTCACTGAGATAAATGTGTATTTGATTGCCTCCTTTGGAACAACTAATCAGAAACTGAAAAGAATGCAACCATTTGTCTCTTATCTACCGAAGACCTGGAAGCCCCCTCCCCTGTGAGTCCTTTGCTTCAAGTTGTCCTGCCTTTCCAGATCAAACCAATGTTCATCTTACATATATTGGTTGATGTCTCATGTCTCCCTAAATTGTATAAAACCAAGCTGTGCTCAGACCACCTTGGGCACATGTCATCAGGACTTCCTGAGGCTGTGTCATGGGCGTGCGTCCTTAACTTTGGCAAAATAAACTTCTTAAACTGACAACTGTCTCGGATATTCGAGGTTCATAGCAAGAAGAGATTTTATTTGCATTTCAGGGGACACAATAGGCTTGTTTTGTTCCATATGGAACGTGACTGACAGATGAAGAAAGGGGTAAGAAATCCGTCAACACAAAAATGAGTTTCCTGTGTTATCTCTGATTGAGACAGGGATCTCAGATGTCCATTTATTAGAGGCTTTGAGTATCAAAGCTTTGGGTGTTCCAAAATAGGTTAACAAATTAGGGTGCCTTTTATATATTTACATTATCTTTTATTTGTCTTCCCTGAACCCCGAAAAGTTGAGACAGGTCTCAGTTAATTTAGAAAGTTTATTTTGCTAAGGTTGAGGACGCGCTTGTGACACAGCCTCAGGAAGTCCTGAGACATGTGCCCAAGGTGGTCAGGGCACAGCTTGGTTTTATATATTGAAGGAGACATGAGACATCAATCAATATATGTTAGAAGTACATTGGTTCAGTCTGGAAAGGTGGGACAACTTGAAGCAAAGGCAGGAAGACTGGAAGCGGAGAAGGAGCTTCCAGCTCACCGATAGGTGACACACAAATGGTTATATTCTTTTGAGTTTCTGATTAGTCTTTTCAAAGGAGGCAATCAGATATGCACCTGTCTCAGCAGAGG
This sequence comes from Rhinopithecus bieti, assembly GCF_001698545.2. Lineage (NCBI taxonomy): Eukaryota > Metazoa > Chordata > Mammalia > Primates > Cercopithecidae > Rhinopithecus > Rhinopithecus bieti. The sequence goes on from NW_016805783.1 coordinate 563,850, forward strand.
AGTGACTTTGAATGGAATGGGAGGCAGGTTTGCCCTAAGCAGTTCCCAGCTTGAGTTTTCCTTAGTGATTTTGGGGGCCCAAGATATTTTCCTTTCACGTTTTCCCCTTTTCTTTTAAAATCTTTTGGAGAAAGCATTTTACAAGAAAATGAATCTCTGGTCTCAGGTTTTATCTGATCTCTCATGGCTAGCATGGTTTACTTCTAGATGGGTAGGTCTGGAAAGCTCATTTTTAGCAGGTTATGAAGTCTCATGTCCTGTGAAGAGAAAATAGGAAGAGAGAAAGGGAGAAAAAACAAAAACAAAAGAATAATCCTGGAAAAAAAAATCGATATAGACCACATTACTCTGAAGTCCATACATTAATAGGCAGGTATGAAAGTGTTTTATGTATGTAAGTAGGTTACTGTAATTTTCTGCTGAAGTTAAATTCTCTGGCTTCAGTTCACAGAACTTAAACTTCAAAAAAGCACAGCTTAGTTTTCAGTGACTCCAAATTAGGAAAAATGAAAAGAGAAGGAAAAAAATTGAAAACATTATTTTGAAGACTCGTAACCAAGAAAAATTAGAATTTGGTCCAAACTGTAAAAAATAATGAAAATTGGAAAAAACATTAGGCAAGACTAGAATCTAACAGGTGTACAATCATTTTGAAACAATTTTTTTTCTCTGTCCAGTTTCCCATTTTACTGAAGACAAATCATGGTAGGACTGGTTTGCTTATTATGCTTGGCCTAATTATTTGTATACAGTGCAGCAAGAATAATTAGTTTTTACATAAGCTTTTAAATTGGCTTTGATGGAACTTTGTTCTGTAGGAGGAATCTCAGATAAGACTTTCCTAAAGCCAGGCCCAGCCATGGGTTGTGCCATCGAATACCCATGAGTTGGGTGAAATTTCCTCTCCTCTTGAGATTCCAAGATAAACCTGGGGCTTCTACACCTGTCGGAAAGTGACATTCTTTACTTACCACAGGTCAGAAACCCTGTATAGGGACTGTGTACACAAAATATGAGGCCCGTTTTTCTAAGGGCTTTATTGGCTCCATAAATCAAGTTTGATTCCTTAAAGGAAAGGACACCATTCCAGTCAAAACCTTGGTAAAATAACCAGTTTCTCCAGTTGGGTCCTGTTACAAATGAAAACAGATTCTTATTGTACTTACGTAAATAACTGTATTGCCATAAGTTAAGAATACTCACAAGTAGTTTCCAATTCTGGAGAAATCAGGTAGAGAGAAACAAATATGATCTAAATTTTGTTCATAAGAGTACACTAAATTGTTAAAAGCTGTCAATAGCTCAAAAGAAAAGTTTTAAGACTCTGAAAAACAAAACAAAGGATCAGCAAACGTATTCAGCAAAAAGTAAAAAAGACTGGTGAACTCCATGCAGTTAATTCCTGTTCTGCTTGATACTCATGAACGTTTTAGCTCTCCATGAATCCTGAAAGATTTTCCTCTATTTTGATGTCACAGTCTCCAAAGTTATCAGAAACCTTTATTCAAGAGCACCTGTTGGAGATTTATAGTTGATTATAAAATCACCTTCTAAAGAGGACCAAAACAAGACAGTAATTGTCCATTGATGAAAAAAGTTTTAAGGCAGCCATAGTTAAAAAACACAATTGACAAGGAAATTAGTTACCTCCGTGGCACACAATTTTAATGTAACAATTATGATTATTACTGAAAATATACACTAAGTTATATCAGAATTACAGGAGTTTCCCATAATTTTGGAACACATAACAATAATATATTTATACAAATACAGCCCAAAGAAAACCAAACACCATTTTGTATTTGACAATGCTTCCTATATAATTTTTTATATCAAATAAGTCAGATTATGTCATTTTTGAACTTTATAGAACCTAATGTCTTAAAGGATTAATTAGATTAGAAAAGACATAATTCATAATTTGATTTTGGACAGTTGGTCAAATATAAAAGGTTTAAAACACTTTATATTACAAAATAGGATTACAGGTCATTGTAAAGTCATTTATTTAACCAAAGTGATAATTCAAGGATTTCAAAAAAGCAAAAACCTTCATTCTTTGAGAGAGGAGACTTAATTTCCTAAACAAGAAGCCCCAGTATAAACAGCATGAAGCCAATTACATTAGTTTTTTAAAATTTTGTAAACAATCTTCATTATATAACTTCCATAAGTCTTTTATAACCTTTATAACCTTTATTAAGGAGTTGGTTAATGCTTCAAGAAAATCTTGTTAATCTGACACAGGGCTCCATATACTGGTTTTGCGTCAATGTGCCTTTGACATTAATAATTAATTTATAGAGAAACTGAACTTATTTTATCTTTCAAAATCGGCCCTGACAGTCTTATGTGCCCACCTCTTTCCCATTAGTCCCTGAGTCTTGAGGAGTTGAATAGCTTTCATTTCTTACCCTGTGTCTCAGGAATGCAGCTTATTTTGATCGGCATCTTCTATGGGGCCTGAAGATAAGGCTTTAATTGCTGTCAGTGTTTAAGATTTAGCAGGACTTGGTGTACTTTTTAGACCCAGGAGTTAAAAGCTCTGTAACTCAATGTTACAAATACTTTAAAAGCATATGCAGGAAGATACATGGATGTAATGACCTTAATTTAAAAAATTTTTTAATCTCAATTTTTTTTCCTGAGCAAACCAAAACTTAATAACAATGACAGCTTGATTATATAAAAGCTTCAGGTTTTTTTTTTTTTGTAATATATAGATCCTCTTATTGTGACTTACTGACTGTTCATGACATTGTCAGACTTTCTGATTTGTTCTGAACATCCCTCCTTTTAAACAACCAGTTACTTTATTTTAGAACTAAATTTACCATAGAAGATTCTCTTCTTATATAAAATTATTTTTCTTTAAGCTTTTAGCCTAAAAAAATTACCTCTTTATTTTATTACTCTTACATGTTTTATTTCCGGTCGCTTTTAGCCTTGTTTTATAGCAAACTCTTAAATAAGTTGCATTAGGCAAAAGTCTGTTACCACTATTTTTTTATATAAAAAAGGACGAACACCTCTTGTTTTCTTTTCTTTTTTTTTCTTTTTTAGCAGAAATGTTTCCGCTACAATATATATATTTTAATTGGAAACACCGCAAATAATGACATATCTACTTATTTAAGTTTAATAATAACTTCTATTTAAATTATGACAGTGTTGTCTACAAGTATTGTCCCCATTAGCATTACTTATTTTAGGTTATGTAGATATTTATGAAACTGGATAGTCATGATTTAAAAGTTCTGAAACTGCCATTGGCAAAATTATAACTAAGACAGTGAAAAAAAAAGATTTCACCTAATTGGCTTCATGTTCCTCATAGACTTCCAACCCTATCGCTTAATTCATATTCTGGGGCATAACTGAATTAAGCGTTGGAGGACTTAGTTTATAGGTTTACCTTTGAAACCAAAGGTGGTTAACAGTGCCTTTCCCAAAACAAACCTACTTATTGTCTGTGCTATGGCTGCTAAAGCCGCAAGGATTAGAAGCTATAGTAGTCTTACTAAATCAGGCAGCTATTTGTCAGTAAACCCATATCAAGTCTTATTTATAAATTACACAAGCAAAGATATTTTGATTTGGGGACCTGGGTGTATAGTTGTTAACCCATGCAAATTTTTGAAAAGCCTTATAGTCATTTGGGCAGGGATAAGTACGAAATGCCTGATTAATAAATGCAAACCCAAAAATGTAATGCTGGCAAGTTCTTAAGAGCAGTTCTATGTATTACTTTAGCCAAGTAAGTTTAAAGCTGGCTTATTTATTAAAGATTTTATTTAAGTTAACATAAACTTGAAAAAGCATTTGACTAATCTTTTCCTTAGTATCTAATTTAAGGTTTTTTGTTTGTTTGTTGGTTTTTTGTTTGTTTGTTTTGAATGAGTCTTGGCTTTGTCACCCTCAGGCGATGGCAGTGGCCCCAATGATCTCTGTTCACGGCAAACTTCTGCCTCCCCGGGGTGCAAGCAATTCTCGCTGGGCCTCAGCCTCCCAAGAGTCTGGGATTAGCAGGTGTGTGGCCATCACACGCCAGGCTATGTTATTTTTAGTAGAGATGGGTTCACCCATGTTGGCGCAGGTTTGGTCTTGAACGCTGATCTCTGTGATCTGCCCCACCTCGCTTCCGCAAGTACTGAAATACAATGTGAGCACTGCATCTAGCCTTTTATTTTTCTCTTAAGCCAATTTAATTAGACCCCTCTTCTTATATATAATTTAGTAGTGAAACATTCTGACCCACACATGAAAGCATAAAAAAAATTTGTAAAATTTAGAACCTGCTGGATGGAAGTACAATTTTTAAGATCATTGGGAGGACGCCACTTTTTTAAAGAAAAAAAACTAAAAAAAAAGGTACATTCTGAGTGTCCAAACTACCATTCTTCGCTTAAAAACCGCAAGAGTATCCTCTGTTGCAGTACATGTTTTAGTCAAAAAATCAGTGGAATAACAGAATTCATTCAAACTGAGAAAAAAAATAAAAAATAAGAAATAAAACTTTAGCTCAAAAAAAAAAAAAAAAAAAAAAAAAAGACAAGTCTCTAGGAGAAAAACAAAAAATCCCCCCAAAATAGCAAAGGCCTTAATACAAACATGCATAGCAGCACACACACACCACAGCCACACACCCGCGCGATGTTAAGCCTTTAACCAAGCTGACCTTAGCTATTATGAGAGCTCCTTAACCCAAAAAAAAAATTTTTTTAAATCTTATTACCATATTTCAGCTAGGACAAAATGCTGCTAAACTAACAATAGTCACACACATTTTATTATTTCTGAGCACTCTAAGTGTAAGCAGAAATGAACACCAGCTGGTTCTTAATGCTAACTTGAGTCGTTTAAAAAGAATTTGCAAGACAGAATCCCAAACCAGTTTTTTACCTAGTGATGGTTCTCAGCTGTAGATTGTCTCCACCATCCTAGAAGCCAGAAAAAACCTTCATCTTCCCTGTTGGAAGCAAGCCCAAACTCCATAAAGGAGTAACCTCCCTTCCATCATCATGGAAGCAGGAAAACTTACTTTCCTGTTGGAAGCAAGTAAAACTCCAAAAAAATAATAATAATAAGAGGAGTTTTACAGCAAAATAAACTTTAGATCTCGACCTAATTTTGGGAGAACAGGGATTCTCTGGAGGGGGTGCCCTCAGACCTCAGCAAATTGTCCTATTGGTTTGAGCCATAAAGTTAGCTCATGCTGGTACCAAGCATCTATAGGAGATTTGTCAAAGGTCAGGGGCATCTCCACTCAGAATCCCCCCATGGTTACCAAAATGTGAATCCCGAAAATTTGAGACAGGTCTCAGTTAATTTAGAATGTTTATTTTGCCAAGGTTGAGGATGCGCTCGTGACACAGCCTCAGGAAGTCCTGATGACATGTGCTGAAGGTGGTCAGGGCACAGCTTGGTTTTATACATTGAGGGAGACATGAGACATCAATCAATATATGTAAGAAGTACGTTTGTTCTGTCTAGAAAGCCGGGACAACTTGAAGCAAATGCAGGAAGATTGGAAGCAGAGAGGGTGCTTCTAGGTTACAGATGGGTGATACACAAATGGTTACATTCTTTTGAGTTTCTGATGAGTCTTTCAAAAGGAGGCAAATCATATATGCACCTATCTCAGTGAGCGGAGTGACTTTGAATAGAATGGGAGGCAGGTTTGCCCTAAGCAGTTCCCAGCTTGAGTTTTCCTTAGTGATTTTGGGGGCCCAAGATACTTTCTTTCACACTTGTTACCAAAAAAGGGTCTCAATCCAGACCCCAAGAGAGGGTTCTTGGATCTCGCACAAGAAAGAAATCAAAGTGAAAGTGAAGTAAAGTGAAAACAAGTTTATTAGGAAAGTAAAGGAATAACAAAATGGCTACTCCATAGGCAGAGCAGCCCTGAGGGATTCTGGTTGCTCATTTTTATGGTGATTTCTTCATTATATGGTAAACAGGGGTGGATTATTCATGCCTTCCCTTTTTAGACCATATATGATAACTTCCTGATGTTGCCATGGCATTTGTAAACTGTCATGGTGCTGGTGGGAGTGTACCAGTGAGGACGACCGGAGGTCACTCTCATTGCCATCTTGGTCTTGGTGGGTCTTGGCTGCCTTCTTTACTGCATCCTGTTTTATCAGCAAGGTCTTTATGACTTGTATTTTGTGCTGACTTCCTATCTTATCCTGTGACTAATAATGTCTTAACTTATTGGGAATGCAGCCCAGCAGGTCTCAGTCTCATTTTACTCAGCTTGTATTGAAGATGGAGTTACTCTGGTTCAAACACCTCTGACCTTTGGGAGGCAGAGGTGGGTATCATTTGATGTCAGAAGTTCGAGACCAGCCTGTCCAACATGTGAAACCCCATCTCTACTAAAAATACAAAAATTAGCAAGCATGGTGGCAGGCACCTGTAATCCCAGCTACTTGGGAGGTGGAGACAGGAGAATCACTTGAATTCAGGAGGCGAATGTTGCAGGGAGCTGAGATTGCACCACTGTACTCCAGCCTGTATGACAGAGTGGGACTCCATCGCAAAAAAAAAAAAAGAAAAGAAAAGAAAAAAGAAAGAAAGAAAGAAAGAAAACAAATGTCTTTGACATTCCCCCCTCTCGTTTATAAGAGAACCCTTAATCCTAAGGATTGCAGAGGGACAAAGGTCCATCTTCTGTAACTTCTCCAGGTTGAATAGCAGTGATGATATTCCCTGGGTAACTACAAGGGTGTCTTGTATTCAGGGTAGAGAGGAGCTCAGTCAGAAAGCATTAGTATGCTGAGGGCCATTCATAACTCTTAAGTTCCAACAAAAGGTGATATGTGGAAGATTAAAAAGTGTTCAATTTAAGAAAACTGAGTAAGCTTATCCTGCATTCCTACACAAAGAGTACAACTGGAATATATTCCACAAGAGTAAAGCAAAATAATTAAAATTATCCTAAGTAAACTAAATCAGAAGGCTTTCTATGAACTGGGCAACTGTTGGAACCAGGATGATATGGGGTTGCCCATGTGCCCAGAATTAGAATATTGACTCCAGATTTTTACATTACCCATCCTTTTTGTTTCTTTTCAGCAGCAGCCAGAGATTACTGGTTGGTTTACAGGGATAAGCAGGGTTAGCCTAAATTGTGGGAAAAAACTCAAACAAACAAACAAAAAGGATGAGACTAGAATCTAATAACAAGTGTACTATAGTTCTTAAAATATAATTTCTCTCTTTGGTTTCACATTTATACTAAAGACAAATCATGATAAGACTAATTTGCTATATTATACTTGGCCTGATTATTTGTATAAAGTACAGCAAAATAATTCTTTTTCATATTGACTTTTAAAATTGTCTTTGATGGAATTCTGTTCCATAAGGAATCTCAGATAAGAATTTTTTTTTAAAGCCAAGACCAGCCATGGGTTTTTACCTCAAATATCTACAAGTTGGGCAAATTCCTTTCCTCTTGAAGTCTCAAGATAACTTGGGACTCCTGGGCCTGTCATAAAGTGACATTCTTTACTTACAGCAGGTCAGGAACCCTGTCCACAGGCTGTGTGGACAAGGCATGAGGCCAGTTTTCCAAAGGAGTTTTTATTAGCTTTACAAGTCAAGTTTGATTCCTTAAAGAAAACACACCTTTCCAGTTAAAACCTTGGTAAAATAACCAATTTCTTCAGTTGTGTTCTGTTACAAAACCAAACAGATTTTATTGCACTTATGCAAATAAGTATATTGCCATAAGTTAAGAATACTCACAAATAGTTTCCAAATTTTGGAGAAATCAGAGAAAAACAAATATGCTCCAAATGTTATTCAAAGGAGTATCCTTTCCTTAATTGATACATGCTATAAATAGCTCAAAATAACTTTCCTTGACTCTGCAAAACAAAACAAAGGATCAGCAACATTTTAAGCAAGTCAAAAAGACTACTTCAGACTTCTATTAGTTTAGTCCATTCAGTTAACGCCTATTCTGCTTGATATTCATGAACATTTCAGCTTTCCATGAAAGTTCTGAACTTTTTTTCTCTATTCCAATGTCATAATTTCCAGTAATTTCCAAAGTTATCAGAAACCTGCATTCAAAAACACCCAGTAGAGTTCTAGTTGATTGATTATAAGCCATCTTTTGAAGAGGATTAAAACAAGAAAACAATTGTCTGTGGATGACAAAATGTTTTAGGGCAGCCATAGTCGAAAACACGATTGATAAAGAAATTTGATTACCTCTGTGGCATACAATGATTTTATGTAACAATTATAATTATTACTGATAATGTACACTAAGTTCTATCAGAATTACAGAAATTTCACATAATTTTGTAATATATACCAACAACATACTTATACAAATATATCTCAAAGAAAGCCAAACACTAGTTCACATTTGACGATGCTTCCTGTATGATTTTGTCTCAAATAAGCCAAATTTCACCTTTATGTTAGTGTACTATTAATGTTAAACCCAATTGTTAATAAAATCTTATAGACACATATACCCAATTTTAATGTTTGACCATAAAGTAAGATTCTCATAAACCTTTTATAACACGTTTATAAATTTTTGTTAAAGGGCAGATTATAAGCAGGTTTTGCTTTAAGAAAACCTGTTGTACTTTTAATTCCAATGTTTACTTTACAGAAAAACTGAATAACACCCATTTAACTTTAGCCAATATGTTCACACAGAGAATTTTTTTACAAGATTAATTTTTTACAAATCTTTCATGATTTGTTCAAATGTTCAGCTTTGTCTTATCTAACATAACACAATCCTTTAACCCTCTAAACTTAGGCAAGAAATCCACATTCCCATGCCTTCTTATAATCTTTTACCAGAACATATTTCACTTTCTTTCTATACCTTGCATATAAAACTGTGTTTTTTAGTAGTCTCAAATACATGTTACAATGTTAACATTTAGCGACTTTTACTTTTGGTGAAAACCTTGGTAAGTAAGGGATTTTAATTATGTGTTAGGTGTGGAGTCTAGAATACCAGACAGAAGACCAAATGTCCTTATTTTACCAATAATCTTTAAAGCTATTTTTATTTCCCAAAGATTACTAAAGTCATGTGAACTAAAAGGCATTACACTTTTTACTTTTCTGACAAAATTTAAGCTGTTATTGTTATTAAACCTATTAATCAAAGCTCTTTCATATCACACATACAACACATATAAATACACAGACAGACAGAAGAAGATCCAGTAGTTGTAAGATTTTTCATTTGCCAGGTTTTAAGTTTATCTTTAAAGAATGCAGGCCAGTCGTGGTGACTCATCCCTGTAATCCCGACACTTTGGGAGGCCAAGGCAAGCAGATCACCTGAGGTCAGGAGTTCAAGACCAGCCTGGCCGACATGGTGAAACCCCGTCTCTACTAAAAATACAAAAATTAGCCAGGTGTGGTGGTGGGTACCTGTAATCCCAGCTACTTGGGAGGCTGAGGCAAGAGAATCTCTTGAACTCTGGAGGTGGAGGTTGCAGTGAGCCAAGACCATGCCACTGCATTCTAGCCTGGGTGACAGAGCGAGACTCCATCTCAAAAAAAAAAAAAAAAAAAAAAGCATACAGTTTCTAGGGCCTAATATGCAGGAACAGCTGGAAGGCAAAACAAATCTCCAGAAACTAAAGGTCCTATTTTTATATCAAATCCTGATTCCAAAAAGAGGGAATCAGCCCATCCCCAAAACTACATTTCTGTACCTACATTATTACAAGACCAAGATTTCATCTCATAATGTGAGTAACTTCTGATACCCCCAAAAGTAAAAAATGTCAGATCACACATGCAAAACAAAACAGATCCTTAGATTTTGAGAGGAAATCTATACACTTTTAATTCCTGGGGTTCCATGAGGAAAACAGAGGTTTTTTCCCAAAACAGGGTCTGTGGTGCCTCCTCTGCTTTTCTGAGGGAGTCCCAAGCTGTGAGAGATTGAATATCCACTTTTAATTAAACTGACTTTTTTTTTTTTTTTTTTTTTGAGACAGAGTCTCACTCTTGTCATCCAGGCTAGAGTGAAATGGCATGATCTCAGTTCACTGCAACCTCCACCTCCCAGGTTCAAGTGATTTTCCTGCCTCAGCCTCCCAAGTAGCTGGGATTACAGATGCCTGCTACCACGGCTGGCTAATTTTTGTATTTTTTAGTAGGGGATTCACCATGTTGGTGAGGCTGGTCTCAAACTCCTGACCTCAGGTGATCTGCCCACCTCAGCCTCCCAAAGTGCTTGGATTACAGGCATGAGCCATCGTGCCTGGCTGCTGATTTTTAACCATAGCACTCTTTTTAAAAAGTCCTTTCAATCTTTTATTACCCAACTTTAGCCAGGCCAGATGGCTGATATTTCTGTGCTTAGTGAAAGGAAAATTTAAGACGGTTTATGGAAGGAAAGGAAATCAACAAACGGTAAAGGTCAAACAGATATTAAACCAGGAAGAACTCACTCCCTAAGCCAGGAATTGAATCCTGAACCCAGGCTGCCATTGTGGTGGCAGAGACCAAGAGAAAGTACTGCCATGTGGTTACAAGGTCAAGCTCCCAAGGACATACAAGACAAGAAGGAAACCTCATCCAGGTTTTTTTCAGGGACCTGCAGCAAAGTTTATTATTGACTAGTTTGCTGGGCCATCTTGAAAAGCAGGCTTATGGGTTCTGAGACCCGCATTCTATCCTAACGTTCCCTAAGGTACCCCTCTTTGTGACAGAACAATACAGAAAGACTCACAAAGCACACCAGATTCACTACAGCTTAAGAGTAGCCTTATGAATCCTTTTTCCTATTAATCAAAACTTTACAGAGGAGATAAACAGTGATTTTTACCATTCATTCAACAAGTTTGCACAGAAAGAGAGAACAGAAGTCTGTCTAGTAAAAAACTCTTACCCTTTCCCCAGCATGCCAGGCTTCTGAGTTTCCTTTCCCTGAGCAGACCCAGTGACCTGGCTGGCTGTACCACAGCCCTAGGGGCCAAGCTGCAACACAGAGGAAAATTATCTTTTTCTGTTCTGGCCAGAGAAAAATATGTGTGACCAAACATAGACATTAGCCATTCTGTTTAGTACCCAATATCACACTGGCAAGGCTTAAACTTGCCCCTGGTTGGGCCCTGACATTGTGAACCCAACTTCCAACCAGGCGTTTCAACATGTGGTCTCTGGGCAAGATTGTTGCCCTGAGTAATAGAAAAGATAAGAAAGGGAAATGAGAGAAAGAAAAGCTTTGCCTGTGGAAGGGTGGGGAAGGCAAAGAGCTCAGGGAGGCCAGAGGAAGACCCACCCATTGAAGTGACACTGAAAAGTTCAGGCCGTCACTTGTCGGTCATGAAGGGATCTTTTCCAGCAGTTCCATCAGCTCTCAAGTTTCCCTTTTAGGGAAGAAAAAGCTCCCTAAGTCCCATGATCCTGTACACACCTAATTCTGTCACCACTAGCTGTCAGCAAGGAGTGCAAGGCAGATTAATCCAAAGAGAAGAGCAGGTAACATCCCATAGTGCCAAACCCATTCTTAGCAGAGAGGGACTTTACTGAGAGGGGCTTCTGATTCCCTAAATCTTAGGAAGGACTCTAACCCTCCTGTGTTGGGCCTCAAACCCAAGTTCAGTCAAGCATCTTTGCCTTTTATTAAGAGGAGCCTTTAACCTACTCTGTCTTAGGAGAGACTGTAACTCTCCTAAGTTGGACTTCTGACTTAGTCCCATCCTTTACCTGGGTAACCCCACCACTAACCCACAGTTGGCCAATCAGTGCTGCTGTCTATTTCCTTTGGGTTGGGGTTCTCCTCAGTATCATCCTTCTGTGGCGCACCAGAAAGATGTTACCAGGCCCCACCACTTACCCAACGTTAGCCTCGTCCCTTCCATGGTCACCAGAAAGATGTTACTGGAAAGAGGTCCCAATCCAGACCCCAAGAAAGGGTTCTTGGATCTCACACAAGAAGGAATTCAACGTGAGTCCATACAGTAAAGTGAAAGGAAATTTTTTAGGAAAGTAAGAGTAGCCCCAAGGTTGCCCATTTTTATGGTTATTTCTTGATTATATGCTAAACAAGGAGTGGATCATTCATGTTTCCCCTTTGTAGACCATATAGGGTAACTTCCTGACTTTGCCATGGTATTTGTAAACTGCCATGGCACAGGTGGGAGTGTAGCAGTGAGGACGACCAGAGGTCATTCTTGTCGCCATCTTGGTTTTGCTGGGTTTTGGCCGACCTCTTTGCTGCAAACTGTTTTATCAGCAAGGTCTTTATGACCTGTATCTTGTGCCAACCTTCTATCTCATCCTGTGACTTAGAATGTCTCACTTCCTGGGAATGCAGCCCAGCAGGTCTCAGCCTCATTTGATCCAGCTCCTATTCATTATGGAGTTGCTCTGGTCCAAATGCCTCTGACAGTATAACTAAAATTTTTTACCTGTTGATTAGCAATTCCTCTTTTCCTCATCTCCCCAGCCCCTGGCAGCCATGATCCTATCCTTTGCTTCCATGAGTTTGACTATTTTATTTTATTATTTTATTTTTTTTGAGATGGAATCTCACTCATCGCCCAGGCTGGAATACAGTGGCATGATCTTGGCTCACTGCAACCTCCACCTCCCAGGTTAAAGCAATTCTCCTGCCTCAGCCTCCTGAGTAGCTTGGACTACAGGTGTGTGCTACTATGCCTGGCTAATTTGTATTTTTAGTAGAGACAAGGTTTCACCATGTTGATCAGACTAGTCTCAAACTCCTGACCTCAAGCGACCCAACCGCCTCGGCCTCCCAAAGTGTCAGGATTACAGGTGTGAGCCACTGCACCCGGCCGGAGTTTGACTATTTTAGCCACATCATAAGAAGGGAAATCACACAGTATTTGTCCTTCTGTGACTGGTTTATTCCTCTTAGTATAATGTCTTTCAGGTTCATCCAAGTTGTTGCATGTTGAATGATTTCTTTATGTATGTATATTTGACGTGTATATATACATATATATATGTAGATATGTTCATTATCCATTCATCTGCCAATGGACGTTTAGGTTGTTTCCACATTTTGGCTGTTGTGAATAGTGCTGCAGGAAACATGGGAATGCAGAAATCTCTTCAAGATTCTGATTTCAATTCTTTTGGATAAATACCCAGAAGTAGCATTGCTGGATTGTATGGTTGTCCTATTTTTAATTTTTTGAGGAATCTCCATACTTTTTCCACAGGAGCTATACCATTTTGCATTTCCATCAACAGTGTACAGGGTTCCAATTTCTCCACAACCTTGCCAACAACAATCGTTTTTTTTTTTTTTTTTTTTTTTTTTTTTTGATAAAAGCCATCCTGAGAGGTGTGAGGTGGTATCTCATTCTGGCTTTGATTTGTATTTTTCTGATGATTAGTGACATCTTTTCAGATACTCATTGGTCATATGTATGTCTTCTTTTGACTAATATCTACTCAGATTCTTTGCCTATTTTAAAATTAGGTTATTAGGTTTTTTTGTCATTGTTGTTTTTGGCTATTGATTGTAAGAAATGAAAGCTTTTAACCTACATGCAAATGTGCAGTACAAAATCACTGTAGTGTTCACAGATAATCACAGGATGTCTAAAACTGTGAAGTCATAATATGCCACAGCAGTGGGGGGCTGATAACAGGCCACAAATTTAAAGTTGTGTAGTAAGCATCTTTCCATTTTGTAGGTGTAGCTCTATGAGTGAATCCTGGCATTTGGGGATCCTCTGCCCCTCCTCCTTGCCAGGGCCTGCCCTCAGCTCATGGACATTCTAGAAGAATGGCAGGCAGAAAGTAGCATGGAAAGGAGGGCCCTGGAAGTGCGAGGGTGCTGAGGACAGCGCTGATGACACAAACCCTCCTGCCTCTACACCATAGAACACCATGTAGCAATTTAGAGAGAAGCTGAAGAACAGTAGACAGTAATCTGAAATAAAGCACATCCATGGCACATTTGTAAGTAACAAAAGCCAGTTTCAAAACCAAACTCTGTGCATTGTGGGTCTTTTTGGAGAAGGTATATATACATATGCCAGAACACGAAATCGAGATGAAAAATCCAGGAACCCACTGTGGGATTATGTGATTTTTAGTTTTCTGGCTTTCCTAAAACTTCCAGAGTTTTTACGACGAATACGCACTACTTTTGTAATCAGATAAAAGTATTTTATTTTAAAATGCTAATATGCAAGAGAGAGGAAAGAAGGAGGGAGAAAAAAGGGGAGGAAAGAGAAAGGGAAGGGCCCCTTTCTGTTGTGCTTGGTTGGCTGGTTTCCATCTGTCCTGGGGCTCCAGAGAGTGGGAGACAAAAGGACCGAGAGTCAGGGAGTGGTCCTGGGCTTGGAGCCAGCGGGGGGACAGAGTGGGATATATAGAGTCCTCCGACAGCCCCTTCAGGGAGGGACAGTATAGACTGGGACAGTCTGTACTCCTAGTGGCCTCGTCACAGCCCTGTTCAAGAGTGGCAGGACCTGGGAACCCACAGACAGATGCAGGCTGTGACTTGGGAGTGACTGCCGGGCATCCCAGGGTTGCACAGACCCCACATCTCAGAGGCTGTGCAGGGTTCAACTCCCTCGCTGAATATCTCCAACTCTGGTTATTAGTTATAAAGCGTTGTCTAGAAATGTGTCATAGTGTGCAATTTTAGTTAGTTTATATAAACACATGTACTGTTTATAATATAAGTAATTTTTTAATTTCCACATGCACTCTCTTCAGTTTTCAGGATAACAAAGAGTTGCACAGACACATAGCTGTGCAACACACACACACACACACAGCTCTTCTCCCTTATGGGGCCAGGTGCTTGACTTTTGCTACTTCCATTCCTCCCCTTTCCAGCTGTCACATCATGTCCCTGAGGGGTCACCTGGTCCCCAAGAAGCCCTCAAAGGAGTAGCAGGGGCAGCAGAAACTGGACAGCAAGTTTTATGAGGGCTGGGCCGCAGCGTTGCTCACAGCCGTATTCCCAGTGGCTGGCATCTTGGTGCTTGTTGAATCTTTGCTGGTGAATGACCCAATGCATGAAAGCATCCTCAGCACCTCTGGCCTCTCAGAGCCTTGCTCCAGGACTCTGGGGGTCCTGGCCCTGGGCAGGTTACCCTCCTGGTGTCACTTTTTCCTCCTTCAGGACTGGGGAAGAATTGTCTTTGTGTGCTCTTTTCCCACTAGGAGTGGTCCTCTTCCTTTGTGGATTCCAAGCTCCAGCATGCCTAAGAATCATTTGGGGAGTTTGTCCCCCACCCCGGTGAGCCCTGGGACCTGCTTTATAGTGAGGTGACTCTGAAGTATACAGCCCCTCCCATGGGGGCTGCACTTTACAACTTTACTTTTTCTTGATAGCACTTAGATGGGAGCTGTCCAAATCCTTCTCTGCTGTGACTAAAAGACTCAGAATCTGATTTGCTCCATAGCCATTCGTTGAGCCTTACGTCTTGACAAAGACAAATCAGAGTCACTGGGGTTCTCTGGAGGACTCAGCCAGTCTGGGTTTTAGATTCAAGTTGACCTGGGTTCACCTTGCTTCTTATTTTGGGGGTGGGTTGGGTTGTTATCTGTGTCTTCCTACCAGTGGAATGAAAACTCAAACATGCAGGGTGGTTGTGAAGATTACAGAAATGATCTAAGCGAAGTGCCTAGCACCGACCAGCTCAGCAATGGGAACACAGTGTGGTGGGGCAGGGGGGTTGATCCCACAACCTGGGGTCTGGGGTTGCCCGGTGGGAGGCCTGGGGGAGACCAGAGGGTGGGCAAGGGGAAGTGGGGAGTTTGCGGATGGATGGGACTCTTCACTCTCACTGTGACCTTGGCCCCTAGGGGTGGAGGTCACTCCCTGCAAATGCTAATCTCGGGTTTACCCTCATCAGCCGCTTGCCTGCTGTACTCTTCCATCACCTGTGTGACCAGTGCCGTGAATTACAGTCTACAGTTTTCAATATACGCGTTGTTCCTATTTTTTTGGTTAGATCCTGACTGATACAGAGAGGAAATGCCACAGAATGAAAGAAGTGAGAGGAACTGCCTCTGACCAGGCCAGGGTAGGAGACGAAGGCAGATACCTCTTGGAATCTTGCCAAGTCAAGGAGAGGGGAGGAATCTAGGAAGAAGAAAATTGTTGGGTTAAGGATCACTAGAGGAGTTTTCTTTCTTTCTTTCTTTCTTTTTTTTTAAGGGACAAAGTCTTGCTCTTGCCCAGGCTGGAGTGCAGTAGCGTGATCATAGCTCATTGCAGCCTCAAATTACTGGGCTCAAGCAATCTTCTTGCTTCAGTCTACTGAGTAGCTAGGACCACAGATGCCTGCCACCATGACTGGTCAATTAAAAACATGAAAAAAAAAAAAAAAAAAAGATGGGATCTCTCTGTGTTGCCCAGGCTGTTCTCAAATGCCTGGCCTCAAGCAGTCCTCCCAGATCCTCCCATCTAGGCCTCCCAAAGCACTGGGATTATAGCCGTGAGTCACTGTGCCCTGCCAAGGGGGTAGGGATTTAAGCAAAGGCTCAGAGGTCTGTGGCTGCCCAGGGAGCATGAGATCCATCTCAGCACCTTCTCTGGTTCTCTCCACCTGGCCTCTTTCCAGGGCTCCTGGCTGCTCTACTTCGCCTCAGTTGCAGCCACAGCTGCACCGAGAGCCTCTCGTACCCTCACAGTTCCACTGCCAGTCTGGTTCCTCCCGCCTCTGACAGCCACAGGTACAGCTCCAGAGCAGGCCCTGAAAACTGGCTCCCAAGAGGCCTACAGAGGGGTCAAGAGGTTGGGTGAGCTTTGCCCAGGGCAGGCAAGGGGTGGGAGATGAGGGCAGCACCTTCAGTGCTCTGATAACTGCTGGGCGGTGAGATTTATTCTCAAGCCTGCAAAGTGCACAGCTGTGGCAAGGCAGTGGCTGACACGGTCATGTGTCCCTGGTCTCTGCGTCCCATGGTGCCTGTCTCTGTCTCTCTTCCTTCTTTCTCACTGCCTGGAGGATGTGGGCCAAGACAGGTCTTCTGGTTTCCTGGATGAAGACTAAGGCTGGCAAAGCAGGTTGGGTTCAAATTGAGGAGGCCTCTCAATGGCCTTTGAGGAGCTCAGGCTATGTCCGAAAGGCAACGTGGAGTCAGTGAAGAGTTTTCAGCAAGAAAGCGACCAGTTTCACCTTAGAGAGTTTACCGAGTCCTTCCTGGGTGTCAGGTGGAGGTTCTACTGGGGCTGAGTGGGGAATGAAAGGAGGCTGGGTTTGCAGAGCAGATCAACCTTGAGGTTGTGCATTTTAACAGAGGTGGGGCATGGTCCTTGGGGTGCTTAATAGGGGCCAGGTAGGACTTCTAGAACCCCCTGAGGCCACACCATGTGACACCACATTAAACTCTGGCCCTGCTGACCATCTATGAGCTGTGTAGCAGGGCCCATCTCTCCCTGCAAGACCCTCCTGCAGGTCTTCCCTCCCTGAATGCTCTTTAGCTCTGCTGGTGCCTGTAATCAGAATGATGGCAATATATTAAAAATAATGGCATCGATGTGTTCAGTACTTCATTTAATCCCTCCAACAATCCTAACAAAGTGGGTATTTTTGCCCTCATTGATGAAGAAGTTGAGGCACAGAGAGATTTTGTAACTTGCTGAAGGTCACATAGCTACCAAGGAGCCGAGGTAGGAGAGTGGAAAGAGCAACAGTTTCCAAAACCGAGAGAAGTCTGCTGGCACCTGCTCCAGCCTGACTAACTCTGAGATCCTGAACAACTCACTTACCCTTCTAGCTGTCAACTTTCCCATGGGTAAAATGCCAAGAACTACATGAGCTGGGTATAAAACTGTGTGGTGCCTAGAAAGTAGTAAGTGTGGAATACAAGTGAGCAATTCCGCTTCTGTTTTCTTGTTACTATTATTTTACCACGTAGCAATCCCTGCCTGCTACCAGGGCGCTGGGCAGTGCCCAGCCCTTCCCTCTGCAACCTCACCAGCCCAGCAAGCATTGGAGGAGGAGGCTTCCAGGATCATGTTGGAGGTGTTCTCTTCACAGGCAGGGCTTGCCCCAGTGGTTTTCTTTGCATTCTTCTCTTTGCTCCCCCATCATGAGCGTAGAGAAGAGGCCATCTCAGCTCCTGTTGTCAGGAGTATGGATATTCCTGCTGTTTTTTTCAGAGGTGAACTCTGTGCCTGGAGATAGATCAATGGATTTAAATTTTATAATTAGAAAGGGCCTTGGAGTGTTCAATTTCCCTCATTTTACAAACGAGGAAAATGAAGCTCTAGAGGGGTGAGCAAGTTGCTTAGCTGGGTGTAACAGGGCTTTTTTCTCTCCCACCTTGGTCTTTTCAGTGTGTCTTTATTTTGTCTGTTCAAATGATACATGCACCAGCTCCTGGGCTACCTTACTCCTTGCCTGCAAGCCTCAGCCTCATCAACTGCATCTGTGGAGTGTGATGCTTTCAGCAGTCATCACTCTTATCCTTAGGCTCTTAAAATCGGATTAACTGAGTGCCCAGGGCAGAGGTGATGTGTACGTGGCATGGAGTCAGTCATTCACAAGGCCTAGGGCTCTTGGACTCCTACCCCTCTATGGCTGGTGGCTCCATCCAGATCAGGAGAGAAGACTGTGAGGTGTCACTGCAGGGAAACCAATCTCTGAGACCATCAGACTTGTAACCTGATGTGCTGAAAGAGTTTCTTGTCCTCTTGAGGTGGCACTACAAACAACCCCTTCCCTCTTTCTAGGTGGATTTGGGCCTATTCATAAGAAAAGGGAGGCAAACACCCTAAGCAGTCATAGAAATTGCTCTGGGACAGAGAATGTGCTCACACCCTCTCACCTGGAGCTAGGCCCAGCAGGTTTTTGATGCTGGTGATCAAATTAACCTCAGACAGGAAGAATTTCCTGCCTTGCTTGTTTGTTTAATAAAGGAACAAGAACTGGAAAATAGTTAAGTTGGAGAAATGAGTATATGTTCATTCTTGCCTATTAACCATCATAAATCCCAAAGAATTTAGAGTTTGGAGGAAGATCACTGACTCTACACCCTGTAACGGCCCCTTTGCTGAGAGGTGTCTGTCTACAGCAGTTGAGTATCAGATGGGATGGTGGCTCCCCAAACCCCACCAAAACAGCTTGGTGTTAAGGCAAAACCAAGTTCATTACATACCCCAGTAAAGGAGATTCTGAGACTTAGGAGTGCCTCGGAAAAGTGGGCAAATGTGGTGGTCATTGTGTTGAATCCTGAGTGAGTGAGTTTTTGATGTGGGGGTGGATTAGAATTGGGAAAGTTTGGGACATATTACGGTCAGGGGACACAGGGAGGTGAGGATTTGGGCTAGATTGCTGCTATTGTTGGTCCTGAGAAGGGGGTAAATGGACTAGATTTTCAGGAAATTCTACAAACAAACCATAAATTACCTATGGTCTCACCTTCCCAAGGGAGTTTCTGGGAGCAGTGGTGTTGGTGGATGGTGGGTAGAAGGACCATGGTGTGAGTGTGCACAGGATGCTGCAGGTGTGTGGACTGTTCCTGTTCTCCTGAGGGCTGCTGTAGAGGACCCCAGGAAGACTTCCCTGGCTTTTGTTCCCTGTCCTCAAGATAGCTTCTGTCCTTTGTAAAACTCCATGTTGCTCAGCATAGGCCCTTTGGAGTCAGAGTTTCCAGATGTCTGGTATCACAAAGCCCCCTCTTCTGTCTCACGTTTCTCTTGGACACACAGTGGCACAGAGTTCGAGATGCAGGAGCAAAAGGTTGACAACCACTGGGGAGGCCCATGTGCATCAGACCTCAGTGCACACAGAATAGTGCTCAGACCAAGTGAAGGTACTCGGGTACCCACACGTTTCCTGGGGCCCATCGGGACTGTGCTGCAGGGCAGCCTGACCTAGTCCCAGGGCTCCCAGAGTGTTTCTGAAATTGCCAAATTTAATTTAAAAATATATGTTTAATAAATTAAAAATAGTAAATGTTCAGTAGAGAAAATTTCTCTTTGTATAGATTTTTAAATAGCGGTAAAATATACACAACTAAAATTCAGATTTTTAACCATCTTTAGATGTACAATGAGTGGCATTAAATACATTCACAATGTTGTGCAAACATCACTATCCATCTCTAGAACTTTCCCATTCCCCCAAACAGAAACTCTGTGCTCATTAAACAGCAACTCCCCATCCTCCCCTCTCCCAGCTCTTGGTAACCACATTCTACTTCCTTTCTCTATGAATCTGACTACTCTAGGCGTTACTGGAAAGGGGTACCAATCCAGATCTCAAGAGAGGGTTCTTGGATCTTGTGCAAGGAAGAATTAAGGGTGAGTCCATACAGTAAAGTGAAAGTAGGTTTATTAAGAAAGTAGAGGAATAAAAGAATGGCTACTCCCCAGACAGAGCAGCCCCGAGGGCTGCTGGTGCCCATTTATATGGTTATTTTTGATGACATGCTAAACAAGGGGTGGATTATTCATGCCTCCCCTTTGTAGACCATATAGTATAACTTCCTGACATTGTCATGGCATTTGTAAACTGTCATGGGGCTGGTGGGGGTGTAGTAGTGAGCATGAGCAGTGGTCACTCTCATCATCATCTTGGTTTTGGTAGGTTTTAGCCGGGTTCTTTACTGCAAGCTGTTTTATCAGCAAAGTCTTTATGACCTGTATCCTGTGCCAACCTCCTATCTCATCCTTTGACTTAAAATGCCTTAACCTCCTGGGAATGTGGCCCAGCAGGTCTCAGTGTCATTTTACCCAGTCCCTATTCAAGATGGAGTTGCTCTAGTTCAGATGCCTCTGACATTTTCACCGCTTTTGAAATAAGAGAATTCTTAATCCTAAGGGTTGCAGAGGGATAATGATCCATTTTCTGTTACTTCTTTGGGCTGAATAGGGGTGATGATATTCCTTACTATTAAGGTCTCTTAGAGTGTTCAGGATATAGAGGAGCTTAGAAAGCATAAGTATGTTGAGGGACACTCATAACTCTGAGTTCCAACAAAAGGTGATAACTGGAAGATTAATAAGTGTTTAAGAAAACACTCGGTAAGTATCCTGCATTTCTACACAAAGAACACAATAATATACTCCACAACAGTAGAGCAAAATAAGCAAAATTGTCCCAAGTTAACTAAATTAGAAGGCTTTCCATGAACTGGGCAACTATTGGAACCAAGCTGATATGGGGTTTCTAGATGATTCCAATACATTCTCAGGATTAGAATATTGATCCAGATTTTTATATTACCCATCCCTCTTGTTTCTTCTAAGCAGCAGCCAGAGGTCACTGGTTGGTTCATAGGAATAAGCAGGGCTAGTCTAAATTGCAGGAAAAAAACTAAAAACAGCTTGTGAAACTAAAGTTTAATAACAAGTGTACCATAGTTCATGAAACAATTTTCTCTCTCCAGTTTCCCATTTTACTAAAGACAAATCATGGTAAGACTGATTTGGTTTATTATACTTGGCCTGATTATTCATATAAAGTACAGCAAGAATAATTATTTTCACATAAGCTCTTTTAAACTGGCTTTGGTGGAATTCTGTTCCATAGATGGAATCTTAGATAAGACTTTTTTAGAGCTGAGCCATGGGTTTGTACCCTCAAACACCTATGAGTTGAGTAAATTCCTCTCCTTTTGTGGTTCCCAGATAATTCGGGGCTCCTAGGCCATCACTTTCCCAAGATCACCTCTGGGCGGCGGGGGGCGGGGGAGTGGGAAAGGGTTTCCATCAACTAGGTCTGTTAGAAAAGTGAAAGAAATTCTCTTTCAAAACTTTACCGTCCAAAGGGTACAGGGAACCCTGTTCACCTGATGTTGTCAAGACCAAAGGTGGTGCGCGGCCAGTTCTTCCCAAGGGGGGAACCAGCCCCCCCCCCTCTTTATTTTGGATCTATAGGAGATCCAACGTTTAAATTCCTTAGAAGAAAGCAAAAACACAACACATATCAACGTCAAAGACCTTTGGTAAAATAACCAGTTTATATCAACTGCTGACCCTTACTCAGTAACATGAAAAACGGAAAAACTGAATTCTTACTGCAATGGTCATTGCCATAACAGTTAAAAAGATACTCACCAAAAGTAGCCTTCCAAATATCTAGGAAGCGAATCAAGGTGAGGAGGAAACATAAATAACCTGCTATCGAAAAATTTTGTTCACAAAGATATAAGTTAGTGTAATTGTCAAAAGCTGTAAAGATACCTTGGGTTTCTTGATCTGAAAAAAACCCCCAAAAGCAAAGGATCCATAGTAACGTTTTATAAGCAAAAAGGTCAAAAGATTACTTTAATGTGTCTTAATTTATAGGACGAAACTGATTGCCCCTTTACCTCTTAGCTAATTTTAATAATGTTTCGCACAATGGAAATATACCTTTTTTACAATTACATTTTACACAAACCTTCTCCAACCTTCTGCGGTTCTAATACATTCAAAGCTTAAATATCTGCCTACTATAAAACAAAAAACCTCTTTTAACCTCGTAATCAACTAGGGCAGAAAAAATTGATAAAATAAAAAAAAAAAAACAAAAAAAAAAAATTCCACATTTCCCTTGGACTTTTTCATTTTTTAACCAGAAACACATTTCACTTTCCTTTCATGCCTTACACATAGAACTCTTTCTTTAGTAGTCTTAACTACATGTTACAATGTTAACTCTTAGTGACTTTTACTTTTGGTGAAAACCTTGGTAAGTTCAGGGTTTTAATTATGTACTAGTGTGGAGCCTAGGACCCAGTTAGAAGTGCAGATAAGGTCTGATTCTTTCCGTTGTCTAACTCCATGTGTCCCAGGTCTTACCTAGCTGTAAAGCAGGCAAGCTGTACATTTAAGAGTCATAGTGGCATTTTTTTGAAGCATTTGGGAGGCCTAATCACCTTTAAATTGTACATTCTTGCATAAATTCCCTTTATAAATTCTTTTACAATGTACACAGACCATCTACAACCTGCTTGGACTTTCTGACTTGTCCTAAGCATCCCTCTTTTTAAACAACCAGTCATTTTACATTAGGACAAAAATTTACCATATGAAATCCTTTCTTATATAAAATCTCTTTTCTTTACAACCTTCTTTGCATAGATAGGGGGCATGGCTAATTTCACATGGCCGCATCTAGACTCTAATGCTCCAAAATAAATTGAACAATTTTTAAAAGTCAAAGAAGCAGTTTATGACCTTAAAGCATTTAGCAAACTTAATATCTAACCTGCATAATTTAGACCAAATGTCTTTGTTTTACCAATAATCTTTAAAGCTGTTTTTATTACCCCAAAATTACTAAAGTCATGTGAACTAAAAGGCATTACACTTTTTTCTTTTCTGACAAAATATTTGATTTAAGCACTTATTTTTAAACCAATTAATCAAAGCTCTTTCATATCACATGCACAGCACATGTAAATACACAGACATACAGAAGATAAAGGACTCATTCCATAAGCCAGGAATTGAACCCTGAACCTGGGCTGCCATTGTGAAAAGAGAAAGCAAGGCCACATGGTTCCCAAGGATATAGAAGACAGGAGGGAAACCCCATCCAGTTTTTTTTTTTTTTTTTTCAGGCATCTGCAGCAAAGTTTATAACTGACCAGTTTGCTAGGCCATCTTGAACAGTAGGCTTATGGGTTCTAAGGTCATGTTCTATCCTAAGGTACCCCTCTTTATGAGGGAACAATACAGAAAGACACACAGAGCACACCAGATTCACTACAGCTTAAGACTAGGCTCACAAATCCTTTTTTCTATTAATCAAAACTTTACAGAGGAGATAAACAATGATTTTTATCATGGGTTCAACTGGTTTGCACAGAGAAAGAAAGGAAAGGGAAGGGAGAAAAGCATTGTCTGTGGCAGGGTGGGGAAGGCAAGGTACTCAGGGAGGCCAGAGAAAGACATGCCCATTGCAGCCGACACTGAATCAAAATTTCAGGCGGTCCCTTGTTAGTCATGAAGGGATCTTTTCCAGCCATCCCATCAGCTCTCAAGTTTCCTTTTTTAGGGAGGAAAAAGCTCCCTAAGTCCCACGATCCTATACATGCCTAATTCTGTCATCCCCAGCTGCCAGCATGAAGTATTGCTCCTCACACTTGAGGGCATTAGCTGCAGGGGTCTGCCTGCAGACCGTGACCCAAACGATGGATGAATAAAATGTACACTGACACACAGATATTCTGTTTTGCCTGTCTAGCTGAGTGTCCGACTGCCTGCACACCAAGAAAGGTTTGTCACTGCTGCTTGTCCAAGCATTTATTTGGTATACAATTAACAGAAGCTTTGAGTAAACACACTTGCGGATAATTAACATGGTTAAGAGAGTAGTTCTAGGAATGATTAAAGCTCAGTTACCCCGGTTTAAAGTAAATACCATTGGGGGCAATATCCCTGGTCAACCGCCACCTGAGAGGGCCATCTAGCTCAAAGATTAGTTAATGGAGGTAGGGTAAGCAGACTTAACTGGGAAGCCTCTGTTGTCCCTAGTATTTACCCTATGACCTAATACTCCAAGGTAAGAACCAGCTGCCTTCAGTCTGTTCAATTATTGCAAGCTGTGTAATCTTTCGGCCTTCCAAAAGGTTTGTGACTATTCCCTATAACTTTCCCTAATATTTACCTTTAATATTTCTGCCACCATTCTGAGTGAATCCCGACATCGGCAAAGAGTGCAAGGCAGATTAATTCAAAGAGAATAGCAGTTAACATCCCATAGTGCCAAATCCATTCTTAGCTGAGAGGGACTTCACTGAGAGGGGCCTCTAACCCCCTAAATCTTAGGAAGGACTCCAACTTTCCTATGTTGAGCCTCAAACCCATGTTCAGTCAAGCGTCCTTACCTTTTATTGAGTGGGGCCTTTAGCCCACTTGTCTTGGGAGAGACTCTAACTTTCTTAAGTTGGGCCTGTAACCCAGTCCCATCCTTTACCCAGGTATATGCACCCCACTTACCCAAAGTTGGCCAATCAGTGCTGTAGTCTATTTCCTTTGGGTAAGGGTTCTCCTCAGTGTTGCCCTTGCATGGTTCAACAGAAAGATATTACCGGAATGGAGTCTCAATCCAGACCCCAAGAGAAGGTTCTTGGATCTCACACAAGCGAGAATTCAGTGCAAGTTCATAGAGTAAAATGAATGCAAGCTTATTAAGAAAGTAAAGAAATAAAGAATGGCTACTCCACAGGCAGAGCAGCCCCAAGGTCTGCTAATTGCCCATTTTTATGGTGATTTCTTGATGATGTGCTAAACAAGGGGTGGATTTTTTATGCCCCCCCTTTTTAGACCATATAGGGTAACTTCCTGACGTTGCCATGGCATTTGTAACCTCTCTTGCTGCTGCTGGGAGTGTAGCAGTGAGGACGACCAGAGGTGACTCTTGTTGCCATCTTGGTTTTGGTAGGTTTTGGCTGGCTTCTTTACTGCAAGCTGTTTTATCAGCAAGGTCTTTATGACCTGTATCCTGTGCCAACCTCCTGTCTCTTCCTGTGAGTTAGAATGACTAACTGTCTGGGAATGCAGCCCATTAGGTCTCAGCCTCATTTTACCCAGTCCCTATTCAAGATGGAATTGCTCTGGTTCATATGCCTCTGACATAGGTACCTAGAATGACTGAAATAATACAGCATTTGTTCTTTTGTGCCTGGCTTATTTCACTTAGTGTAATGCTTTCAATATGTATGGTTTTTTAAAAATGTAAATTTTATATTACACTGTCTTATCGGCATATAAATTATTTAAATTATTAGCATATTTCAAAATTTGAGGAAGTTATATATCAAACACCCAAGACCCCCACCACCTGGATTTCATGGAAGGTAACACTTTGCAGTGTTTGCCTCATAATTATTTTCATGAAGTTTTCACTGAGTCAGTTTTCACTGACTGATAAGCCAGTCTTCCTTGTGGTTCACACACAGAAAAGCAGGGTAGTAGAGAGGATAATAAGAGACCCTGAGCTGCCTGTCTGAATTCACATCCAGCTCCCTTACTAGCTGTGTGCTATGGACAAGTTACACAGTTTTTCTGTGAATCCACTTCCCTTCTGAAAATTGGGGATGGTCATACTAATATCTACCTCCTTGTTGCTATCACCAGGATTGAGTGAGTCAGTAAATTGCCTAGACTGAGGCCGGTTGTTATTCCTTCAAGATGTGGCTACAACTTCTCTGTGGCCCTTTCCATTTCTTCCCCCTTGTCTCATATTTTTTATTTTTATTTTTTTAAGACACAGTCTGGCTCTGTGGCCCAGGCTGGAGTGCAGTGATGCTATCACAGCTCACTCTAGCCTTGTTCTCCCTGGCTCAAGTGATCCTCCTGCCTGAGCTTCCCAAGTAGCTGGGACTATAGGCGTCTGCCACCTGCCCAGCTGTCTTTTTGTATTTCTCTTCTGTAGAGAAGGGTTTCGTCATGTTACACAGACTAGTCTTGAACTCCTTGGCTCAAAGAATCCACCCACCTTGGCATCCCAGAGTGCTGGGATTATAGGCGTGAGCCACCACACCAGGCCCTTCTCTCATCTTTTAAAATTCCTCAGACACCTGGCCCTTGACCACTACTGAATTCCTCATTTGTCAGAAATAATAAGGCGTGGCATTGGCCTTGGTCCATCAAAAAGAAATGGCAACCATCTCCCCCAGTCTTGGGCAGGAATCCCCCTTGGTAATTCACTCCCCTCATCCCTGGCCCTCAGTCCCTGGGTAGCCACTTCCCAGCCCAGGACAACACAGGCAGCACTCTCAGAAGTTCTTATTTTGGACCTGGTGAGGGGCTTCCTTTTTGCCTGGCACCTTCCATTTGTAAATACATCACTGCATGCAAATAAAGCATCACAGAACCCTGGGTGCATGTGGACAATTTAACAAATGGAGCCGAAGGTAATGCTTTTTAAATTTGTAGGTAAATTCTGGAATGTTTTAACTTCAAGGAAATAACTTTAATATGCCCTCCTGCATTTGTGTCTCATCGCCAGCTCATTAGAGTTTTGCCTGAATGTAATTAATTTAAAAATGTTATTCTTAATAGAAAAGGTGCTTTATAAGCCAATTAAATGGCGGTCAACAGATTAGAGGGAAATGCTTATTTTACTTAAGTGTCAAAGCAAATACACCTCAATGCATTTCACTGGCACTGCTCTTCATATAAAATGCTAATTATAAATAAATTCATATTAAAGACAAAAACTAAGGCAAGTGGCATCAGTTTTGGCATATGGCAGGTGCTCAATGCATGTTGAACAAAATAGTGACAATGCCTTTGCCATAGCTTTTAAGATGTGAATATACATCCACCCGGCCACACACGGCACATGAAATTTGCACACATTCGCTAATTCTGACAGGCTTCCTCTCCATCTAGGTACACACGTTATTGTAATGGCCTGGATGATCCTTGCTTTGCTGTTCACACGGAGCAGAACCAGGGCTGATCCTGCGGACGTGCTGCCCCCTGGTGGAAATAAGAAGACTTGCGTGGTCAGCCAAATGAAAGAAAACAGTCACCATGTTAAGAGCTCAGTTAGCCGTCCTCATTGCATTTATTTAATGACCTGATAGATGAAAAGAAAACTATGAAGGAGACGGAGAAGGAACAGCTCGAGGAAAACCCTCACAGAGCCTAGGGCAGTGATGAGCATAGAGTAGCTCCCAGCAAATATTTGTTCATTGATGGAAAGGATAAGCTTAGGTGCTGTAGATGTTGATTCACAGACACTGGGAGGTGGAGCTTGGTGCTGGCATCCACAGTGAACTGAGTGATTCTTCACAAACACCGAGAATCCTGCTGACTCTTGAGTTTTTTTAATATTCACTTTCAGCAATTGATTAATCCACCCAGCACTGTTAGAGGGGTGTGTGGCTTCTCTCCATCAGCTTTTTGAGTTACAGCATTGAAAGGGCCAGCCATTTTCCACTCAAAGGGAGTTTAAAAGTGTAGGGATAAAATATACACTATCGACAAGCACAATCTATGCCCTAAAAACCTAGATTGAACCAGGCATCAATATTTGATGCGAAGTAGCAGTTTCACTCAGGTTCCTTCCAAGATGAAGAAAATAACATGCTTTGCTGAAAGGGGCAAACCAGGGAGCTGAGAATTTAGTGGGAAGATAATGCAATTATAGGTCAGGATAGACACGTTTGCCAATCTTCCTGCAAAGTTTGAAAGATTTACGACCTCTAGCTATACCTGTTCCTAATTTACTTGTCACAAATAAGACTGGCACTTTTGCCCAGCAGAGAGGCTGTTAATGAATGGAGAAGCAAGGCAGACTGCTAGCAGGTACTGCACCTTTGGAGCTCTGAAACGATCTTTAGGCCCTTTTTCCAGTGAAGACTTGAGAAGAAACACACTAGTAAACCTTACATAGAGGGCTTGCCTACAGAGTAAATGTAACAAGTTTCTTTGGAGTGTGACCAAAAGGAAAAAAATTTCGTTTAACTTTCAGAAAAAATAAAGGAAGACCCTGCATTAAAGCCACTCTGTGTGTTATGGGGACAACGAAGTTTAATATAAGAATTAGGGTTTCTATGAAGGAACAAGAGCTGGGGGAGTGAAACCAGCTGGAAGGTCATGGAAACAGCTGGAAGGTCAGACTGAACACCTAAGCGGGTGGTTCTCTAACATTTGCCAGGAAACTGCTGCAATTTTCAATTTTCAAGAAACTCTGGAAAAACTCCTACCAAACCTGGTGCTTGACAAGAAGCCTAGAAGCCACTGTGAACCTTCTGTATGCTGTGGCCGCCATGACCTGAGGAGAATTGCCTCTCTTCACTCTCTTCCCAAGCTCAGGCAAGTTTCTCTCATTGGAAAATTGAACTCAACCTGTAAAAGGCAGGAGATTCTAGGAAAGGAAGATCCAGTGAGAAGCAGATGAAAGTGATGTAAAGCTGACAACTAACAACACAGCACAACCTCAAAGCACCTAAATTCCTACATTTGCCTCCTCATTATGTAACCGCCCAATGGGTTCACCTTGTCCGCAGCCTAGACAGAGCTGATTTATCAAGACAGGGGAATTGCAATAGAGAAATAATAATTCACACAGAGCTGACTGTGGAGGAGACCTGAGTTTTATTATTACTCAAATCAGTCTCCCCAGAAACTTGGGGATCAGGGTTTTTAAGGATAATTTGGTGGGCAGGCCAGTGAATCCGGAGTGTTGATTGGTTGGCCCAGGGATGAAACTGTAGGGAGGTCAAAGCTGTTCTCTTATGCTGAGTCAGTTCCTGGGTGGGGCCACAGAACTGGTTGGCAGGTCCAGGTGGGGCCATTCAGTTGTTAGAAATGCAAAAACTGGAAAAGACATCTCAAAAGGCGGATCCTAGGTTCACAATAGTGATGTTACCTTCAAGAGTAAGTTGGGAAGTTGCAAATCTTATAACCTTCGGAATAATGGCTGGTAATATTTAGAATTCCAGCCCCTCTTATTCTAACTTGGTGGCTGGTAGCTTTTCATTTGTTTTACAGGGACAGTTTAGCTTTAAACTATAAACTAAATTCCTTCCCAAGGCTAGTTCAGACTACGCCCAGGAATGAGCAAGGACTGTTTAGAGATTGGAAGCAAGATGGGGTCAGTTAAGTCTGATATCTTTCACTGTCATAATTTTCTCAGTTATAATTTTGCAAAGGCAGTTTCAATTATGTGGGACACATTGTTCCTTCATGCACTCAATAAATAGTACTTGCGGTGTGTCAGGAATTGGGTTAGGAGTTAGGGGCGGATTTAACTATGTAGAAGACTTTATTCCTGCCCCATGTGAGCTGACATTGAACTGAAAGGGGGAAATGGTTTGAATACACAAGCCGTGATAATACGCGGACATTTTTAGGGCTGTTCACAAATATTCTGGTTCTCCTCCAGGCACATGCTAAGATTGTACTTCCCCACCTACTTTGAAATTTGAAGAGACCATATGACTTGCTTTGGTCCACAAAGTGTGGGCAGAAGTGATATGTGTAATTTACATTTGGAAGGTTTAGGAATGATCCATGATTCACCATGCTGTCTTCCCCCTGCCATGATCAATCTGTTGAGATGAAGCTTGGGTCAGCCTTAGTCCCAAGAGGCTAAGCAGAGCCCCCAGCTGACCTGCAATAGATATGCAATATGATTGGGAAAGAAATCTGTGTAATAAGCCAATAAGAGTTTGGAGTTATTTGTTGTCACAGCAAAAGTAGCCCATCCTGACTGACCTATAACAAGAGTGAAAACAATGTGCAGTGCTGGGGTCCCTGGGGGAGGGGAGGAACTGTTTCCAGATTGCCTTGTACACTGGTTAATCATTCACCACGTGTGGCTTTGGCTTAGCTTGCTCTCTGGAGAAGATCAAAGAAAACAGATAAGCTAGGGAGATAGAGCAGTGGGCAAAACAGACCACAAGTATCAATCCATCTTTCTAATGCTATCAGAACATCTCCTTTCTCCCCCATTGTTTTCAGCATGCACTGCGCCCGCCTCTTGCTTTGAGTTTAGATGACGGTGAACTGATCACCACAAAATTGGTGAGGATAGAATAACAGTGGGTGGGTGTTTTAAAAATTGTTTCTAACATGATAATCAGAAACAAGAACAAAACTAAAGAAAAGAAATGATCAGAATAGAGATCCATAAGGCCCTAAGGATTTACTATCCCATTTTTAGACAGGTCACAGGTTATTTCAGGGGAATTGATAGGGCTCTAGCTTGGTGTATCAGTCAGACCTACTTGTAGTGGGCAGGAATCAAGCACAAAACAGCTGAGCTAGCACTTTATAACAAGATGATGGTTTAAAAACATTTTTTTAAGCTTATACATGCTTTCTTTTCTTTTTTTTTTTCTTTTCTTTTTCTTTTTGAAACAGTTCTTGTTCTGTCGCCCAGGCTGGAGTGCAGTGGCACAATCTTGGTTCACTACAACCTCTGCCTCCTGGGTTCAAGCAATTCTCCTGCTTTAGCCTCCTGAGTAGCTGGGATTACAGGTGTGCACCATGATGCCTGGCTAGTTTTTGTATTTTTGATAGAGACTGGGTTTCACCATGTTGGCCAGAGTGGTCTCAAACTCCTGACCTCAAGTGATCCACCTGCCTCGGCCTCCCAAAGTGCTGGGATTACAGGCATGAGCCTCTGTGCCCAGCCCAATGCTTTATTTTCTAATCATATATTCTGGTTATATATATTTCTGATATATATTCTTTATATATGTAAATAATATTTTCAGCATTTACGTTATATCATATTTACTATTTATATATTTTTCAACCTTCCTTTTTCTCTTAATATACTAAAGATATTTGCGTATTTAAATATTCTTTTTCTACATGACTTCAAAACAACACATTTGTGTACTTAAAAGCAATACATGAAATATTTATTATACAGACACATAAAAGGGAATGTATTGTATATACTGTTTTACATTGGACTTTTCCCACTTATTACACTGTGAATATCTTTTTACATTATTAATTATTGCTCTAAGACATCATTTTTAGTAACTGCTGTGTTCCATTATATGAGTGTAATTTATTTAGCTAATTCTCAGTTGTAGAAAATTTATGAGGCCAGATGTGGTGGTTCAGGCCTGTAATTCCAGCACTTTGCGAGGCTGAAGTAGGTGGATCACGAGGTCAGGAGTTTGAGACCAGCCTGGCCAACATAGTGAAACCCAGTCTCTACTAAAAATACAAAAAATTAGTTAGGCGTGGTGGCACATGCATGTAATCCCAGCTACTCGGGAGCCTGAGGCAGGAGAATTGCTTGAACCCAGGAGGTGGAGGCTGCAATGAGCCGAGACTGTGCCACTGTACTCCAGCCTGGGCAACAGAGTGAGACTCTGTCTCAAAAAAAAAAAAAAAGACAATTTTTTTCAGGCTAGATTACTAGAATTGGAATAGCCAAATCAAAGTGAATGCACAATTTTAAGGATTTTGATATGTATTTCCAAACTACCCCAAACAAAAGTTATTCCAATAGATGCTGTCACTCCACTAACAGCCTATTAGAGTAACTTTCCCCTGAAACTTTCTCCACCCTTGCAACCCCAGGTATTATTTTTCTCAAAGTCTGGTCTAACAAGTATTAAATGTGGTTTTATTTTAATTTAAATGTCTTTGGTCGCCAGTGAGGTATGCAGTTTGGAATCATTCCACACTTTCCACGGCACTGTTCCAGGTCTCTGGGCTCTGATCTGCTTGGTGAATCCTTCACAGTGTTCCTCAGGACAGCTCCCGGCCCTTCTGAGTGCAGGAGGGCAATTCCATCCTGCCCTCAACCCTGGGCTCAGCTACCAACCACTATAGCTTGTGTGGCTCGAGAATCCTTAAAACCCAACCAACAGGGGGCAGAAGAGGGCAGGGTTTATTATGATGGGCATTTATTTGTTTATTGAGATGGAGTCTCGCTCGGTCACTTAGACTGGAGTGCAGTGGTGCAATCTCAGCTCACTGCAATCTCTGCCTCCCAGGTTCGAGAGATTCTCCTGCCTCAGCCTCTAGAGTAGCTGGGATTACAGGCCCGTGTCACCACGCCTGGCTAATTTTTGTATTTTTAGTACAGACAGGGTTTCACCATGTTGGCCAGGCTGGTCTTGAACTCCCGACCTCAAGTGATGTGCCTGCCTCAGCCTCCCAAAGTGCTGGGATTACAGGTGTGAGCCACTTCGCCTATGACGGGCATTTTACTGAAGAAGAAACCAAAGGCTTTGCCAAAGTCACACAGCAATAATTGCCAGATCCGATAATAGAACCCAGGTCTTCTAACTCCACATCTGGTGCCTTTTCAGAACCTCTGAAGTTAGAGACAAATGAAAGAAGCTGGGAAGTAGTGGAATCTCCTTTGACAAATATTCAGATAACCATTTTTATGACCACAAAAAGGTTGAACCTCATTTAACACATATTTATGAAGCTCCTACTACATATCTAGAAAGGCAATGTGGATACAGCAGGGAGCAAGAGCACCCACGATTCCTGCCCTGGTGGAGCTTCTCATAATGCAGCAAGGATACCCGCTTCCAGTGACACAGCTTCTGCATTCACGCCTCGGCTCTATCACACCATAGATCTAGGATACTGGGCACGTTACTTAAAAATGTCTGCTTCTAAATGTCCCCATCTCTGTGGTGGGGACAGTAATCATACCTGACAGGTAAAGTGATAGGATTAAGTGAGATGACACATGTAAAAGCCCAGCTTATGTAGTCAGTGCTTGCAAATATTAACCATGATTACTACTGTGATTCTCAAGTGGAATGTCTACAGACGAAACCATTTACATTATTCATAACAATGGCAACTATTATTGAGCGACCGTTTTTTGAGTGCCTATAAATCAGCATGGACTTCAATACTTTCCTAAACTTCCTTGATGGTAATAATCCTCTGGGATGCTTTTTTTTTTCTTTTAAGGAAAAATTCCCAGCTTCTCCAATCTCCTAGAGTCGGGAGTTCCTCTAGAGGGCCTTGGGAATCTATTTGTTTTTAAATTTATCATTTTAGCCATTTTTAAGTGTACAATTCAGTGGCATTAAGTACATTCACATGGTGCAGCCACCACCATCCGCCTCCAGAACTCTTTTCATCTTCCCAAACTGAAACTCTGTCCACATCAAACACTAACTTCCCATTTTCCCCTCCCCTCAGCCCTTGGCAACCGCCATTCTTTCTATCTTCATGAATTTCATTACTCTGGGCACCTCATATAAGTGGAATCATACAGTGTTTCTCTTTTCGTGTCTGTCTTATTTCACTTCACATCATGTCTTCAAGGCTCATCCGTGTTGTAGGGTGTGTCAGAATTTCCTTCCCTTTTAAGGCTGGATGCTATTGCATGGCATGTATAGACCACATTTGGTTATCTATGCATCTGTTGATGGGCATTTGGGTTGCTTCCACCTCTTGGTGATTTCCCCTCTCACTCTATACACCATGGCAGCAGGAAAGCATTCAATGCTTTTCTGGCTCTGCTAGAGACAAGCTGATCAGACAAATGAGGATTCTTTTTGAGCATTTCGCACCCACTGATGTCACCTGTGAATTCACCAGGTTTAGTGAAGGTTACTAAATTCTGAACAAACACTCCTTTCCCAGTGCACCCCGGTGCTATTGACCCAGTTCTGAGACCTCTCGCTTCCTCTCGATGACTTGAGGGTCTGCAGCTCACTCCATTCTTGCAGCCACAGGGCATGCCATACACCTAGTCTTTCCATACACATGGGCATTTCATACACCTGGGCATGCCATACGCCTGGACATGCCATACATCTGGGCCCGCCATACACCTGGGGATACTGTACACCTGGGCATGCCGTACACCTGGGCATGCTGTATGCCTGGGCATACTATACCCCTGGGCATACTGTATGCCCAAGCACGCAAATAAGACCAGGCTGGCTGTGTCACTAGCACCCTAGGCTACAAGATCATCTCTTTGGAGTGCTATTCATAATTATGCCATAGACAAGTAGTAGACAAACTGGATATATGGCCACTCTATGTGCAGGGATTGTTTCACCTAAATATGTTCTGAGTTCTTGCTGCTGCCTGAAGAAGAGTCACCATTTCTCATCGATGAAAGCAGATAGCCGAGGCTGCCTGTGTAAAAAACCACCACCTTGAATGCCCCCATCAGAGCAGCTTCACTCTCTGCCCCAGTGTTGCTGACACTTGATTCTAGGGAAGACTCACTAAGGCTAATCCATCAGCAAATGCCTGGTGGCCCAACACTTTGAGCCCCACAAATCAATCAGTGTCCCTCCATTGATCAAGGAGGTGAAGACGTGAGGAAGCGTGAGGTAGAAGTCCTGCTGTGCCCCTCTCCAGGTGTCTTCTGGAGGACTGTTGCGGAGGAGGCAGCCAGACTAGTTCCCTGTCAGGGGATAAATAGGAAGACTTTGATCTTGTGAAAAGTTAAAAAGTTGTTTTTCCCTCAATGTCACTACTCGAGGTCCAGATGAAGAAAATGTCTTCTTCATCTTCTTTCCGGAACTTCTCTTTCCTAACTCCACAAATGAAACTGAACGATCTATCAGAGATTGCTAGTTGCCTCCCCTCAACCCCAGAACTGTTATAGCAACAGAAGTTGGAACTGGACACAAGATCATCCCACAAAAGACCATATGTCTTAGCTCCACATGCAGCTCTGGGTACCTTGTGAGTAGATTCTGGTCAATGGGAGGTGATTACAAGTGAAAGGAATGTGCAAAGCCTTTTCTTTCCCATTTTTCTATTGGCTGAAACAAGGATACTTCCTTCTGAGTCACTTTTGACCATGCAGGTAAGAGGAACATACTTAGGGAGTGAGGGAGCAATGACATGGAAGGAGCCTGGGTCCCTGAGTGTTCACGTGGAGCAAAGACATCTCCCCTGGATTAGCTTCCTCTGCACTGTTACATGAGAAAAATAAATATGTATATTCTTATCTGAGTTATGGAAGCCAAACTGATATTCTAATATAATAGCCTTAAATTAGAGAAAAAAGAAAAAAAATAGGAGGGGAGAGGAAGATCTGGGAAGAGAGGTAGGTAGGAGGTAGGTGCAGGAGGTGAAAAAAATACTGGACAGCAGATACTTCATTTATTCCAACCCCAAAAGTATCGTCAGTCTCAGCCTTCTACCTTGGGTTTGGAAAATCACACTCAATTTTTCTGTTGATTGTCATGTAAATGTTTGATAAAGAAGCATAAGCATTCATGAGAAGACTATCTTTTTTCTACAAGTTCCAATAAAATGCTGCAGTATATTTAAAATGATTGAGGATAAAGCTGAGTTCCTGAATTTGTCTTTCCAAAGTATTATATAATCCACTCATAATTATTCACTTTCCTTTTACATTTTCGGAAAATGAGACCTATTCCTACAATGATTTATGAAACTCGATTTTGGGTACTATAATCTATCTTGCTACTAATCTTTGCTGAATACATTTAGAAAAATAAATTGACTAGGATATATAGTATTCTCAAAGTCAACTACAAATAATTTGGAGCTTATTCTTAGAAAAATCTGTTCAGTGGCTGCTCTCCAATGAAGTCCTCCCCACTTCCACCTGGATGGCCATCTTAGCTTCCTAAGGAGCTGTGGCAGTCTATTATACCTGTGGCCCCAGTGAGCCATTCTCACACCCTTGTGTAGTCCCCTCCCCTTAATCTGAGCTGGTCCTGTGATTTGACTAAATCAATAGAATTGGGTAGGAAAACTAGGGCGCTAGTTCCCAGTTTCAGCCTGAAGGCTTGGCCGTGTCCACCTTTGAACTGTTGGATGCCCTGAGTAGCCATTTAAGTATTCCAGCCACCTCACTGGAGAGATCATGTGGAGAGGGAGAGGCTCCCCATTTGCGCCTAGACCCAGACAACCCACTACTGATTGCAGCCACACAAGTGCCACTGGCACACCCAACAGAAGCCCAGCTAAATTGCAGATTTATGAGCAAATATAATGATCGTTGTTTCAAACCAGGAAAGTCTTGGGATGGTTTGTACATAGTAATAGATAAACAAATCATTAGCCTTTCTTGAATCATATGGGGCTCCTACTTAAGTTTCCTAAATGGAATTTTCTCACAATTCCATTTGCCACATCATCTTCTGTTCTAAGTTTTTAACCAGC
Organism: Rhinopithecus bieti; assembly: GCF_001698545.2. NCBI lineage: Eukaryota > Metazoa > Chordata > Mammalia > Primates > Cercopithecidae > Rhinopithecus > Rhinopithecus bieti. Next base: position 600,361 of record NW_016805783.1, read on the forward strand.
CAGGGTCGCCATATACTGTTGTGTGGACTGTACGCTGTACCAGGGCACCTGCCAAGGGAGCCAGTAGGGACTGCTTAGCTAGCCTTCACCTGGAGAGGGCACTTTTTCTAAATTGAAGGAAAATGTCTTATGGCTCCCAGAGGTCTGATAACAGGCACCTTATAGAATTGAATCCAAAGTTGTTGAACTGACCTTTAAGACCCTCCTTTAACTGCCTGCTGCCACCTTTGCCCTTCCCTTCCAACTTTCTCCAATCCAGCCTCTCATTACTCATCTCCAAGCTTGGCTTAGCTGGGTTACTCTACCTCCCACTGTCAGATGTGCCCATTCTGCCTGATGGGCAGCAATGTACACGATCCTCCCAAATTAGGGCCATGCGTTCTAAAGGAGGATATAGTTCCACCACCAGCCCTTTGTGTACTCAGGCACCAGGACATTTTCAGTCTTGTAAACCTCAGAGGATCTAATGGCTTACAGGGGTTTTTTTTTTTTTTTTTTTTTTTAGAGGTTTCCAAACACGTTAAATTAAGAGGAGATGGTGTAGCAATGTGTTATTCTGCTTTTGGTCTTCATATGTGGAGGGCTTTGGAGCTGCTCTTTCCCCGGAGAACTGTGCTTCATCTGTCAAAGATCTAAAGCTCAGGCCTTCACTGTCTGAGCCAGCAAAGCTGGTCTCCAGGGAAAATTCTTTCCTCAGAATTCATAGTGCAACCAGAAAGCTAAATGTTCCAGTACACTGTGCAAATGGACTTCGTGACATGGGATACACATTGTCGAACTTTGTAATCTTACCCTTCATTCAATATTCAACATATTTATTTGATCTCTTCCTTTTCTCAGCGTCCCCTTCTTCTTCTGCACTCTTCCTTCATTCCCCCCACCCCCACCTCCCTGCCTCTGGGAAAGGCTGACTCAGAGTCACCTTCCTGTCAGGGGAGTGGTTGAGGGGATTTCTAGATGTGCAATTAGGGACCAAGGTGTTGATTGTTTTCTTTGACTCGGGACTCTAGATGAAGTACAGTTGCAGGCTAGTGGGATAGGAGCCATGATCTTGAGAGGTGTGTGCCAGAGACTATCCCCGGTTACACCATGATACGAGGCAACGTCCCCAACTGTAGGGAGGAAAATGATGAGGTGCTCACCTGAATCCATGCCAGACAGGGACAGGGTGCCTGGTCAAATGCCCTGTAAGCAGGTGTGCTGTTCACGATAGGGGGAACCAATGAACATCTTAGGGAAACTTAGCACTATTCAGAATAGCGGGTGAAACTAGCAGTTTCTAGCTGATTGTTATTAAGGCCCATTTGAGCCTGTGATCTCTACAAATATTGCAGAATGAAAGGCCCTTTGAATTATAATTGGATTCCAAATATTTGCCTGGAATAATAGCTTGGCAACTATATGCTGGGAACTGTGAAGTAGAAATCATATTTTTATATTCCTATAAGTAATAATTACTATGATTGAGCAATATGCCTATTAAGTGTTCTCTATTATCTCATTTATTTTCATTGTTTTTTAATTGTATATATTTAAGGTAGATGACATGATCTTTTGATATATAAAGTGATATAGGTACTACAGTGAAGCTACTTAACGTATCTGTCATCCCACATGGTTATCCATCTCCCTCCTTTTTTGACAAGAACACCTAAAACCTATTCTTTTGGCAGAAATCTCAAATACAACACATTATTATTCAATGTACTCCTCATGTTGTACATTAGAGTCCTAGACTTGTTCATCCTACATATCTGCACATTGCAGCATTATTCACAATAGCCAAGATACGGAAACAACCAAAGTGTTCGCTGATGGATGAATAGATAAAGAAGCTGTGTATCTATCTGTCTGTCTATCTATCTATCTATCTATCTATCTATCTATCTATCTATCTATCATCTATCTATCATCTATTTGTAGTGGAATCATATTTAGTTTTTAAAAAAGAAGATTCTGCCACTCACCACAACATGGGTGAACCTGGTGGACATTATAAGTGAAATAAGGCAGACCCAGAAATAAATATTCTGTACAATCTCAGAGTATGTGGAATCTTAAAAAAAAAAAAAGTCAAATACACACAGAGAATAAAATGGTATTTACCAGAGGCAGGGTGGGGGTGCAGGGAGGAAGGAGAAGATGTAGGTCAAAGGATATAGTATCTCATTTAATCATTACACCAGCTCTATGAAAAAGGTGATATCTAGTTTTGGTGGTGATAGATCCAGAATTCAGAGGTTTTAAATAACTTTCTTAAGCTGGTAGGCAGTTGAGCTGTGATTCGAACTCTGAATAAGGCCCATACTCTCATTCTCTCCTGCTACCCTGGCCTGCCCTTCCAGTCATGAGCAGCACCACAAGACCAGGCTCATCTAGGAGCAGGCAGAGGCTCAGTCAGCTCTTCTACACCTGCTGCCTGTAGCTGCCCCTGCCCAGCACTGCTACACAGAAAATCCTCTGGACTGCTCAGCCGTCACGCTGGGGTTCTGCACTTTACATTTGAGAAATTCTGGAATAAAGCAAGTTTTGTTACACAAGTCACTGTATGCAGATTCTCTGGCCAAGCCTCAAGGTTCTGACACCACCAGGAAGAGGAGTCTGGTTTGAGCCCAGTGAGGAGCACATAGGCAGTGGGGCTGATGTGGAGGGGCTAGGCTGGGAGAGAGGATGCAGGCTCTTCTTTATCCCTGCTTACATGTTTGTCCACATTCCACAATGTCTAAAAAGAGTCAAGCCTGGGGAGCCTGATTTGGGGTTTGATGGGCATTTGTTGTTCCTTGTGATACATTTTGTGGCTAGGTATGGTTGCTCACTCCTGTAATCCAGGCACTTTGGGAGGCCAAGTCAGGAGGATTGCTAAGGCCAGGAGTTCAAGACCAGCCTGGGCAACATAGCAAGACCCTATCTCTACTTAAAACACACACACGTACACACACACATGAAATACACTTTGAAAAGCCACAAGGTGATTTCACACTCATTTTTTACAGCTAAGGCCATGAGAAAATCTAAGTAAGATACGTTAGAGGCAGTCACTATTCTGGATGAATTTCCTCCACCAGCAGAGGTGACGAGTATTTTGTAGGGAGAAAGCATTCTTTCCCCTCACCCGACTAAGTAGGAGCTTCAGGAGGGAGGCGGCTTCAGGACAGGACTGGCATCGGAGGTGACTGATGGGAGTCAGCTGCTGGGCCATGGCTGCTGCTTAATGTCCTGTCCATTTCGTGTTCATTAAGTGTTCTGCAGGGTTGATGTCAGTAGAATTTTCTCAATTTTCTTTCTAGGTCTGACCCTTGGGAAGAATCCAGTAGGAGGTAGGAGTGAAGAAAGGAGAATATAGAGGAAGACAGTTTTATTCTCTTTGTGATCAAGAGATTAGGTCGCTTGTGGCATTCTGGATATGGAGGGAGACTTCATCTTTATTGATTTAAACTCTCTAAATCCATGTAGAATAAGCGTAATCATAAACCCACTGGCACGAACTACTGAGAAAGAATGTGTAGTCATAGCCTGTGGATACCTCTGAGAAGAAGTTCAGTCAGCCATCCATCCGGGTGCTTTGATATTATGCATTAGTTCAGGTAGAGAAGTGGGTCGGAGAGAGATTCCTCCTGGATACCTGGGAACTCAGTGACTATGAGTTCATTGCAGTGAGGGGGCATTGGGACCAGCATAATGGGTTGGAAGCCGGACAGTTGGGTCTGGGGACTGGTTCTGCAGTCGCCTGATTGAGACCACAGACAAGTCTCATAACCTCTCCAGGGTGCCCCTTCTTCATCTGTGAATTGATGACAACTAAAGATGATCATGGAAATAATGCTTCTCTGCCAAGGAAGCTACAAATATTCAATAAGTTAATAGGTGTGGGAACGCTTTATCACTGCTAAAGCATGCTGCAACTGTAAAGCTGAAATGCTCCACATGTGAGGGGCTGTGCCACCCCAGTGCTCAGAAGAATGCCACAGGCAGAGGATGCCCTCAACAGGAGAACATTTATAATGATATTTTACAGTCATATAAAGAAAAGTATGGTTATTGTTCTGATGCAGGATAGAAACATTTAAAAATGTTTTTATTTGCATCACAGACCTCTGAATATCTGAAAAAACCATGAATCTTTTCATTCTCTTAAAACACACACACACCCCACACACAAAGCAAACAGCAAAAATAAACCATGCTAATACATTCATTCAGTAATGCTTTACATACAATTTCTGGGGGCTCATAGTTTCTCTTAGCTCATAGCTTAAAAAAATGACTGAACTAGAGACTGGTGCAGGCTTCTACTCTCTGACTGTAGTCTAGGAGAGAAATGGACTGCATAGAAGAATGAACAACAAAAAAAAACAATGTTTAGCACCTGCCCGAGAAAAATGCTACAGAGAACATCTCTGGAATTCTAATAGATTCATACAACCCTCTTAAAAAAATAGTTTTTGTCTGATCTTAACTAGTCGAAGTTAAAAACGTGCTCAGGCTAAAGAAAGGGTCTACCCCACCAATGTGGCCACCCTTCAGCTCACTGATGCTTTTGTGCAAAAAGTCGTGGTCCGGATATCTGAATCCTCCTCCTGCCTCCACAATGGGCTGCTATCCGGTAACGGCTGCGAGGTCCCATTACCGCAGGGTGAGGCTCCTCCAGGACGCTCAGATGCCTGCTCAGAGCCCGGCTTATCGGAGGATCTGCGAGCTCCTGCCAACGCCCTGGTGTGTCCACTCTGGCCTATCTCAGGGGACTAGATTTTACCCTGAGCAACACATGATTTTTGGGTAAGGGCTGTCCCTGCTAAGTAGAATTTCATTTTGGATTCAGAGAATTCAGAACTGGAGCCAGCTCAGCCCAGGTGGAAATGTAAAAATCCACACCAAGATGAGCTCAAACTGAGTGAAACCATGGCCAGCGATGGAAAGTGAAAAGGAAAGAAAATAACTGAGCAGGCAAAGCTCTGTCCCACTTTCTCCATCCAGCTGGGGCCTTCCACCGGAGAGCACAGAAGCTATTTGCACCAAATGCTTCATAAAGCCAGCCAGGGCACTCGTTTTTAAGCTCACAGTGCACTACCTTCTATCTTCGGGTTGTTATGGCATCTTGGTCATAGGATGTAAACATCCCCCATGGGAGATGTGCAGGTCACCCACCTGATCAAGCCGGTGCTCCCTGGGATCCCAGAGATCAGAGGCCTCCTGGAAGGCAGATGGTGCGAGGCCTGGATGTCGGCTTCTCTCCACGCATCTAGATCAAGTGGCGGCGGCACAGGCAGCTGGAAGGTACCCACAGAAAGAAATCGAGCGCTATGTTCAGAAAGATCCACTCCATCTTTAACTCCAGCCCGCAGAGAAAGACGGCGGCCGAGAGCCCCTTCTACGAAGGAGCCAGCCCCGCAGTGAAGCTGATTCGAAGCAGCTCCATGTATGTGGTCGGGGACCACGGGGAGAAATTCAGTGAGTCCTTAAAGAAGTACAAAAGCACCAGTAGCATGGACACCAGCCTGTACTACCTGCGGCAGGAGGAGGACCGGGCGTGGATGTATTCGCGCACCCAGGACTGCCTGCAGTACCTGCAGGAGCTGCTGGCCTTGCGCAAAAAATATCTCAGCAGCTTCAGTGATCTGAAGCCCCGCTGCACCCAGGGCATTTCCTCAACCTCCTCCAAATCCTCCAAGGGAGGGAAAAAGACCCCTGTCCGGTCTACTCCCAAAGAAATAAAGGTAAGTGCTGCTGAGCAGTACAATTTAGATGAGGGTTCTTCCAAGAGCCTTGGACAACTGTTTGAAAGCTTCTTCCCACCTCTGCGTGGCTAAATTAATCTGACACATTCTGAGCCACAGCGCAATAGTCCTCAGATGCTTTATGTGGCCATCTCCCCAGCCTGGGGAAGGGTGGCTAAGCTCATGTTTATTACTCATTTATTTATTATTAACTTGATTTTAGGTTCAGGGGTACGCATGCAGGTTTGTTATATAGGTAAATTATGTGTCACAAGGTTTTGGTGTACCCAGGAAGCGAGAAGGAGCAGGTAACAGTGTCCACAGAGCAGCTCCGTGGGGAAGACACGGGTTTTGGTGTCAGGCGGCACCATATTCGCGTTGCACATCTGTCATTTACTGCCCAGTGTTATAGGTGAGATAATGCTTGCATGGCATTTGTACGACAGCAAATCATTTTTCAACAAATTATTGGTTTAAAAAAAATTATTGTTGTCACATCTAAAAATTCTGGTGAAAAGTAAAATCATCATACGACTAGATGTTTTCAAATATTGAGGTGCTTAGCCCCATGCAAGCCAAACAACTGGAAGATTCCTCCATCTGTACCTCAGACCCAGGTATGTGGTGGCTCAGGTATAGCCACAGAGAGAGTCTGTGTCTCTTGGGAGATTCCCAGATGGCTTTGGGCACTGGAGGTCTCCAGACAGTCACAAGCATGAAATGAGTGAAAGAAATAATTTGCATTTATCTCTTTGTTTATGCTTATTGCAGTGTTTTGTATATATCGTCTTTTTTTGAGCATCCCAATAAAGCCAGTACAGTAGGTGGGGAGGAACTCCTTCAGTATCACAGAAGGGCAAACAGGCTCGGTGACCCGCCTCTACGTGCTAGGTCACCTAATTTTAATTATGAGCCGGCAATTCATTCCGTTACTCTTTCCTTCATTTCCTCAGACTTATCTTTATTTATAGACAGAGTCTCCTCTGTTGCTCAGGCTGGAGTGCAGGGGCATGATCATAGCTTACTGCAACCTCAACCTCCTGGATTCAAGTGATCCTCTCACCTCAGCTTCCCGAGTAGCTGGAGCTACAGGCACCTGCCACCACATCTGGCTAATTTTAAAAAATTGTTTTGTAGCGACGGCAGTCTTTGTTGCTCAGGCTGGTCTCAAACTCCTGACCTCAAGCAGTCCTCCCACCTTGGTCTCCCAAAGTGCTGGGGTTACAGGTGTGAGATGCCAAACTCAGCCTGCTTTTATTTATTTCTAATGCCCGTAGGTTGAGGCTGTTTTGTTATATACTTCCATCAGTCATTTTCTTGATGACTGGATGAGATGTCTGAAGCAGCAGGCCTGTCTCCCGCTTCCTTGCTTTCTCCCCAGAGTGTCTTGCAGGCCGTGCAAGCTCCATTAATGTTGAATGACTGATTGGCCCACTATCAAATCTCTAGGGCTTGGCCTAACCCAATTGGTTTCAACTGTCTGCATGTTATACCAGGTGGGAGCAGTTTAAATCATCATTTTAACTCTAAAAGTATGTCAGTGTTGGGGGCCCATACAAAAGGGTCCTAATTGTGGGTCCTGGTGCTGACTCTGGCCGGTGAGCAGTAGATTTGTGGGCCAGCTGCCTCTGATGACATAGCGGGTTGCAGTGGTTTCTGGACTCCTTTCCAGCTTGGATATTCTGGGGTTCTAGACACTGGCTAGATTTCCTTTAGGTACTACATTTCCCTGCAAATGGAGCTCTCTCTTATAGGACCTACCTCCCTTCCTTGTTGAGCTATCTGAAGATAGAGGGAGGGAATAGAAGCAGAATGACCAGCTCTAGCCCTTTGAATGGCTGTGCAGAGGCACATGGGCCTGCTATGATGTAGGGATCTCCTTCAGAGATGCCTCTCACCACAGTGCAATCAGGAAAGAGTTTTGAAAGGACACTGAAGTCAATCAGACCAAGATTTGAATTTTAGTTCTATTTACCAGCTGTGTGCATTTGTTAAGGGAAGTTCACCTCTCTGGGTCTGTTTTTCTGTCAGGTAGTAATGGAAATGATAATGTGAGGAGTAGGCTCCTGCACGTAGTTGTTCCTGGCACATACCAGGTACTTACTCCAGTGCTCACTGACCCTGAAATGTTGGGTACAGCAGGCTCTTAGCAGTCTTTTCAACTGTTCTCTTTCCCCATGGCTCTGACAGAAACAGCTGTATGCTGGGCCTGCCTGTGAAATGATGGGTTCAGGCTTCATGGCTGGAGGGGTGGCCCACGGCTGCCTGGGTCTCTGTGCATTGCCAGGACAGGGGACCAGGAGGACTCCTTCACCCTGGAATGCCGTTACCCCATGCTTTGGGAGAAAGCTCTGCTGACATTCCAGATTTAGGGAAAACACCATTCTTTCTCCTGACTACCTACTGTGAGTTGAACTGTATCCCCTCAAAATGTATATGTGGAAGTCCTAACCCCTAGTACCACAGAAGGTGACCTCAGTTAGAAACTAGGTGATTGCAGATGCAATTAGTTAAGATGAGGTCATGCTGGAGTAGGGTGGGCCCTTAATCCCATAGGACTGGTGTTTGCATGAGAAGATGGCCATGTGAGGACACACAGATGCAGGAAGAATGCCACGGACAAAAGCCAAGGACCTACCAGAAGCCAGGAGAAAGGCCTGGAACAGACCCTTCACCAGCACCTTCAGAGGGAGCATGGCCCTGCGGACACCTTCTGGCCTCCAGAACTGTGAGATCTGTAGCTCTAAGCTACAGAAGCCACCCAGTTTGTGGTGCTTTGTTACAGTGGCCCTAAGAAGTGAATATACCCCTCTATAGAATTAGCCTCTTCTCTTCTCCAGCATTGGTCTGAACGCACCTCTATTTTAGCTTTCATCATGTTCTACTGCGGTTTGTTAAAATGTGTGTCTCCCCTGGTGGACTGCAGTGAACTTGGTGAGCTTGAAGCTGAAACAGTATCTTGCTCATTTTTCTATCTCCAGAGCATAGGAGTGAATACTATCAGTTATGTGTAGATGCTTTATAGCCTTTAAAAGTCTGATGTCTTTTGTGCCATACAGAGGGGAGAGCTGGCCTCCATATAGGGAGGGAGCAGTGTTCTCTGTGGCTCCAGGGCACCATGTCAGGCCCTCTCTTCTGCCCTCCGTCCATCCAGATGCAAGCCCCTGGCCTGGCCACAGGACCTAAGTTCCCTTGTCTGTCCCTCTTTTGTGGTAAGATAGTGGCTTTTAAACTATTTTGATTAGGATCCATTGCAGTAAGAAACATATTTTGGTTATTGACCCAGTTTACCCAAACACACAAACAAAACAGAAGTTTTATGAAATAGACTTACTCCTGTTCCTTGCTTAGCACTCTGATGGTTTCCAAAGCATTGTATGCTATTCTAATTTTTTTTTTTTTAAAAGCATTGTCATGACACAATAACTTGATTTCACAAGCCATTACTGGATCAAGAAAAATGGCTTTTATACTCTGGAGTGAGGCTTTCTAACAGGTCCCATTGACATGTGAATGGCATCCAAGTCCAGGGTACCAAATGGTTTGTTATCCCAGCCCCCTGGAGATACCCAGAGCCTGGAAGACCACCCATGTGGGTCGATGGGGGGAGGAAGTCAGGACACGCTAGAAGCGAGGTGAGCCTCGGGTGGGTCTGGGAGCTCCTCCTGGGACCCTGCATGGTGGGGGTCTCTACCAGGCCCTCTGGCAATATACTCCTCCCTCACAATAGGGCATTATAAAAATGAATGAAATATACTTTTGCAACATTTTAAAATCAAAAAAACAAAAATCCATATCTGAGGATTTTTGTGTCAGTGTTGGGAATGAGCTGCAGTTTGGGACTCATTGTTTGGGTGCTAAAAGGTGAGAATTTCTAACTCAGGGCATAATGTGTGTGGCAGAAGGATGGCATGTTTGAAGTATGTCTTGTCAAGGAATGTAGTCACTGAACCAACAGGACAAGCCTCTTCCTGCTCTGGGCACCTTGGGTGTTTCTTGCCAGTGAGGAGGAGCAGTGATGTTCTCTTCTACACCCACTTCCCCTGCTGCCGTGCCATAGCCCAGGCACAGTCAGGAACAGTCAGCTGTTACTCCTGACTTCTAATCACCCTCCAAACCTGACACGTTGGCTATTAGCCCCATTCTACAAAGGAGAAAACTGGGGCCTGGGGGCATTAAGAGATTCGTGTAAGGCTATGCAGTTGATGAAGAGAAAGCCAGGATTTGATCCCAATCTGTATCATGTCAGAACTCACACTCTAGTCAATGTATCCACAGCATCTTTTGACTGGAAAACATGTTTTGATCTTGTATAACATACAAGATGCAAGAGTGTGCACCTTAGGATGCAGTGCAGAGGCTGCTTTATCCTGCACACCTGGTCCAGGGACAGTCATTAGGGAGGCAGCTGCGTCATACTGCACATGGATTCTGTGTAGAGTGAAGCCCTCCCAAAGTGGGAGAGACTGGGCTTCTTTTGTTCAAGAGAAAGCTGGCTGAAAGGGAGTGGCCAGAAGGTATGCTTTAAATTGTTTTCTTTCCACAATCCGTGGATGAAATTTATCTCCATCTTGACTTCTCTTCACATGGCTACATGATTCCAGTTTTACTCTAGGTCTCCATAGCACTGAAATATTGAGTTTGTATATCATCTACTTTTGCACTTCTCAATACACACTAGGAAAAGAGCTGAGGAAACAGTGCAAGCACAGCTACAATCAGAACTTCATGATGGGTAGGTATTATGTCCTGAAATCATTTTTCAACAAAATACTTTCATATCTCTCAGCTCATCCTACGAGGTATCTGATATGAAGTATCTATGGCAGCTGGATTAGCTTCTGCATAGCTGAATTAGCTTTTGTATCATATCAGAACTCACACTATCAATATATCTACAGCATCTTTTGACTGAAAACATATTTTGATCTTGTATAACCAAGATTCAAGAGCATACAGAATTGTTAAGTTGCAACAGAAATTGGAAAATCGGGAGAGAAAAAGAATCATAGAAAATCAAGACCACTCAAAATAATATGCAGATCATAGAAGCTAATTCAGCTGCCATAGATGAGCCTTAGATTTGGCTCTGTCCTTGCTGGAAGCTAAGATAAAAAGAGCTGGACTTGTTTCAAAATTCTGATGATCTGAGAAGAACCATACCCATTGCTTAGGGAGTGAGATTTTTCTTCTGGCTTTGAATTGCAAAATATCTCATATGGCACTTGACTAAGGGAGTCTTGTGTGATGTGGTTAGTGATGCCCTTAATAATATTTTAGTAACAGTTTATTAATATATCACTCACTTGTCCCTTAACGTATATTTATTGAGCACATACTATGTGTCAGGAGCTGTTCTAGATGCTGGTGAAGAAGACAAAGTCCCTGTCCTCATGGGGGGAGTCAGTCTTGTGAGACAGCAAGACCAGAGTTCCTATGGTGATTTCTCAGAGTCCCAGCTATAACAACACAGGATGTTGTCCTGAACTGCATCTTAGTGAGAGACTATGGATTGGCAGCTTAGCTGAGCTCAGTAGCTTCTGCCAGTCCCTTCTGAGCCCAGGGAAGAATTCTAATGCCAGAGGTATGGATAGATCACACACCCTTCCAATGGCCTTTGTCAAAATCCTTTGAAGAATTGGTTCACCCCAGGAGAGAAAAATGTCTGTGAAAAGTAACAAGTTGTCCTGTGTGATTTTTGCTCTTCCCACTCCACCCTGCATCCTAGCATGTTAGACAGCCGATTGCTCCCTGTGCAGTTTGTTCCAGGGTTATGTATGGGATGTGACTGGCTTCAGACTGTGTGTGTGCCTTTCCTCACTTTCTTGTTCTTGTTCATTTCTTCAAGCTGCAGCCCTCTCCTGCTATGACAAGCCCTGGGTTATTTTACTTCTCTCTTTTCTCACCTACTCATAAACATCACTTTTCTTAGCTTGGCTTTTTTTTTTTTTTTAAATAATAGCTTTAATTCACATACCTAAAACTCACTCTTTCGGAGTGTACAAGTCAGTGGTTTTTGGTCTATTCAGTATTGTGTAATCTTTACCACCATCTAACTTGAAAGCATTTTCATTACAAATTTAAGCTTTATTTTGGTGTGGTACAACAAATGTAACATAAATTTTACCATTTTCACGCAGCACTTCATGGTTCCTGAAATGAGTGCTTTTTAGTGTCCTCAGATTATGGGTAATGAAGTCTATTACAGTTAACAAATTCTTAAGAAATTAAATACTTTTCTCAAACTCCTGGACTCAGGCAATCCGCCCACCTCAGCCTCCCAGAGTGCTGGGATTACAGGTGTGAGCCACTGTGCCCCACGTACTAAATGCTTTTCTTTGAATGACTTTGTATCAATTTTTTTAAAACTAAAAGTACATACTACTAGATATCTTTCAAAATGTTAATAGCCAGACAATAACCAGGGTCTTTCACACTAGTCTCCCATGAGCTTTTCCAAATTATCATTTATATAAATGCATAATAATTCATCCAGAGGACTATTAAGCCCTAATTAACGTATTTTTAGAATACTTTATTAAAGTATTGTTAGTAGTACCCTAGAAAATGAATTCCTTAAAAGATCGTGGACCCTCTCAAAGTACCTCATTTAGAAATCAGGAGAATGTTTTTATAAAAGGTTTGACAATTATTTCTTTAGATGTGAAACAGCCTTTTAAAGTAAGCTATTTTTAAACTACCATTTTAACTATTTTAAAAGGTACAATGCAGTGGCATTAAGTACATTCACAATGTTGTGTAGTGATCACTACCATCCATCTCCACAACTTTTTCATTCCAAACAGAAACTACACCCATCAAACACGAACTCCTCATTTCCCCCTTTCCCCAGTCCATGGTAGTCTCTGTTCTACTTTCTGTCTCTGTGAATTTGCCCATTTTAGCACCTGACATAAGTGGAATCATACTCGTTCTTCTGTGTCTGGCTTATGGCACTTAGCACAACGTCTTCAAGGCTCGTCTATGTTGTTGAATGTGTCAGAGCTTCCTTCAATTCTTTCTTTCTTTTTTTTTTTTGAGACGGAGTCTCGCACCGTGGCCCAGGCTGGTATGCAGTGGCGCGATCTTGGCTCGCTGCAACCTCTGGGTCCCAGGTTCAAGTGATTCTCCCGCCTCAGCCTCCTGAGTAGCTGAGACTACAGGTGCGTGCCACCACGCCCGACTAATTTTTGTATTTTTAGTAGAGACAGGGTTTCACTATGGTGGCCAGGTTGGTCTCTAACTCCTGGCCTCATGATCTGCCCACCTCGGCCTCCCATAGTGCTGGGATTACAGGTGTGAGCCACTGCGCTTCGGCCCAGAACTTCCTTTCTTTCTATGACTGATCAGTCTTGGTTTCAATGGGAGGTGAAGAGGAAAAGTTGAAGCCTGTGCTCTGCATCTGACCAGTGTGCTTGCTGGTATTTGGGGTCCTCCCTGAGGACAGCTCCCCACACTTTTAGGGCCAGAGAAACAGCAACAACCACAGGCCACTTTGAGAAATGGGCCACCTAAGTGAACCCAGGCCTGGCTAGATCACAGAGAAGAGGATCGGGAGGCTGGCAACAGAGCCAGGCTGCTGTTTTGGGGTTGGCAGCAGAATCCTATGGAACCCCATGGCTCCCACACAGTCCAGATGGTTCACACTGGACATTTTCTCAGGCGGGGCTTACTTGTTGATATGGCTTGGCTCTATGTCTCCACCCAAATCTCATCTCAAATTTAATTTCCATGTGTCAAGGGAGGGAGGTGACTGGATCATGGGGGCAGTTTACCCCAGGCTGTTCTCATGATAGCGAGGGAGTTCTCATGGGATCAGGTGGTTTTAAAAGTGTGGCACTTCCTCTCTTGCTTGCTCTTCTCTTTCCTGATGCCTTATGAAGAAGGTACTTGCTTCTCCTTCACCTTCTGCCATGATTGTAAGTTTCCTGAGGCTTCCCCAGCCATGCGGAACTGTGAGTCAATTAAACCTCTTTCCTTGATAAATTACCCAGTCTCAGGTATTTCTTTATAGCAGTGTGAACACGGACTAACATGCTGGTCACCCACCACAGTCAGAAGAAACCTCATTAATTCTCTCATGGATCCCTGAGTAGCTTGGATTTCTGATATGTCTGCCTGGATAAACTAGTTGCAAAATATACACCCCTCCCTGACCCTCAACTAATGAAACTCACCTGTTATAAGAATGGTTTAAAAAAAGCCTGTTGAATTGTGAAGAATACCTGTCAAAAGTGATTGATTTTTAGTGAAAATAGTTTTATTCTGAAAATAGTTAGCTTTCAGAATTAATTTTCTATTAAGGCCACGCAGCCTTGGTTCATAGAATGAGACCATATCAACAGCCTGTAGAGGCTCCTTCTCCTCTATGGCAGGAGGGTCTGAATCCAGTTCATCTAAAAAGACTCCAAGTCGTCCGTATATTAATTGCATATGCGATAGGAAGTAGGTTCTGGATCTGTTTTATACCATTGAGAATTATTTTTCAGATCTGTTGAGAATTTCTGCAAACACAGTGATATTAAAATGCAGGTTTTCTGTGAGCATCAGTTACTGGCAGAGGCTGGGGAGCTGTCTCTATCACTTGGCCAGTGTCTGGTTTACATAGTTGAAAGGCAGTAAAAATTCAATATGAATTGCAAAAAATTTCCTATTATGCTTGGCAGAGCTCTCCGCAAGATGGCAGATAGTATAATAATGATTGATAACCGTGCATATGATTCCTGCAGTCCTCTCAGTCAAGCTGCAAGACGTGTAATTATATTCCTAATCTATCCTCTGAGCACAAGCTGTTTGCTCTGCCTAGAAACAATACTTCCTCCTCCCTTTTTTCTTTCCCCTACACCACCTTGTTCACCTGGCTAACTTCTTGTCCTTTGAGACAGCAGATACAGTACTTCCTGGGAAGCCTTTTCTCACATCCACAATTCAACACAATGGATTTCCCTCCTCCCTATGTCTGAGCCTTGTTTTAGCACTCAGCATACTGTAATTGTCTGTTCTTTTGCTTATCTATGCCACCAACTGTGAGCTCATTGAGCAGAGGCATCGTATCTTATTTATCTTTTTAACTCCAACCTCTAGTATGGTTTTAGGCACATGGCAGATGCTCAGTAAACCAATTACCTGAGAAACTCCAATTGTAATTTAGGAAGGAAACTGTTACAAACTTTGATGGAAGATCTGGAAAAGTCATAGATGTGTGGTTTTGATGAGTAGAGGTTTGCCTTTTCTTTTTTTTAGTGGAATAGAATATAGTTTGAGTATATTCGTGTGGAATCATATCCTGATAATTAAAATAGCCATTTGTAATTGATTAGAGCCCACCATCAAAAACACATGATATACATTTTTTCTGATAAGAAAGTTATATTTGCTTATAAGATGAAATTCATAACACACAGAAAAGTATAGGGAAGAAAATAAAAATATCTTAGAATCCTACCATCTAGATAGAGATATTCACTATATAATTTTTAGGTATATTTTCTTATAGTCATTTTTTTTTCTGTGTATTTGTACATATGTGCATTGAGGTTGTAAGATAAAATGAAGAATGTCTAGCAAAAATTAGAATTTTTTAGTATAAGGATGTCCCATGTAATATTTGGCATGTATTTATATGAAAAATTATTCATTGTTTACCTGAAATTAGTCCTTCAACAGTCATGCTTTATTTTCATTTGTTAAACCTGGCAAACCTAATGTCCATATATGTATAAATGTACTAAATTTGGTTCATACCATATATACATCTTTGTATTCTCTTCTCAGTTAATGTTATATATTATGGGTTCTTTTCCATCTCATTAACTACTTTTTGTAAACAAAAGCTTAAAAGGCAAATTTAACAGCTCACCTTCTTTAAAAAATTGCTAAACATTATAAATAAACACATTTTACTCTATGTCTATAAGGCATTTAGCAGAGATTCCTAAAGTGTGATTAATGGGTTGAAGGCCAAAGGTCATTATTTTTTAGGGATTCTTTTACATATTACTTTCCAGAAACATTTTACCCATTTATGCTTTTCATCAGCAGTAGGTTTCTAATAAACTCTTCTTACTGCATTTTATCAGCATCAAGTACTGTCGTTAATTTTAAGTTTGCCAATTTGATAAATTATAGTATCTTAAGGTACTTTTATTATTGCTTGCATAATTACCTTTGCAAAGGGTCATTAAAGAATGACCTTTTTTATCATTATAAAAATGCATACTTCTTATTTAGTGGATTGTTCATTCATGTCTTTATACATTTTCTTTTGGCTGTATTAAAGTTTTGTTATTCATTTATAGGGACTCTTCTTATATTTTGTTATTTGCAGGGATTTTTAAGGATATTAGTGTATTGTCTTCCATATGTGTTAAAATATTTCTCCAAGTTATTATGCATCTTTTCATTTATTTGACATTTTCTGATGTGCAGATGCTACTTATTTTTTTGTCGTCAATTTTCATCTGTGATTTCTTACATTGCTTTCATGCTAAGAATGTCCTTCCATGTTTCAAGGTCAAGTGCATATTTGCCATATTATCCTTTTTATAATAGTTTCATTTTTCTTTTTTCTTTTTTTTAAACCAATCCCTTTGTCTATCAGCAATTTATTTGGATATGTAGTAGGAACTGAGAACACAACTTGAATTTTTCCCAAATAGCAAAGTTTTCCAACACTATTTATTGACAACTGGCATGTATATAAGGGTGTACATTCCTTCTCTTAATGGACTGTGACATTTCACTTACTGTCTGTGAAGATTTTACACTATGCTTTAAGTCTATTAATTCAGTTCTATCAGTTAGGCTTCTAACAGTTTGATATATATGAGCAACATTTTATTAACTTAGTGTTTTGTTAAAGCCAAATGATCATTTAGATGACATATAAGGCCAGGAGTTACCAGGGGCTGGCAAAATAAATAACAGCTTTAAGATTATAAAGCTGGGCCAGGTGAGATGGCTCATCCTTATAATCCCAGCACTTTGGGAAACTGAGGTAGGAGGATTGCTTGAGGCCAGGAGTTCGAGGCTGCTGTGAGCGATGGTCACAGCACTGCACTCCAGACTGAGTGACAGAGAGCTATTCTTCCTCTAAGCAAACAAAAACAAATACTACAAAGCTGGGGAAAAAGTAAGCCTAAAACTGTCCAGTGAGTCTACAACCTCTATTACCAGAAACAAAAGATATGCAGCTGGTCTCCCAAAACCGTTTTAATGTTTAGCTATAATAGATAATACCATAGTTCAGTTATACTAGAGTTTCTGACAAACTTCTTATTTTTATCTCTTTGTGATAATTTTCTCAGCTCAATTTCACTGATTTTTCTTCAGTCCTGGCAAGTTGACTATTTAGCTCATCTGTTGAAAATTTGTATGTGGCTATGTGTGCTTATGTATTTAAATTTCAGTGATAATACTTTTTTCTAAGATTTTTTCTTCTCAGTTTACAGTTCTTGTTTCATAAACTCCCACTCTTTTTCCGTAAAACCCTATTCAATTATGAGCATACATTTCCTTGGGTGTTGTAGTATAAAAGAAATAGATAAGTATCACTTTTGACTTGGTCCTGTATCTCCATCCCAAGGATAGCAAGAGGCAAAAAAGATGCACTAGATGGAACTTTTAAGGTTTAAAACCAGAAAAACCTTATTTGGTAATATTAAATTGCTTGTGGGTACATTTGACTTGTTTTGCATTTAATTTCACCTAGCTGAATGATCCAAGTATAAAACAAACTTCTCAATCAGGACCAATTCTACATTTGACCCTGGAAATTTGATCACCAATATTGACATTCAGATTCCTAGGCATGATTATCCCAAGAAAGTATTATTAGTACTTCGTAGAAATCAGAAGTATAGAGTTCCTAAAAATTTGCCAAATTAAGTCCCAAAGTATAAATTAGCAACATATGAATTGGTTGGAAAATATAATTAGGTAATGGCATGTATATAATGGTGTACATTCCTTCACTCAACACATAGTTATTACTCCACACCAGGCACTGAAATAGATGCTCGATGTTCATACGTAAAGACAATATATTTGCCCTAATGCAGCCCATAGCCTGAGGCAGCAACTCCCAGTGTCATTGTTTGAGCCACACTGGTGTGTTGAGGTGCCTTGGATGAGAAACAGGTGGAATTACAACCAGAAACTTGGGAGTTGTGAATATCCTACAACCTGTCTCATGTTTGCAGCTGGCAGTGTGCATTTATCAATAGGGGTATGTCATATTCGTGAGTGTTATTTGCCAAAGTCATCTCACAGAAGAGGTTGAGGATCATTGGTCCAGTGTGAATTAATACAGTGTGCAATGTGGATCTAGCCAATGAGATAGAAAATGAGCATAGAAAAGATGTGCCTGGATCTGTCTGCAGCAATTGGTGAAAGCTTCAGAGAGGAGATGACACATAAGCTGACCTCTGAGGAGATGAGGGGAATTGCCAAGTAGAAGAGGTGAGAGGGGGCTGGATGCTTAGCGGTGGTCTCCTTGGCATTGGCTGGGTTCTCCTTTCTGACAGAATGTTGCTGTTTACAACTGGAAGTTTATTTTGTAGAATTTAGATCTCTTGCAGAAAAATACTGACAGAGCCCAGAAGAAAATGAATAGACTGGAGAAGCAGGCAGCCCAGGTACCCAGAGGGTGGAGAAGCCAAACAGGATGGCAAACTGATATGAAACACACACAAAAATAATAATATAAAATTAGAAACTGCCCTTGAGGAATTAGAAATTGAAATGAGAAATGCAAACGAGTTTTGTTTGGAAAGTGCAAAGGATTCCATCTGAGAAAAGTAATCTGAGGCCCAGGCCTGGGGTGGGGAGATGGAGCAGGGAAGACGTGGAAAATGATAACCCTAAGGCCATGGAGGGTTAAATGTGAAAGGCAAACTGGAGTGGAGCTGGCAATGTGATA
Source organism: Rhinopithecus bieti (assembly GCF_001698545.2). Classification (NCBI taxonomy): domain Eukaryota; kingdom Metazoa; phylum Chordata; class Mammalia; order Primates; family Cercopithecidae; genus Rhinopithecus; species Rhinopithecus bieti. Next base: position 618,994 of record NW_016805783.1, read on the forward strand.
CGGATGCTCTTAGAGAAAGCTTCTCCCTGGGCTACTTCAGGGCTGATGGCAAAGGTGGACCCTGTGAAACTCAGCCAGGAAGGCTGCAGCAGGAAACATCTTGCATTACATTTGGCATTTCCAAAGACCAAAAGGTCTGGGCTAGAAAAAAAAATCAAGATTGGGAGGGAAGCAATCCACTTTTGCTTGGAGTTGTGAGTTCAGGGAGGGAAGACTATTTTGGGTTTCATCTAGGGGTGTTGATGACTGAAGTCTCATTTTGTACAACCACCTCTTTGTAAAGTAGATTTTCCTGTGACAATAGCCTGAGCCCTGAAGGAATCACTGTGGGAATGTCATAGTGTAGGTTAGAAAGCCCCATGGAAATTGTGAGAAGGCAGAAAAAACTGAACTCAGCCTGAGTTCAATCCAGGAATAGAAAAGGCTCAGCCCTGACTTGTAGTTTAGACTTGGTACTTAGAAAATCATCATAGAATCCATTTGATGACCTTTAAAAGTGTAATTTATGAAAGGACAATAGAAGCTCTATTAACAAACCGTACTTAATTAACTTGCCAGATTACTTGATGCTCACCATTCTCTCATTAAGACATCCAGAGCAAGCTGGGTATTTATAAGTGGAAGCCTATCTCTAACTATAGTATTACAGGAAAAATACAAAATGACATATGACAAGACTTTTCATTGCTGTAGTAATAGCAAAAGATTGCAAACTACCCAAAGATGTATCAATAGGGGATTGTTGTTTGTATCTATGCCTGTCTGTACAATGGAGAACTACGCAGCTATTAAAAGGGATGAGGAGGATTTCTATTTACTGCTATAGAGTGATCCTCAGGATACACTGAATGAGGAAAGCAATACTCACAGGTGTACATGGTATGCTCCTTTTTGTTTTTTTTTAAAGCAGTAAGTACAAATTTACTTGCTTGCTTATATTTTTGAAGAAATGATAGAAAGATAAACAAAATACTAAAGCAAAGATAGAGGAAATGAAGAGAAGGGACTGACATGAAAGCAAGCCCTCTCTTGAGTGTTAGTTATAGTTTTGGTTTTGGAGCCATGCATATTATTTACATAGTTTTAACATATTAAAGCAAAAGAAAAGCAATCCTTAAAACATAAAACCCAACTGAAGCATAGGAATCTAACAAATTACCAAGTCAAAAGCATAATTACACAGCAAAACGTTATTTCAAGAGACTTTAAAACAGAATTTTCGTTTTTCAATCCAAAGACAAAACACATAACACACACACACATGCACACAGATGCACACATACATCTTAAACTGCATTCAGTGGACTTACTATTGATAATGTTGGTGTTACTATTTTGAAATGATTATATATAGTAGGGCAAAATAAATAAAATTATGAATGTTGCATGGAACCAAGATATTCAGTTTAATAGAGATACAAATATGAATTAAAGAAGTTAAATATGAAATCTCTACTATTCAATTTGAATTAGAGAGACTGTCAGTTTCTGCTCAGGATGTGTACAATGGGAAAGAATATCACTCTCAGACTTTCAAGGCCATGGAGAAGGCCACATCCCCAGGGACACAGCGCCTACCTGAGGCCGGGGCTTTATCAGAAAACAGTGAATGCCCTTCTGCCTCTCACCACCATCCTAACAAGCATCAGGTAGAAACTGACAGTGGAATACTGCTAACAGAGGGGCAAAAGTGTGGAGGGAGACCCTTTCTTTAGGAAAGCACAAAGGAAAGACCTAAAGCTGAGGATGCAGCAGACATTGAGGACCAACTCTGGAAAATTAGCCTCTACTTTAAACACAAGGTATTTCTGGAGAGATTTAAAGTCTGTGATGCACTTGGAGTAACCATAGCAACAACAGGCCCAGTCCCAGCTAAAATCTTATCTAGATTGATTCAAAGCCAAACTAAAGGCCTAGCCAAAGGAAAGACCATTTGCAGACACAAAAACTTCAGTGTCTACTGACCTACATAAAATGCCTGGCTTTCGACAAAAAATTATGAATTATATGAAAAAGCAAGAAAAGAACAATGCAGTGCCAAGCTACAAAGCAACTGATAGAACCAGACTCAGACATGAAATGAACATTGGAACCATCAGATGGGAAAATTTTTAAAAACTATAATTAAGATGTTAAAAGCCCTAATGGAACAGGTGGAAAACACACAAGATCAGATGGATAATTCCAGCAGAAAGATGGAAACCATAAGAAAGAACCAAATGAAAAGAGTAGAAATGAGCAGCACAGAACAGAGATGAAGAATGCCTTTGCTGGGCTTATCAATAGATTTGACACAGCTATGGAAAACATCAGTAGACTTGAAGATGGGTCCAAAGAGATGAGCAAAACTAACACAAAAAGAAGATATAGTTTAAAAAAAAAAAAAAAAAAAGAACAGAGCATCCAAGAACTATGGGATGACATCAGGCGGTCTAATATACGTGTAGTTAGAATCCCAGAGAAGAAGAAAGAGAGAAGGAGATATAAGAAATATTTGAGGGAACAATGGCTGACAATTTCCCCCAAATTAATGACATACTTTGAACCACAGATCTAAGAAGTTAAGAAAACACCAAACAGGATCAATAACAACAACAACAGCAACAACAATGATAAAACCGACATATATCATAATAAAATTGCTGAAAAGACAAAGAGAAAAAAGACACATTACACAGTATAACTAAGATAAAAATTACAACAAATTTCTCATCAGAGATGATGCAAGCCAGGAAACAATAGAGTTGTATTAGTCTGTTCTCACACTGCTAATAAAGACATACCCAAGACTGGGTAATTTATAAAAGAAAGAGGTTTAATGGACTCACAGTTCCACATGGCTGGGGAGGCCTCACAATCATGGCAGAAGGCAAAGGAGAAACAAAGGCACATCTTACATGACAGCAGGCAAGAGAGCTTTTCATGGGAACTCCCCTTTATAAAACCATCAGATCTCAAGAGAATCACTATCATGAGAACAGCACAGGGAAGACCCACCCCCATGATTCCATTATCTCCCACAGGGTCCCTCCCATGACACATGGGAATTATGGGAGCTACAATTCAAGATGAGGTTTGGGTGGGGACACAGCCTAACCATATTAAAAGTGGTATCTTTAAAGTGCTGAAAGAAAGAAAAAAAATACTTGTCAACAGAGTTCTATACTCAGTGGAAATATCTTTTAAAACATGAAAGCAAAAGAAATATTTCTTAGACAAGCAAAACCTGTGAGAATTCATTTTTCAGCAGACCTGTAATATAATAAATAGTAAGGATATTTTTTTGAAGAGTAAATGTGGTACCAGATAGAAACTTAGATCCACACAAAGAGGTGAGGAGGACTGGAAAAAGGTAAAAATACAATTTGTGGGTTTAAAATATTTTAAAATTCTCCAAATTATAACAAATTGTGTAAAGAAAAGAGGGTAGCAATGTATTGTGTATTTACAGCATAATTAAAAGTGAAATGTATTGTAGCAATAATACAAAGTGTGGGAAGAGGAACTGTGAACACGCTCTTTTAATTTGAGTTGCAAATATCAGTATGAACTCAAGATGTTTTATTTCTAAAAAATTAGTATTTCCTCATTTTTTTGCACTGAAAAGGCCTAGAAGTAATGACAACCCTGTAGCAATAAAATCCCTAACATGTATATTGTGCTGTCTAAATACCACTTCCAACTAAAAATTAAGGTTTTTTTGGAGAAGTAACAGAATCTAGGTCTGGAGTGGAAAAGGTACAAGATGAATATTGGGCATTTATGTCTAAAAGTTTGGAGGTTCTCAAAGATACTAGGATTGTGTCAAAGAGACTCAGGATCCACCTTGAAAGAGTTCTTGCTATCAAAATACAGGACAGTGTGAGCATCAAAAAGGATAATTACAACTGATGAAAATACATCAAATATGTTAAAAATATGTGAATTTTAAATAATATCCCCCTCCAACCAAACAAGCAAGTGAACCTTATTGGTTACCTCGAAAACTTTCTAGGGTATCAATTTATTATATGAGAGAAAAAAAGCAAGTATTCTGCCATTCCTAAACAGACCATGTGGTTGACATGGGAAAGTTCTTTATACCAAAAGCACAGTTAATAAATGCAGGAAGGTTGAAGAACTGGAAAAGCAATATTTTGCAACTAGTAGTAAAATAATGAATCTAAATAATGATTGCTAAAAGCATTAAGTAAAAGGTAGATGGCAAATTTTCTAGTAGATGGATCCAAGCAACATCACATAAACCCCAATCAACGTCAACATTGCATAAAACAGGAAAACATGTGCTGTGTGCCTCCTGGTGTGTGATACACAAAACCACTAACCTTATTATTAAAAAATTAAATCTGAATTGAATTAACCTTTAAATCTGAACTTTGCAATTCAGTAGCCACCAGTCACATATGACTATTTAAATTTAAATTTAAGAATTAAAAGTTCAGTTCCTCAATCACGGTAGCCACTTTTCAAGTACTCAATAGCCACACGTGGCTAGTGGCTACCGTGTCGGACAGTGCAGATGTAGAACATTTCCAGCACTACAGAAAGTACTACTGGACAGCCTTGCTCCAGATCTGAGTACCAGATACAGGGAATTTGAGGAATAAAGAAACATGTGAACCAATACCCAGAAGAAGGAGTCTGTCAAATCTAGAATGTGAGAGAGTCTGTAGAACAAAAGACACAGATTCTTCAATTAAATGACCTGCATAAATCATTAAAGAGACTTAAACAGGTAGCAACAAAATGTGGACTTTGTCTGGATCCTAACTTGAACAAACCAACTTGCACAAGACATTTTGAGTCAGTCAAGAAAATAGAACTAGGTGCTTGCTGATATTAAGTGCTTGCTGATATTAAGAAATTATCAGTTTTGTTGAGTATAATAATATTGTGGATAATGTTGCTGAAAACTCTTATCTGTTAAGGATACATTTTGAAGTATTTATGAGTAAAATTATCTTTAGGATTAGCTTCCAGAAAAAAAAGTGAGAGGTTGATAGATGAACAAGAATGGCAGAAAGGTGATGGTTGTTGCTGATGATGAGTATATGGGGTTCATGGTTCTATTTTCTACAGTTTTGTATTGAAAATTGTTTGTAATAAAACATTTTAAAACTAGGATATGTCTATGTACTTCTCAGCTTCACAAGTTGAATGACGTGCTTATTAAAATTAAGTTATATTTGTTCTCAAACTGGTTTATATAATTTGGACTTATAATTTATAATCATTTATTTTAATTAAATATTATAAAATATGAATGATAAAATCTAATTTCTTTTATGGAAACTAAGTTGAGTGTTTTAGAAAGATTCACTAATAGAGAGTTGCTTTTTTAAAAGCAACAAAGTGAGGTTTGGACAAAACAAATGTGACAGACTNTGCAGGAAGGTTGAAGAACTGGAAAAGCAATATTTTGCAACTAGTAGTAAAATAATGAATCTAAATAATGATTGCTAAAAGCATTAAGTAAAAGGTAGATGGCAAATTTTCTAGTAGATGGATCCAAGCAACATCACATAAACCCCCAATCAACGTCAACATTGCATAAAACAGGAAAACATGTGCTGTGTGCCTCCTGGTGTGTGATACACAAAACCACTAACCTTATTATTAAAAAATTAAATCTGAATTGAATTAACCTTTAAATCTGAACTTTGCAATTCAGTAGCCACCAGTCACATATGACTATTTAAATTTAAATTTAAGAATTAAAAGTTCAGTTCCTCAATCACGGTAGCCACTTTTCAAGTACTCAATAGCCACACGTGGCTAGTGGCTACCGTGTCGGACAGTGCAGATGTAGAACATTTCCAGCACTACAGAAAGTACTACTGGACAGCCTTGCTCCAGATCTGAGTACCAGATACAGGGAATTTGAGGAATAAAGAAACATGTGAACCAATACCCAGAAGAAGGAGTCTGTCAAATCTAGAATGTGAGAGAGTCTGTAGAACAAAAGACACAGATTCTTCAATTAAATGACCTGCATAAATCATTAAAGAGACTTAAACAGGTAGCAACAAAATGTGGACTTTGTCTGGATCCTAACTTGAACAAACCAACTTGCACAAGACATTTTTGAGTCAGTCAAGAAAAATAGAACTAGGTGCTTGCTGATATTAAGTGCTTGCTGATATTAAGAAATTATCAGTTTTGTTGAGTATAATAATATTGTGGATAATGTTGCTGAAAACTCTTATCTGTTAAGGATACATTTTGAAGTATTTATGAGTAAAATTATCTTTAGGATTAGCTTCCAGAAAAAAAAGTGAGAGGTTGATAGATGAACAAGAATGGCAGAAAGGTGATGGTTGTTGCTGATGATGAGTATATGGGGTTCATGGTTCTATTTTCTACAGTTTTTGTATTGAAAAATTGTTTGTAATAAAACATTTTTAAAACTAGGATATGTCTATGTACTTCTCAGCTTCACAAGTTGAATGACATGCTTATTAAAATTAAGTTATATTTGTTCTCAAACTGGTTTATATAATTTGGACTTATAATTTATAATCATTTATTTTAATTAAATATTATAAAATATGAATGATAAAATCTAATTTCTTTTATGGAAACTAAGTTGAGTGTTTTAGAAAGATTCACTAATAGAGAGTTGCTTTTTTAAAAGCAACAAAGTGAGGTTTGGACAAAACAAATGTGACAGACTTGAAAAAAATATATAAATTATCAAGAGCTAGGATTTTACACTCAAGTTTTTTTCTCAGGTGCCTAGATCACTTTAAATAAACCAAATCCAGAAATTTTAGATGAGGTATTGTGGATAAGATTTAGGTGAAAACAAATGAATAATTCAAATGAATAAATCCTATTCAAAAGATTGGTGATCAAAAAACATGGATTAAAGTGAAGAATTTAGGAAAATGTTATGCATATTTATAGTAACTTGATAATAAAATGCAGCTTACTGCAGGTGGTAACAGACTTGGGGGAGTCAGGAGGTGGCACAACTTGTGGTTTACATGATAAAGGACCAGGTGATTTATCCCCCACCTAGGGACATGTTGGAAGAGTGAAAAGAGGTACTATGCATAATCCCACTGGGATAACAGGCATAAACTGAGATGATTCCTCAGCACACCAGGATGTTTAGTCCGCTGGACAATAAGAGACAGGATCAGAATCCCAAGCCGTTTGTAACACATTAGAGCAGCAGCTGTTTCTAGCCAGAATGAAGTCTGGCAGGGATGAATGCCAAACATTAAATTCAGGAAGCAAACAAAACTGCATGAATATAAGCAGAGGAAATATCTGCCCAGGAGGTGGCTCAGGTAAAGTTTGGGAATGGGAAAGTGTGCCCCTATGGGTGAGATGTTCTCATACTTCGGGCCAACAGGAGAGAGCAGCAGGGGATGGATGGAATCCCGTTACCCGGGCCTCTCTGTGTGCTAAGTCATAGGAAGGACACAAAGACATGAGCAGTCTGGGCCTCTTAACCCAGAGTTTTGTTCTCATCCCTCAATGACCTGTATCCTGTCCCCTTGGGTCATGTCCCTTGTGTTCTTGTCATCGAGGAGACACTCCTGTCTGCTCTTGCAAACCCAGGGAGTAGAACCAGGATTTGAGGTTTTCCACTGTAAACCAGACATTGAGGTGGAGATTGTGGGCCCCTTTGCTGTTTCCCCTATGTTCAGGTCCCTGTAGAGTGATGATTCAGCCACTATGTATTAGAATCACTTAATTGTCTAAATTCATTGCTTTAGGAAAAGGGCAAGCATAGATATTCTTTAAAAGCACCCCAGGAGAGTCTAACAACCACTGGGATTAGGTACCATTGTTACAGAGTCACCCTGACACTGATCGGGGATAGCATTATCACTCTCAGGACTGGAATCTCAGACTGAGTCAAGGGGCAGGGAAAGCAGGCAGGGAAGGCAGACAGGGCTAAGTAGGAGAATAAAACAATTTGTTTATTCACTTACATGTGTTTATGTCGCTGCCTTATCCCATAAAGGATTTGGGGCAAGGCAGTGGGGGGACTAATGAAGATAATCGGACAAGTGGAGGAAAGCCCTCTTGTGTGACGAGAGTTAGTCACACAAGCGCATATGGGTCAGCCACAAATAATGTCACCAGTGTGCCACCACTGACTCACTCCCCAGCCACAGCAGGATCCAAAAGCTCTTTCAACAGAAACCAGTTTTATAATGACTGTGGATTGACTGGGCCAGCAGAGCCTGAGAAGTGGGACCTGGAAGAACAGGCTCTTCAGTGTCACCCAAGGAGCTCACTTGTCAGTGTTTCTGAGTGATCCTGGGACGGTACTTGCTGCTGAGCTTAAGCAGAAATGACAAGGTGTGGGAAAGTGACCCAAGTCTTGAATCCTAAAGCTGAAGTTTTTGAAATAGGTGACGTGTTTGAATATTTGGAATCTCACCTCCGGCAAAGGTGAAGCTTAAAGAGCTATTGTCTACTAGCTTGGATGATGGAGAGTTCAGCGGCTGAGGTGGTGATTTCTATGCTAGCGTTTTCTTTTTCTAGTTTATAAATGTTATCCTCAGAGGATGATACTTGAGGAGATTCAGAAGATTCACAACAAGACAACATTCATGTTAAGCTAACCAATGGTAGGATGCTTTCTTAGCTTTTAATAGCTAAGACACCAACATTGACTCTTTTCCTAACTCTTTAACAATTGACAGCAACTGACTCAGGCTGCTTTGAGCTGCTAGCCAAACCCTCCCTCCAGAGACACTTAGGACTGAATCACTTAAATTGAATAAGAGGGTAACCCAGATAAAACAATATGATGGACACAAACAAGATTGAGACCTTTGGATTAAGCTAAACACTGATGACAGTTGCCTTCTGAAGACTTGGAGATGTCCCCTCCATTTAGAGGTGGGTTTTGAGGTACAAAACCACCATGGACCTTGCAATACTATTAAATAATACTCATCCTTCCTCAGGGGTCAGCCAAAGAATGACTTTATCCACTCTTTCTCTCTTCTCCACTTCACCAAAATCTCTAAAATGATATCTGTCATCATAGACTTAGGTTAGGTACTAAAACCCATGGGAACCTAGAGGATGGAAACTTAGCCCAGGAGAGGGGTAGGCTTCCTGGAGAAGGAGCAGTCTCAGCCAAGATTCAGTGGATGAATTGGAAGTCAGCCAATGAGAACATCCAAGGCAAAGGAAGGAGCAAGAGAAAATGCAGGGAGAATGAACAAGTGTGGACCTACCTCCAGGCATGAGCCTTCTGTCACTTGCCTGCAAGAAGGATGCCTGGCAGCTGGGCCTGCTGCACTCAGAGACTGGGCCTCCTGGTGTTTTAGTCTCATCCCATGCCCGGCCCTTGTTGCGCTTGCTGTCACCCAGTCTAGAGCGTCTCCACTTCCTGAAGGTTGAATTGTCCCTCTTCTCAGCTGCCACCCCACCCATGATGCTCTGGGACCTGGTCCTTCTGCTCCATCACATTGGTCACCTCTCCACCTGCTTTCTGACTGGCAGAAGCTTTTGGAAATTTCTCTTCCATGGATGGCCTTTCTCTTGTTCTCTATGTTCTTGAAGTTTCTACTTTTCCTCTCCTCAGTTTCATTTTAAAAGAGAAAGGCCATCCATGGAAGAGAGATTTCCAAAAGCTTCTGCCAGCCAGAAAGCAGGTGGAGAGGTGACCAGTGTGATGGAGCAGAAGGACCAGGAGACACGGCTGTAAAGATCCTACCCCAGACTGGGTACTTTGTAAATAAAAGAGGTTTAATTGACTCGCAGTTCCGCATGGCTGGGGAGGCCTCAGGAAACTTACAATCATGGTGGAAGGTGAAGGGAGAGTAGGCATCTTCGTCACAAGGCAGCAGCAGAGAGAGGGCGAGCAAAGGGGAGGTGCCACACTTTTAAACCATCAGATCTCAAGAGAACTCACTATCACTAGAACAGCAAAGAGGAAACCGCCCCCATGATCCAATCACCTCCCACCAGGTCTCTCCCTCGACATGTGGGGATTACAGTTCAGGATGAAATTTGTGTAGGGACACGGAGCCAAATCATATCAAGGTATATATTGTGGTCCTTCAACATCTTCCTCTAAGAAAGCTCTTAGAGCTTTCCTTTGATATTTTGCAAGTATAAAAGGAAAAAACTTCTCTATTTAAAAATGTTTCTTAGTAGTACAAAATGCATACACTTAATAAACATCTTGTACAGATAGAGATGCTGTCATTTTCTTTCCTGACACACCTGTCTATAACTAAATCATATTCACTTTTAATACCATCCTATTTTCAAAATGCCCATATAAAATAAAATTACATTGGATCAAAAGTGCCCGTGTTAACACATCTGTCCCTTTTTTTCTCTCCCCAAGTCCTCTTATTTCCTAAATTCCTCAGAGAGTTTTTTATTAGTACACCTATTGATTTGGTCAGTTCTAGAGACCATGAGTTCTCCACTGAAACCCATCTTGGATCATGAACTTCCATGATGTCAGTCACTCATGACAGGACTATTGTGAAGATCATGAAGGGAACGGTCAGGAAAAAGCCAGGAACCTGGTTAGCTACTGAACAGATTCTTGAAACTCTCTATTTTATTATTCTTTGTACTTTTCAAACAACTATACTAATTTTAATTTATTCCATGATTTGAGTGTAAATTTGGTTCCTTTAGAAACTGAAAACATCTTTATTTTAACAAAAGTTTATTTTAATTTTGTGGGTACATAGTAGGTATATATTTATGGGGTATATATTTATAGGGTACATGAGATGTTTTGAGACAGGAATGCAATGTGAAATAATCACATCATGGAAAACGCGGTATCCATCCCCTCAAGCATTTATCCTTTGTGTTTCAAAAAATCCAATTATACTCTTTTAGCTATTTAAAAATGTACAATTGAGTTATTATAGAAACTGACAACTCTTAGAGCATTTTCAACATATCTGGAGATCTATCATTTCTTTTCTGCTGTAAGCATCTCACCACCTACCTAAGGAACTGTGCAATCTCCTAATTGGGTGTTTATCAGCAAGGAACAAGGCTAAAAAAAGACTAATTATTTTGCCTAATGTCTGACAGCAAATCTGTGACCAAGAAAGAAGATCTCGTTGTCCTTTCACTCTCCCTTCTTGAGATAATTAGAAATCCATTGACCTACAGCAATTGTGGACCTGGAGTATCTACCCTCCTTCCACAGGGCACTTATTCATAGTTACCTTTGAAACCTCACAAATCCCTAACCCCATGCGCATTTCATTTTAGCAACATTTCACCCTTTTCTGAGTCTCTGGCTTACTGCCTCAGGCAACTCTCTCTTCTCCCCTTCACCTCTAGCAGAAAGCAACCCCAAAGAAATACTCGCAGTTCAGTGCCGATGTGGCCGAGGCCATTGCCTTCTTTGACTCCATCATTGCAGAGCTGGATACAGAGAGACGGCCCCGGGCTGCCGAGGCCACCCCACCAAATGAAGACGTGGACTTTGACGGTGAGTTCCAGGAAGGCAGTGGGAAGATGGTGTCTGAAGGTGGATGGGGCTGTGATGCTGTGAAGACAGGCTGGGCGCTCTGCGGTAGACTTATAGGGTAGGCCACCAGGAATCCCACCTCCCTGATTGCAGGGAAACCCTGCACCTCCAAGCTGGAGCCAGGCCCTCAGCCCATCCTCTGTGGGGATCTCTTACTTCCGTTGTCTCTGCTGCCACCGCTCCAGCCTGTCCCTCAAACACTCTGGTGCCATGTTTGGACAATGTTTTCTCTGCGGTCCACTTACCACGGCTGAGACAGGTGAGACTTTCCTAAGACTCTAAGAAGGACAGCAATAGGGAAATGATGAAGGAAGGAGAATCAATGAGGGGTGTCATTTAAAGGGTACAGTTTCAGTTTTTTTGAGATGAAAGAGTTCCAGAGGTCGCTTGCACAACAATGTGAATATACTGAACGCTACTGAACGGCACACTTAAAAAATGGTGATGATGGTAAATTTTATGCTCTGTACGCTTCACCGCAACTTAAAAAAAAAAAAAAGAAAGGGAATGGACAAACTGTACTTGAGAATCCAGCTTCGGACCATGCCTAGGTTAGGCAGTAGCGTGGTGCGTAGGGCAGGAGAGGCCCACCGTGGCTGCCCAGACCCAGCCTGGACTGCTAGAGCTGGAGTGGGGTGAGGCCTGAGGCCATGCTTCCCTCCTCACTAAAGCATGTCGTGGGGCATCCCTCCCGATGGAGAGCAAAAAATCCAAACACATCAGCTGAGTCCCCTTTATATTCCATCATGCGACTGTCAGACAGTTTGTTTAATCTTTGACTTGCTCCCCATGGCGTAAATTAATGATGGTTTTATTCAGGGGGCTCACTGGCCCCTTATACTAAGGTCAAGGCTTTTGGTACCAATATTAAATAATTCATGAGTATTTTCTCTAATGCTTGAAAGAAGCTTGTGATTTATTGTTGTTGTTCTGGCCTTGATAGATGTGTGTCTGTGGGATTTGGGGTTTCACATTGGGTTCTTTGCAGTTTCACAGAAGGTTAACCCTGCTCCCCAAGCTTATTCTTCTCCTCCTCCTCTCCCACGCAGCCCCTCCAGTCCCTGACAGACGGCAGCCCTGCCCCTGGGGTGAGGAGGCCTAGGAAATTCAGGATATTGGTGAAGGGATGACAAAATCCACTAAGGATGCAAGGGTCATTTTCAGAGTTATGATTTTTAATAAAAATGAGTGTGACCAAGTCATTTTTATTCAGTTCATGAAATGGCCACTTTTCTCCTCTGATAACAAAAAACATACCAAAGCATAAAGAAGAGAGCAAAAAAATATGACCTGCAAAACTACCACCCAGAGATAATCATCACTATTAACATTTGGGGGTATGTCCTTTTGAGTGTGGTTTTAACACACACACACACACACACACACACTCACACACACATACAAACTCACAGACTCATTTTAATTTTTTTGAAATAAAAGTAGGATCTCCTTTCATTTAACAATTTACAATACATCTTGGGCTACTTTCCAAGTCAATAAATACAGATCTGTGTCTTCACGGTTTTTTTTTTCTTTTTTTTGAGATGGAGTCTCACTCTGTCATCCAGGCTGGAGTGCAGTGATGCGGTCTCGGCCCACTGCTACCTCTGCCTCTCAGGTAGCTGTGATTATAAGCGCCTGCCACCATGCCTCCGGTTAATTTTTGTGTTTTTAATAGAGATGGGGTTTCTCCATGTTGGCCAGGCTGGTCTCAACTCCTGGCCTCAGGTGATCTGCCTGCTTCAGACTCCCAAAGTGCTGGGATTACAGGCATGAGCCCCCGCACCCGGCCTATGTCCTCAATTTTAATGGACATATATTCCATTGCATTCCTCCTGCACTGCAACGGCAGAGTCAGATCTGCTTTGCTTGGCTATCAGGACTTTCTAAGAATTCGCTATTACGATCATGGTTGCCTATACCCATTTCCTGTGAGTGTTCAGTCCAATCCGCCCTCTCCTTTGCCTTATGTGCCTCCCAATGGCAAGTCCTTCCTTCCTGGGTCACATGCTTTTCTCTTCCAGTGGCCACCAGCTCCCGGGAGCACAGCTTGCATTCTAACTGGATCCTGCGGGCGCCGCGCAGACACTCCGAGGATATCGCTGCTCACACTGTGCATACTGTGGATGGCCAATTTCGAAGGAGCACTGAGTGCAGGACTGTGGGCACTCAGAGGAGACTTGAGAGGCACCCCATTTATTTGCCCAAGGCTGTGGAAGGGGCCTTCAACACCTGGAAATTTAAGCCCAAAGCCTGCAAAAAAGAGTAAGTGCTTGGGCTAAATAGCATGACCAAGATGTTCTCATGGCCTCCAGACGCTTGGGGTGATCCTTAAGGTGCCTCGAGCCCCATCTTACATGCCAAATATTATATATATATAGTGTTGGGGAGGTCTTAGTTTCAACATTTTTTTTGGTAGTCTGCACTCTAGCCTGGTGCACTGCTGTTGCCTGCTCCTAACTTGCTTCTTCCTGGGTCTGGCTCCCTTTCTTTCTGGCCCACTTAGCCCATGCACTGTGCCATCCACCTTCATGGATTCCCCCCAGTGCCACTGACGCATTGCGTGCTACAGACTTACAATGATTTTGAGGTTGAACAGAGCATAGCACCAAAAGGAAACCAACATCAAATGAATCAGATGCCCCTCTCTAAAAGGCACCAGGCAGGCTCCGAGATGTAGAACTTCTTGCTGGCCAGGCCCCTCTTGGGCCATCTTACCACCATCTCCTCTGGCCTCTTTCCTTTTAGATCCTCTTCCTTCAGGCCTAGTTACCATTACTAACCATCAAATTCCTGTTATCTACTCACTCAGAGAGGTAAGTTCTTTCTGGGTTTGGGCAACCCAGGCCATGCTGCAGGGCCCCTTGCCTGTCACAATGGAAGGGCCTGTCAAGTCTCACCAGCTGTCTTTCTTTGCTTCTACAAAAGCCACTAAACCCTGTTGGATTTAGGGGTTTTCTAGATAGCATTTTCCTCCCACAGTAACAGACCACACACTGGACATACTAAAATCACAACTCAGTCCTCACCACCCATCCTTCCCCTTCAAGGCCAGGCCAAGGTCCAGCTGATGTCCACCCATGGCCCCCATGGTGACACCATTTGGTCCTCCCCAAGCCCCAGGACTAGGGCAGCAATCTGAGGGTCTCCATGAGAATGGTGGTAATCGAGCATCCCTTCCCTCTGTGTGGCCAGCCAAGCCGAACTTAAACCTCCTGCCTCATTCCTTCCTTCCAGCCTGGGGAGCTCCAGACAGATCCTTTTCAACTTCTCAGGAGAAGATATGGAGTGGGATGCAGAGCTCTTTGCGTTGGAGCCCCAGATGTCTCCTGGGGAGGACTACTATGAGACAGAGAACCCCAAAGGACAGTGGCGGCTTCGAAAAAGACTTTGGGAACGGACAGTGCCCTGACCCCATCTGGATTCCTTGATGTGTCTCAGGCTGGGTCCCTGAGAAGCTATCCACTTTCAGTGCAGCACGAGGTGTTTGGTAGAGTTGAAAATGCAAATTGTAACACAGTCAACCCCCTTGGCACACTGCCTGCTGGTGCTGTGCTAGTGCCAAACAGACCTGTGGCTTCCCAGGGGACGGGTCTCAGGACACTCTCAGAGCCTGAGTTTCTCTGCATGGGCTGATGAGCAGGGACTTACAGCCTGGCTGGTCTTCAAGAGCTGAAGGAATGGAAGGTGTTGAGTGGAGTGTCTGGGCTCATTCCCCTGACCTCACCCGGCCTGTTCCTCATTCTCCACGTGTCTGTCCAGGTGGCTGCTGGCGATGTGCTCAGTACCAGAGATGAACTCACCCATAGATTTCTGGGCCAAAGCTTCAGAGAGGTAGCTCCTCTTTCTATGAGGCTCAGAGACCTGCTGGATCTGCACTGAGGTTGTCTTCTTGTGTGCAGAATGCAGTTGAGAAAGCAGCTCCCTTTGCTGTCTTTTCAGAGTTTTCCAGAAACTCCTGCTGCATTAGGCTAAGATGAGGCTAATGCCCTGGCAATGGGGTGAGGGAAGGGGTATGTCAGGGGCCTGCCTGGGGGCCACACTGTTTCCTCAGGCCCAAAAACTTAGCACCCCTTCCCGTAGGCAATTGACTAGAGAAGAAGGAAGATGGGGTGATTCTTTTCTTTTCTTCTAATTCTTACCCAGAAAATCTCTTGAAATATCCATGGAACCAGTTTATGACAGGCCATGCCTTTCCCTTTCCCCAGTTAAGAGAACAATCAGAATCATTATGTTCTTTTGGTATAGAAAGGATTTCTGTATTTTAGGAAGTATCTGAATTAGAATTACATTTAAAATATATTCTTTGTATTTCTAAATACTTTTTGCATTTTTGCAATAGTTGTGCCCATTCAAGCTTGAGAACCACTGGTTTGGAGAATATACTGAACTTTATCCATTCTCACTTCTTTTTTTGGCATTTTCTTGTAAACCAGTCTGTGCATGTATAAGGGCCTTTGGGCAGAAGGAAGGGAGAGAGACTAAAAAACAAAACAAAACAAAATAAAAAACAATCACTTAAATTAAGCCAAGGATGTTCTAGGCTAAGGTCAGGCTAAGAACTGAACAGAAGCTTCCTTTCTGCCATGACTGTGGGATGATATTCTTATTGTTCCATTTTTTAGGAAGAACCTTTTGTTTATGCGAACCTGATCATATGCATCTAAGAATATGTAACTCTTACAAATAAAAGACAGCTAGTAATTATATTGCATTCTTAGAAATTTCATCTCAACATGTTTTCAGAATGAAACCATACTGGAAATGTTTTAATACTTCGCTTTATTATTTTTCGAGTGCCAATGTCAATGTTTGGAAGGATTCTTTCATTTTGTTGCTTGTACTAACCCAACTATAGCCAGAAGCTTGTCTGGAAAATAAATGTGTAGGAGATTTGTTTTATAAACTGCATTAAAGCACTGCCATTTATCACCATGGATCTTTTCTTTTCTCTAAATGTGGCCTTGTTTGAAACTTCGTCTATAAAAGTTCATTGTTGGGGATAAACTCAGGATAAAGGTGTCTTTACTCTGCCTCTTATCAAACTACAGTTTATCATAGATCCACCCTGAAATTATGTAGCGAAGATACTGTGTACATTTTGTTTTCAAAGATAAGAAAATAAACATGGCTGAGAGGATATTTGGAGTCCTGTTTTTTATTTTTTTAAAGCATTTATTGCTTATGGGACATGAAGCTGTGCCATCTTACTTTGCTTTGTTTTTTATGTTTTTGTTTTCACTAGACTATACACAGACAACCTGAAAAAATTCCATGATTGGGAAACAGAAGGTTGTGTCATCTTTGGGGATAATTTTTAGGTGTTTGAAGTTGGTGATAAACCCAAGGATCTGGGCTCTGCCTGGGGAATCTTGAGATGGTGTCTGGTGGGGTTTGAGGTAAATCAAATCTGAAACAATAAAAGTCAATTCAGAAAACCCAGTTGAGTCGACGGGTTCTTTTCTTCCTTGGATTGGCCAGTTATTCAATGGAATCAAGCTGGTCACTGGGACTATGTTAGCATCTCTGGCTTTCCCAGGATTCTGTTTTGATACATGAAAATCTACCTATCCTCAGACAGAATGTCAAAAAGAGAGGATGTGCGTCCCTGGCATCTGGCTTGTTTTTTAGTAGCCCCTGGTTTCTAGCTCCTGCTACAGACTGTCTTCTGCTTCATGGGGCAAGATGCATGGAGCTGCTAGTTCAATTTGAATCGTGTGTACCCAGCCATGTGCCATGCAACTGAGAGCATGGCTGCTAAGACTGACCTTCCTGGTGCCCATTCTCAGACACAGAGCCCAATGTGTGTCTAACAGGACACTTTGTTCCTCTTACCATTGATC
The DNA here is from genome assembly GCF_001698545.2 of Rhinopithecus bieti. Taxonomy (NCBI): domain Eukaryota; kingdom Metazoa; phylum Chordata; class Mammalia; order Primates; family Cercopithecidae; genus Rhinopithecus; species Rhinopithecus bieti. Next base: position 636,325 of record NW_016805783.1, read on the forward strand.
GCCTTTGCATAGAGGATGTATTTCCTGTTGCTGCTATAATAAATGACCACAGATTTTAACACTTAAAACAATATATATGTATGCTCTTACAGTCTGGAAGTCAGAAGAACCTAAACCAGTTTCACCAGATTAGGTCAAGGTGTTGGCATGGCTATGTTCCTTCTGGCAGCTTTAGAGGAGAATCCATTTCCTTGCCTTTTTCAGCTTCCAGGGGCTTCCTACATTCCTTGGCTGGTGACCCCATCCTTGTGTCACTCCAACCCATTGATTCCATCATCATGTCTCCACCTGCTCAGTCTGTGTTCTGCTTCCCATTTATAAGGAATTTTTTTCTTTTTTGAGACAGAGTTTTGGTCTTGTTGCCCAGGCTGGAGTGCAATGGGCTCGATCTCGGCTCACCGCAACCTCCGCCTCCCGGGTTCAAGCGATTCTCTTGCCTCAGCCTCCTGAGTAGCTGGGATTACAGGCATGTGCCACCACGCCTGGCTAATTTTGTATTTTTAGTAGAGACAGGGTTTCTCCATGTTGGTCAGGCTGGTCGCAAACTCCCAACCTCAGGTGATCTGCCCACCTTGGCCTTCCAAAGTGCTGGGATTACAGGTGTGAGCCCCCATGCCCAGCCTATTAAAAGGATCTTTGTGATTACATCACTCTCACCTGAGCAACCTAGGGTAGTCACTCCATCTCCAAATCCTTACTTTAATCAATTCTGCAAAATATCTTTTGCCATATAAAATGACATTCACAGGGCATTCGGATGGAAACATCTTTGGGAGGCCATTATTTAGCCAACCATACAGCATCACAAGATGTTTTAGTCCTTCTTACAGACCCAGCCCAATTCCCTTTTAAGCTTCATTATAAAAGCCCAATATCTGTGACTAATTCTGACTTTACATTTACATTATCTCATTTACAAACTCCTTTGGTTCCAGCTCTTCCCTTGTAATCTGGTTAAGTTGAAATTCTGTCTTGTCTGACAGGTTCCAATTTCAGAAAGACTTTTCAATTATACAAAATTCCCAAGTGGAAAAAACATGTCATTTCAACCCTATAAGGATGAGGAATGGGCAATGGTTCTAGATAAACGTTGCTGCTGGTCAAGAGTGATGTTTTCCTTCAATGAGTCCATCACGTCTTTATTAAGCAACTATGTGCCAAGCAAAAGAACACTTGATCTGCTTTCTGCCCTTCAGCAGTTGGTGATCCAAAGGGAGAAAACAGGATGAACACAGAGAATCTGTGCTGAGCTCCTTCTGCTTCACTGAGTGTCACTGTCTACCTACAAAAGGAGCTCTGGGAAGGGAGAGAGCCCACAGAGCTTGAGGTGTTAGGGGAGAACGTCATGGCTGGGGTGAAGCCTTGAAAGATGGATTTGGACTTTAACAGAAGACTGCTGGTGGGGAACAGCATGCAAAAGCACAGCTATGGAAACAGTAATGGAAAGGGTAGGGGACAGTAAAGAAGCGCCCTTGACTGAAGGGCAGGGTTTCTATCGAGCAGTCATGGAAAATCAGACTGAAAAGGTTGGAGGAAGTCAAAGGAGGGGCATAGAGTTGGGCAGTCAGGGAAAAAGAATTGCACCATTATTGCATCTCAAGTTGGAGAGTGGAGAGGTGAAGTAGAACCAGGTATAGTTAGGGGGAGGAGTAGGATCCCCAAGGATGTCCCCTGAAACATTGTGGGCTTAAACCAATCCAAGCTGCCCATGTCCCTAGCAAGAGAGACTCTCTAGCCCTTGTCCGACTCCTGACTGTCCCCTGGCTCCCTTGGTTTCTCCATCCTCTTTGACTTCTTTCCTCCCCAGGATGTGGTGTTTGCCCCTAAACTCCCCAGATCTGGCCAGATCAAACTCTTATGGCAGATCTTACCCATGGTCCCATGTCATTCGCCTGCATCCTCAGGGACTGCCTTCCTCCAGTCGTTCCAGCATCCCTGATCAAACACTGGGTGCTCAGCCCCCCTCCCCCCCAGTTCTTCACCAACACCCTGGGTTCTATGCAGGTCTCTTTGCAAGGAGGAGGGGGAGCGTGGTGAGATGAGTAGAGGTTTGGGCAGGCACACTTTGTAAATCAATTCACATAGTCATTCATAGTCATTTTGGATGATCTCACAGGCCACAGAGAATGCCAAAGCCTACTGGACATTCTCTTGGGAGAATTGCCTGTGTTTGTTTATCCTTTCATCTGTCATTTGACAATACTATTGAGCATGTGATATGTCCCAGCCGTGTGTCTGGGGATATATCATAAACAGAGCCTCTCACAGAGCTTCTAGTCTCACAGAAGAGACAGACGTTAACCAAAGGATTGCACCAACACACATGAATCAGAATTGTAGTATGTGCTCTGCCAGAGGCCCAGGGTGTCTCCAAAAAGTTGTAACAGATAAATCTGAGCTAGTCAGGGCAGGGTGCCTTGGGAAGAACATTCTAGATCCCACATGGTTTCATTTTTTAGGCTCCAGTACTCAACAGTTGCCTCCTCAGAGAGGCCTCTCCTATCCACCGGATTTCAAGCATCACTGCTTCATCCCTACAATGCTGAAGTTTTATTTGTTGCGTTTACTGTGATCTAATGCATGTACACACACACACACACACACCTGCACCCATGTCTATGTCCCCATTAGACTGTGAGTCCCATGTGGGCAAGGGCTTAGTCTGCTCTACTCACTGTATCCCCGGGACTTAGAACTACACCAACTGTGTGTTGACTGAATGATTGACAGATTGAATAAATGAATGAAATGACCATGAGATGAGACTGGCAGGAGACCATGAAGCATCAAAATGTCAAGGGCTGGAGGTCACTTCCAAGATGGCCAAATAGGAACAGCTCTGGTCTATAGTTCCCAGTGAGATAGATGCAGAAGAGGGGTGATTTCTGCATTTCCAACTGAGGTACCTGGTTCATCTCATTGGGACTGGTCAAACAGTGGGTGCAGCCTATGGAGGGTGAGCCAAAGCAGGGCGGAGCATTGCCTCACCCAGGAAGCACAAAGGGTTGGGGGATTTCCCTTTCCTAGCCACGGGAAGCCATGAGTGACTGTACCTGGAGGAACGGTACACTCCTGCCCGAATACTGTGCTTTTCCCATGGTCTTTGCAACCAGCAGACCAGGAGATTCCCTCCTGTGCTTGGCATGGCAGGTCCCACACCCATTGAGTCTTGCTCACTGCTAGCGCAGCAGTCTGAGATCAACCTGGGACACTGGAGTTTGGTGGGGGGAGGGGCATCCACCATTGCTGAGGCTTGAGTAGGCAGTTCTATGCTCATAGTATAAACAAAGAGGCAGGGAAGCTTAAACTGAGTGGAGCCCACTGCAACTCAGCAAGGCCTACCACCTCTCTAGATTCCACCTCTGGGGGCAGGGCAAAAGGCAGCAGACAACTTCTGCAGACTTAAACATCCCTGCCTGACAACTCTGAAGAGAGCAGTGGTTCTCCCAGCATGGTGTTTGAGCTCCGATAATGAACAGACTGCCTCCTTAAGAGGGTCCCTGGCCCCTGTGGAGCCTGATTGGGAGACACCTCCCAGTGGGGGCTGACAGACACCTCATACAGGTGAGTGCCCTTCTGGGACGAAGCCTCCAGAGGAAGGATCAGGCAGCAATATTTGCTGTTCTGCAGCCTCCGCTGGTGATATCCAGGCAAAAAGGGTCTGGAGTGGACCTCCAGCAAACTCCAACAGACCTGCAGCTGAGAAGCCTGTCTGTTAGAAGGAAAACTAACAAACAGAAAGGAATAGCATCAACATCAACAAAAAAGTCATCTACAACAAAACCCCATCTGTAGGTCACCAACATCAAAGACCAAAGGTAGATAAAACCACAAAGACGGGGAGAAACCAGAGCAGAAAGGCTGAAAATTCCAGACACCAGAATGCCTCTTCTCCTCCAAAGGAACACAACTCCTTGCGAGCAAGGGAACAAAACTGGATGGAGAATGAGTTTGACCAGTTGACACAAGTTGGCTTCAGAAGGTCGGTAATAACAAACTTCTCTGAGCTAAAGGAGCATGTTCTAACCCATTGCAAGGAAACTAAAATCCTTGAAAAAAGGTTAGTTGAGTGGATAACTAGAATAACCAGTGTAGAGAAGAGCTTAAATGACCTG